>NC_135780.1:795426-1002742 GCF_028453695.1 Augochlora pura
AGAGAGAGAGAGAGAGAGAGAGAGAGAGAGAGATCCCGGTACGCACGCACGCCGATGCTGCCGGATGCTGTTTTTGGATGCCGTCGACGCTACATGATTGGTTTCCTCCTCTATTGCGGAGAAACGACGCGCCTCCGCGCACCGTTAATTACCACCGCGACCTGTTCGAAGGTGCAATGTTATCGCGCCGAGAGACAGCGGAGGTAATGGTTTTTCGAGGCTGATTTCTGGCCCATTTTTTTGCGAGCCGACCATCGGCGTTATCTGCTCCGCTGATATCGATCCTCAAAGGCGTCTTGCCACTTTTTGCTAGGTTTCATGGCCTCTCGTGGTTTTATGGGGATTGCTTTTGGACGTTGGGGTGGTCGGATAGAATACCATAGAACTTTGATTATCTTGATTGAGAATTGGTGGTTCAATTCTTTTTATTTTCTACTCATTGCGCAATAGGATTTATTGTTACCGACGGACGATGCGCGTCTTTATCAGTCCTATGTTTCTGACGCGCGCGATCCTAGTCCCGCTGACTCTTGTCTCTCTTCCACGCAGCGTTCACTTCGCATTCGGCGTGCACAAGAGACAGTTTAGAATGTGAATTTAATAATGTTGCGACCTTCTGGAACCTGGTCCGGTTCCCGTCGCTCCGTCCCGCGCGTCCGCGGCATATTTATTTTTATTCAATTTATTATTTACACTTTCTATTCGTCTATACACGTTTTACACAATATCTAGAAGATGAGGCTAATACAATCTATCGGATTCGCTGTCAATCGCCAACTGACAAACTTCAAATCGATCGGAAGACCCTGAACCGTGTTGTTGTCTTTTATTCTGGCAAGGGAATTCCGAGGCGGCACTGGTCATCCATCCGGTGTTCGTTACAATACGTTTGTTAACCATTAACACGTTGAATGCCACGGGGGTCACCGGTGACCGGCACTGAACTTGGCAGTGACGCCATGGGGGCCACCGGTGACCGGCGCGCTCAGATTGATGAAAATATATATAATTTAAACAAATGACAATACTTATAATTTTTTTATTATTATCATCGTTGATGTAGTGGTGCGAGGAAATGAATGCCTTATAAAACATCTGAAAATAGTTTTATTTATACATGAAATATAGTTTTATTATGTGACATTATATGTATCGCATAATAGAAAATTCATCGTGGCGCCACGGACAATTCCTGTAAAATGGGCGTGGCATTCAACGTGTTAAATTGTATTTATACATTACGTGTCTTCGTATCTTCCATTACCACCAAGCTCCTGCTATCATTTATGCACTAGGTTGAAGGTTGTTTGAGGTTCTTCTATGGTGTTTGCTTGGGATAATCAGAAATTTTAGGGATGAAGATCGAGGAAATTCAGTTCGTTTAATCGAGGTTGTACTGAGTTACAGGGGGCAGTTACTGTGGCCTTTGGTTTCGTTTGTACGTTTTTAAGTATATTTGGATTTATATTTATCGTGGAAGATGTATCAATTTTGTTCAATCGAATTCAATGTATTATTTAATTATTAAAATTATTATTCTAGCTTTCTCTAACTGCTGTATGGATATAAATATTATACAATAGATAGTTTACGATATTAATCGCATTGGTAAAGCGTATTAAAATAACAAAGAAAACAAAACAGTGATTATTTATTTGAATTTTTCTTTTTAATCTTATTTTTAATAGTTTATCCACTGTGCACACTAAGTAAATCTATTTTTCGTTCGTTGCACTATTTACTGTGCACACATAACCTTAAATTTCAAATCGCTTTTCTCATGTCTTCAAAGTAAAAAAGTTAGCAATTAATTCGATACACTTCGAAATGAAATATCGAGTTCTAACAAAGAAAACAATATTCTACAATGTTGAAATTGTATTCTGAAATTTTTTGATCGCATTAGTATTCCTAGTTCTCAAGTCACAATTTTTTAAAAATTATATGACATACGTGCTTCGTATAGAAAAAGCGACAGCGAAGGTTGAACTAATATTTTACTGAAGCGAAGTTTATTAAATTATTTAAACAAATTTATCCTTTTGCATTTTCATATAGACAAATTTCTATTATGGTAAACTATACTCAATTGAACCTTACTATATATTTAGCTTGCAAAAGTATCAAAATTCCATTCAAAACTCTCTAATCTTAAATACATTAATTAAATGATTAAACTACTTAAATTTCGCATCCAATCAAATATCTCCATGTAAGGAATATAAAAATATAACTATGGAAGGAGTTATGATAATAAGTCACCTAGTATTCACGCCATGGTGTCACGAATTACGATCGACGAAGCACCAATCACGAGTCACGCGGTGAAATTTTATCCTCGTCGAATAATCTTTTCCTACTGTAAACCAAACGCGGCCGTTTTTAAAATTGAAACTGATTCGAAATAATTTCGCAAGATGCGCATTATAAATATATTTTTTACCGTGATTGCGCCGCGCCCGAACGAAAATGGCCGTAGGGTACCGCGCGAACCATTTTCGAAAATATCTGTGTCCCTCGATTGGAATCCATTCACGCGGACGCTGAAATACCAATTTGGCGACAAAAAAAAATCTCGGAATATCGCCGGGACACTGCATTACTGCATTTCTATGGCGGCGAGTCGAAAATTGGAAATGATTACGTTTTTCTCCACGTTGATACGCGGTGCGCGCTGTTAGAATCTAAACATTCGACGTACCCGCGTCGAAATAGACACTCCATTAAACGCGGTGATCGTTCATTTCGTTCCCTTTGTTCTATACTTTTTCGCATCTTTTCAAATCCGATTTTAACTAACTCTTCGCGAATATCTTTTTAATAGTTTATTCAACTTATTACATTTTTTAACGTGTGTTCTTTCTCAAAATGGTTCACCGTTTAATGGCTTTTCTAATATATCGTCCGCGACGGCTACATTTCTTATACGCTAAACGTCGCTAATTTCTTCGTGAACTATAGTCAAATATTATATTATAATATAGTAAATATTTATTAGCGATTTCAATTTGTTGGTATAAATAATAATATAACCAATAAAATAAGTTTCGCTGAAATCGTGTGATGACAAGATCGAGGTAAAAAGAGCACAGTCAACAATTATTATTTAATCGATAATGACTATACATATATTACAAAATTATAATAGACTAGAACAATCTATTATAAGAAATAAAAATAAATTAGAATAATCTATTGCAACAAATAAATAGATAAATCCCTTACGAATAAACAGAATTATCGACACGGAACGATAACGAATGACCCAGCTCGAATAAAAATTCAAGAAGAAAACTGTTCGTATAATTCTCGTTGATAAATATATATTCGAAACAATTCGACTAATGCCGAACGCTGAGTTATTAGCGTGGATTCGCGCCGACGATTATCCCGAACGTGTTATTAATTTTGATCGCGGCTCGATGGAAAAGGTGAATCGCGAGATGGCGACGGATAGGGTGGAAAAAAAAATAGAGCAACGAGAGAGAGGTTCGGCGGCCGGTTCCCGGCGGAATGACGCAGAAATGATACTAAATCAACGTCGGCCGGCCGGAGATAGATGACCGTTTAATTGCACGGGTCGTTAAACAGAGTGTCAATGACGACTTACGCCGTTGCCCCCGGCTCGCATCTCGCAGGAAACGAGCGACCTCGCTGAACAGGACACACCGGAAGTTAGTTGCAATTATTGTTTTACCGGGCGCCGAATGCCGACGCGCTAATTGGAATTACGCCGTTCGACGTAAACTATCGGCCGTGTGCAGGAATGCTGCGAACAGCTTCCATTTCTGTTAAACATGTCCGGATCCGGCGGGAAAAACGCGTTCAATTAAGGCGGATAATGAGCCCGTAGATCAGGCCGTTCTTCTCAATTTGTTGGAAAATTTTATAAAGATCGGTGGAATCGTTCGGCGAACGATCGTCGATGATATTTCGTTTTGTTTTATCGTTGGACCGCGGATTAAAGTGTCAAATATCATACAGAAAAATCAGGAATTATATACAGATGTATTTCTATTTTGAATTCTTCTAACAAGTTAAGTCACGTGGCACGATTTCAATTTATTATAGCTAACAATATTTCGCAGAAATGATTTCGATCTAACATTTTGTGATATTACTGTTACATGAAATACTACATTAAATATTATGGTATGAACGTAATATACGATCCGGTATTAAACATGAATATTACATTAAATACTGTAATATAAATGTAACGTATAATCTGGTACTAAATCTGAATATTTGATGACTATATTACTTTCGAAAATATTCCATTACACCAAACATTTATTACTATTCAAATCTTAAATCGTAAACTATTCAAATCGTGGCAATATTATTAAATAAGTTATTTAAATCGTAGTAATATTATTAAATAAACTATTTAAACCGTATATATTCTATTCGATGTTTTAGTGCTTGTTTGTCGGAATATTCCTTTTCGTCGCGGCTTAACATTTATTTACCAAGGATTTTCACATTTTGAATTTTTCCCAAGCTTCAAGCAAGAGGTTCGCGGTGGTTTCCGCCCTTTTTTTTTGCCCGGCGACAGAACCTTCGAAACGGTATAAACTCGAGCCCGATATACTTTTTCCGAGAACAAAAATTGAATATCCCGTGTCTAAGGCGGGGACCTGCTAAGTAGTTATATCGGTAAGTCCACCGGGCAGGGGTGAAACTCTCTTTTCCCTTTTCTCTCGTTCCTCTCCATTACCTCCACATCCTTTTCAGCCGGCGTATAACCGAGATTCTACCGTAATAAAACCCTAGATCCTCGTTTTAATGACAGAAACCCGGCGTAATCAACTTTCTGCAGCAGGCTACCTTCTCAGCGGACCTCCGATATTTCGAAAAGTCTCCAGCGGCTTTCTTGAAATAGTAACAAAAACTTCACCCGGCATTAAGGAAACCCATTTCTTATTTCGACATGCAAAATGAGAAAAATAATGGCATTGGCGCTGGAAAATATTTGCAATAACCATTGCTGCGACGAGGAATATACATATTTACTGTTATATATATTTAATTGCAATTTCTCTATTTATAGAAATAAATAGCTGTGATTAATAAAAGCAAATATATCATATAAATGTATTAAGAAACTGCAATGAATTCACGAGTTCCAATTTACCCTAAACAACGACTGCATTTTTAAGAGAATTAGCGCCGAAAAAAATTTGTAGAATACAATGAAAAATGAACTAAAACAATAACTAAAATTTCCACATAGTTAAAGCAACATAATTAATTAAAGCGAAACTAGAAAGTTAATATTTATCATAGGGGTGGCATCTGAACTCTTTCGGTTCTGAAACATTCTACTCAAGATCAATTTATTCAAATATATTATAACAAAAATGAATCTTCAAGATTGGTCAGAAACTAGTGTCTAAATAACTAAATAATTAAATACTAATTTCTTATATTTCAAAGATTGTGAATACTAACGTGTTAAATAACTCGGTGTGATCATAAACAACATATCTTCTTTTCTCATAGATATCTTTAAATGTAAATGAAATATTTATAATATAATAAATATGTTTATATGTATAGTATCGATTTTCGAAAACTGCGAGCGATCGATGTCTCGCGACGCGCGAAAGGGAAATCCGTCCTCTTAATCGCGGACAATGAAGCTGGTAATAATGTCGCGCGATATTTCGGGTCGTCGGCCGAACGGGCCGCGTCGAAAAGGTTAAAAAGGGGAGCGCCACAAATCACCGTGTACGGAGCCCGTCGACAAAAGGCGTCGTATAAATTTCCGGGTACAGACAAATTCCGCGGGATCTCGTCTACGGTGTGTGTCAACAAGCGGCCGGCGGAGGGGGGAGGATCCGTTGTCGTTGTGTCGGCGGCGCGAATTTACGGACAGAGAAGTCGCGCGGGAACCGGGGGCGGGGAGAGAGAGCGAACGCATTTGTACCTCCTCGAAATTTCTCCGTCGCGGATCCCCTTATTTTTCTTTGTCGCCCGGGCTCGTCGCGGGGAAAAGTGAAAAATATTAAAATACCGCGCGCGACCGGATTCTGTGCGTGACAACGAGGATCCGCGCGCAGCCAGATAGAGATACAGATACAAGGTATACGTGTGTATACAGGGTGTACGCGATTACAGGGTGTACAGATACCTGTATACGTGTGTATACAGGGTGTACGCGATTATTTGTGATGGCGTGTTTCACGTGAAAGAACCGAGGAGGTGTTATTCGTTATTTTAACTCGGTTAAATTGTCTTGCAATTATACTATTACCGAATTAATAAAATTGTTAATGGATTACGTTGGGGTGATGAATTATTGCATGGAATCACGAATTGCAATATTTGGAAATTTATTTATAAAATAAAAGTAATTCGATAAAATGAATTTAATTTAATTTTTCGAATTATAAAATTAATTTTATCGAATTATTTGGTAATTATTATAACTTTCTGAACAACTTTATAACGTTGAAACGCAAACATAGAGATTGCAGATTACATTATTATAACATTGCTACAATGTTACTACATTATATTTCGTCCCAATCGGAGATATCTATATATTTGTA
Organism: Augochlora pura; assembly: GCF_028453695.1. Taxonomy (NCBI): domain Eukaryota; kingdom Metazoa; phylum Arthropoda; class Insecta; order Hymenoptera; family Halictidae; genus Augochlora; species Augochlora pura. Next base: position 801,984 of record NC_135780.1, read on the forward strand.
TCGCAATTACTGTAATAAAATTGCGTAATATTTTGCAATTTTACTCTCGTCGAATTACCAATTACTTTGTAATTTAATTGAATGGAGTCACAAATTGCAATATAATTGCATTACAATCTAATCGAATTGCTTGGTAATTATAATACCTGTCTGTACAATTTTATAACATTTAAACATAAACAGATTGCAGATTCGTAATTAGCGACCCGAAAAACTAAACCATATTATTATAACATTACCGCGCCATATGTCGCCCGCAATCGCTGACATTTATACATTTTAGCCACGATTTCGGCGAAATACGTCACTGTGCGTCGGTTTTCGCTCGAGTGGCTCAATTTCGGACACCCCGTAGACGCGAAGAGGGGGAGGGGAAGATAGCGAGCGGTTCGCGGAGAACGGGACGACGAAAAAGTGCACGACTGCGACCGTGGTTCGCGCCTCCTCGCCGTTTCATTTCTGGCGCGCGGCGAGTAACCGTTCCCGTACCGCCTGTCTCGTCCCACCTGCCCGCCTATTCCCCAGGCCCGTGCTAAGGAAAAATGATATTTCAAATATTAAAATAGACGATGGATTTTATGCGGACCGGGGACGCCGCGAAAATGCATGGAAACCCAAAGGGGACGACGGTGTCGCGCCGTTGCGCCTCGCTACGTGTCCGACCGTTCGCAAATCCTCTGCCCCGTTACACCGCTGCCATTTTTCTTCCATTTAACAATACGGAACGGAAAATATGAACACGCGCGGGGCACGTGACTGGCCGTTCCTTTTTTGGCCGGATTTAAAAACAACCGTAAAACGGTGGAACGATAATTGGCGCCTCGTTGCGGCACGCCCTTTCCTCGCTTTTCGGCTCACGGCCGCGCGAAAGTCCGAGGAAGTGGCGAAGAGGGCCGTTCTCGTCCGCTGGGAGCCACCGTGGAGCGATGAATTTATTCGCTGACCTTGACCAATGCTGACCAGCTTCGCTTTTTTATTATAAAAGAGTTTTGGATTGTGAAAGCCTTGGAAATTTGATTTAAGATTGTCGGGGACAGTCACTGTGGCCTTTTGTTTTAAAGCATAATTAATTATATTCATCGTGTAAGATGTATTGATTTTTTTAGTCAATTTCAATGAATTGTTTATTTGTTAAAATTATATATGTAAAATAAAGAGGTTCTTGAAATACCACAAAAATTATTTTAATTTTTTTATATCGAATTCGCGAGATTTTCTATGAAGCTTCTGGAGAAAGCTTGAGAAAATGCTGTGTGAAGATCAATATTGTTATTAATATTGTTGTTGGCAGATATGACAGATTTATTCTGAATTGTCAAAAGTTATTGTTACTAATTCATAATTATAAATACTAAAATTGTTACTAATTCATTCCTATTCACTAATATTTCAATGTAGACGATACTGTAAGAATCACGATAAAATATTTGTTATTAACGTACAAATCGAGTACAATAGAATTGGATCCAACATTCATTTAAATGATAAAATTCTCTTTCTGCATTGAACAAGCAAAATTAAAAAGAGAAATATAAACTAAAAAAACAAACCAACTGAGCAGCAAAATAAAATGTAACCATAATAAGTTAACGCATAAATGATAGGAATAAATAACAATAGTTTCCCTTTCTCCTCTAAATAAACAGTATTAAAAAGACAAATATAAACTAAGAAACAAACTAAATATGCATTAGTGCATTAAAGAGAGTATTCTTAATTTAGTATACCGTCGAAAAGCACTTCGGTTAACTGGCGATCCATCATCTTGATCAGGATCCATATTTTCATGGACGAGGTAAGAAGAGTCACTTTCCCGGAAGAAAAATGAAGGCGGTCCAAGATAAAAGTTTAAATCATCTCCGTACCGCGTATATTTTTCAATTATAATATTTTCAACGCACGGGATAGAATAAAATATCATGAAAAAAACAATGCAAAGTTCTATTACGATTCCAGCAGACTCGAATGGCTTGCCATAGGCCACGGCTCGCAAAAAGAGAGGGCGAATAGGTATCCGCGAAGATAGTTTTCAGTTCCCGAGCCCGGAAGATCAAGAGATGCCCTCTCTCTCTCTCTCTCGCAGACAATCCAAAGTGCTCCCAGGGCAAAGGGCACTTGTTGCCTATGCTCGCTTGCAATCTTCATGCGAATTTCCGCGACTCTTTTTCAGCGCAGATTCCAATCTCACGGCTTCAATGAAACATTTCACGTATAAATATACCTCATTTTTCCATGGTCCACTGTATACGTGTAAACGGGGAAAGGATGCCTTCGGACAAGTGCTAATAAAGAACGAAACTGCGCAGACTGTTTAAACGAATAATTTAATTAATGCGCCACGCTGTTAGGAGATGAATTCTAACACTTCGAGACAGCTCGGTGTGTGAAACCAGGAATGTTTTAACGCGAGTAGTGACAAATTCGATGGATACTTGCTTGATTTTATTTTCAGATAAGTATAATTTATTTTGTTTATACTAAGAAGCATAGTTGCGATTCTAGTAAATTTCTCTATATTAAGTTTTTCCTTTTCAACTTTAATTTCATTAGAATATTGCAGATCTTTATGCATTTATGATAGATTTGTATATTGCAAGTAAAGGTTTGAATTAACAGAGCTTAATATCTTTATACAAGCTCTTAAATGAAAAAGAAAATATTTCTATGATTTTAAAATGTCTATAAACCTGTTAAAAAGTGAATATCTCAATTTTCAATAAATTGAGTGTATAAGTTACGCGGCATATGTTACTGTTTTAATATCTTACGAGATCTGTTAGGATTAAGGCGAAGTAACAGGTTAGAAGACTACTATTGTTGGAGTTTCAACGATGACGAGCGATAGAAAACAGACCCACCGAACTGTTTTATGGCCCTTTATGAGGATGAGCCGTTGGCGACGAAGACACAGACAATTTTCAGTTCTAAAGCAGAAACCGGACCGTGAGGTTGCCACCTCGGATTATCGTTAACACTGTATATATTTTTCTCTGTATCTCCGTAGTTCTGTAATATATCATTTATTTTACTGGATACGCGAATCTTCTGGAGTGTAGTTTGAATTGTTAATAAAGTACGTTTAAGTTTTAATTCAAACACTTTCAGCAACTATCATAAATTAAAAGACTAGTAAATTGAAAGACAAACAAATTATAATACCAAGATTAGAAAGTAAATCAGCGTAAGAATAAATTTCCAAATCGGAGCAAGTAATTGCGTCAGCCGCGAATGGCGCGCAATCGAAGCGCCGTTGCGCGAACAGAATTATGCTCGCCGGCATCGACTTCACGGTAAATACTTTCACGGGGATTTTCGAGGATAGCCGAGAGTTGGCGATGGAATTATTAATCCCGCGGCCGCTCGCATAAATCGGTGGCTCCGTGGCACTCTATGCTCGCGGGAGCTCTCGAAGGTCCGCTTATCAGCCAGAAATCCGGATCTAATATTTCCGCAAGATGGCCGTCCGTCGAGGAGCCGACTTCCGGCGATGCTCGTGCGCAGAGACCGGCTCGCTGCCGTCTAATTGTTCTCTAACGAGGAAGCAGGAGCTCCCGGGGCTCTGGAAAACTGAAGCAACCGAGATAAGTTACGAGGATGTTCCATCGCCGCTCGACTGACAGCGAGAGGACGACGCTTCTCTCTGCGGAAAAGAGAGCCGGGCTTCGGCGGGGAGGACGGGTAGAGGAAGCGGGGAGGAGGAGGAGGATTTAGCGCGAGGAAAGTTTAAATCCATGTAAGAAAGAAGAAAGAGCGCAGTCGTTTCGCGCCGCTTATCCCGGAGATAAATGATTTCATGCTCAGCTTACGACGTGTCATCGTCGAGGTCCTCGTTTCTCTTCGTACCTCTGGCGCGCACCCCGTAACCGCCCACCCCCCCTCCCCCCATGGCCACCCGCTTGCATTATCGCGGTGGATAGGACGCGGAGTCAATGGTAATTCCGAAACTTCGTTTCCGTGTCTACTCGACGCGGCATATTTTCTCCCGCGACTGCGAATTAAACTAAAATGAGCTTTCACGCGTTCGCCACGGATGACTCGTGTCCTAGTTTGTCGGTCTCTTTTGGCAACGTTCGTCTGACGCGCTCCGTTCGAACCAGTGAACTTCGATCAAGATTCAGTCCTTTACGAAGATTCGAATTATGGGGACATTTTTTAATGATAAAAGTTAGCTTCTTTTAGTTTATAGGCTACCGTTTTCAGGCGAATCGTTTCATTTTGGTGCGAATTTCTTCACGTGTAAAATGTTTATTTCTATTTATATTTGCACATTTACATTCACATATTTATATGTTTATATTTATATATCTATATTATATATTTATATATTTCTTTGGCAGCGTAAAATAAAATGTAACTCGAATACAATTTTATTCTATATTCACATATTGCAGTACAAAGCTTATAGTTTTAACCCTTTACACTACGACTCCGTCCACGCTGCGTTGATTAGCACTTATTTATCCCTAATATTTTCCTTAATAAGCCCAGACAATTCTCGTCTCTTACATTGCCTTCATTTACGTTTCTTTCCAGACATTAATAACAGACGAAATAAATTTAATTTCCAGACTTTGTTAACAAGCAAAATAAATTTAATTTCCAGACTTTGTTAAGAAGCAAAATAAAAATTTCCAGACTTCGTTAACAAACAAAATAAATGTAATTGCCAAACTTTGTTAACAAATATAAATTTCGACGCAGAAGAAATTCACGTTCGTTAGATCTTGCATCCCGAATCTTTGCATCACGATTCCGACACGTTATTACAGCGCAAAGGGTTAAGAGGGTGCGCCGTCAGACGAAGGGTGTTGCCGATCCGGCGAGACATTCGGGAAATTGATGCGCGTTTCACTGGCTCGAGGCAAGTCCCCCCGGTTGATGAGGTACCCGAGGATGGATTGTCTACGTCTTCCGCAGTAATGAAATTATTGTAAAATTCATGGAACGGCATTCAACATCTGTAACAGCTATAAAGTTCGCGCGTGCTTTCGCCTGTTACCGCAAACACCGGCCAGATTTCCCAAACGAGCATAACAGTTTAATTAAAGGAATACGTACCAGCATATTTCGCTTATCGCGAACGTCTGGATAACTCATTACTGTTAATTACTTTGCCGGAATTGTGAGAATGAATTAACTACGCCGCGGCCCCAAAGCCGAATGTTTATTAACTACCGTGTATCTCGCTTTCGTCTTTAATGCCCGATCTGGCTGTTGTCGTTCGGTCTGAATCGCGTCGGTGATCTAATTTCTTTTCGGAGAATTGTTTAAGTGGAATTGTTTGAAACGTTGCGGCATTCGTCTTTGTAGAAAATTAGGAAATTTCGTTTTAGTTTGGCTTTCTGTGTGTTTACTTCTTGCGGTTGGGAACGAGTAGTCTATTGTACATATTATACATGTCATATATGTTATTATATGTTACATTGTATTATACTTGTCATATATGTCATACATGTTATATTGTATTATACATGTAACATATATTATACATGTTATATTGTATTATACATGTAATATATGTTATACATGTTATATTGTATTATATTGGATTGTATCCTATTATATCGTATTAAATTATATTATCTAAAAATATCTACGTTCTCGACTACATTTTGCGCATCCGACACAATCTAAAATAATGTCAGGAAAGATTAAAATTGCTCGAAATAAAAAACAACAGATAACAAAATATCTATCGAAATTAAATATCTTCGATTTCCTCTAAAAATTCTAGTTTTCCGCTCGAGAACGCTACAGAACTGTGCCCGTACATCGCGAACACAGAAGATCGTGGTGGAAAGGTGAAACGAAAGCGACATTAGCGAGGCAGGTGGCCGGTTGGAGTCGTATCCGCGATTAGTTTCCAATAGGCGACGGTTTTACCGGATACAAGTTGGTCCGCCAACGAAACAGAACGGGAGAACGGTGGCGGTTTTAAATCTTCGGCGACGGAGCGACGAGCGAGTTCGCCGGTACTCCGGCTGCGATTTTATCGGCCGGATAACTAAATCAGCCGGAAACCGTATTAAGAAGGACAGGCGGGTCCGGGCACGGTAAAACCGGACATTTACTCTGCTCGATGCGCGCCCGGTGTCCGTAAATCTGTATAAGTAAACAGGCAGCTTCGTCGCGCTGTCGAACGGGAACGACTCGGGTCTGGTTTATCGGACCTCTTTGCGCCCGCGTATCGTGACGCATTACCAAATTTCGGGTCCGATAAACGCCGCGATATGGATCCGGGACACTCGTTCAACGACAAGAACCGCGGCGATCGATTTTTCGGATGGGTCGCGGAGATATCGCGTTTCAAAGGGCGATTTACTTACTTTGAGGGCAAATAACGTTAATATGTTAATGAGTGATATGTAATTATCATTGAAATGTTGTTATACGATATTTTAATTACTATGTACAAAGCTGTCAGTAGATAGTTATAATATATTTTTAATGATATATATTGGGTTGGCGAGGATAAAGGAGAAGAAAAATTCAAAATTTGTAATTAAAAATATTGCGATGCGTTCTTGCTTTTTTGGAAATAATACAATAAAGTGGAATAAAAATGAAACTAACTAACTAATCGTTTTTACTCAATCAAAGCTGAAAGTCTGAATAACAAGAAACAATATAATAGGTTAGGTTCTTCGATCTTGTCTTTTTGAAAATAATACAATAATGTATGTCTAAAATGTCTGTCTTGTTCTTCCATTTTCAAAGTGGAATAAAAACAAAACTAATTAACTAACCAATAGAATATTTTTACTAAACTAAAAGTAGAAGTTCAAACAACAAGACAACAATATAAGCTAAATGCTTCGAACACGTTGGCAAAAATAAAAGAATGTTGACCGAACGTAACCCAATAATACTATTACATACACAGTATTTTAACAATAATTATAATATCATTATAACATATGATATAATTATTCTGAAAATATTAATAAACCAACGTAATTATATATAATTAATGAACGATGTTATAATTTGTACAGAGCGAGCTCCATTCGCGTATTTTGATAACAAGTACATACGAGATGCGTGTTTATTTTTCCAAAAAAGCCTGGCAGAATTTCCTAGAATAATCCCTGCATTTAGTATTATTGTTGTAAAATGCGGTCGCGCCGTGCAGAACATAATACGCACACATTTCTGGCCCTTGAACCCAGAAGACAGAGAGCGGTCGACGCGTTATAACCGGCGGGGCCGTAATTAACAAGTCTCGCGTTTCGTGTCTTTATCATCGCATCCGGAATTGTCGTGTAAAATTTGATCTCTTCGTTAATGGGCCCGGCTAAGTCTGGGTCAGGATTTACTGCGCAGTTAACTAGGATGCACCGCATAATTATTAATAGATACCGCCGGGCTGGTCGCGACCAAAGGTAGCATACATTCCATAAATACATAATGTAGCCGGATCGTATCGCAGCGATGAATCGTGTAACGTTCCGTTCACTTTTATCCGATTTCGAATAATTAATTGCCTCGACCGATTAATATCCGTTATTTTCAAAAATAATAGTAGCAATAATAATTCTAATAATAAACTGCACACTTTTTCAGTATCACGGTTATATCATCAGATTTAGGATAGTATAATCATGGAGACGCATTATATTTAAAATTAAAATATACTATCATAATGTAAAGGTTTCAAGCTTTAATATATACGAAAAATAATAATTTTATAACAATTTTTTAAGAAAGTTATAGTTTTTTCAAAGATCGATAATTGTATGACGAGAAATCAGCGACCCTTTAATTTTGAGTGAATTTGGCGTTGGTGCCCGTGGGTCAAGACAGACCCGGCTGTGGTAAAATTAAGGGGGCACCGTTTATACTGTCCGGCAAGAAGAAGAGCCTCTTAAAGTAATTATTTCCGAGCTCGCGGATATTTTCTCGTCGCTGTGGCCGGTATTACGAAGTTCCTCGGGTATGCGCGACGTTTAAAGCAAAGTTCCTCTTTAATTTCGCGCTCGGTTTCGAGCCTCGTTCTCGCTCGGTAATCGCATTGTTCGGCTTTCTAATTAGGTTCGATCGCGGCCGGGAAGAAAACGCGGCCGGCTCTCCTCTGTATTACGGATAGAATAACGGCGCCGTGGACGCGCAATAAAGAATAACAAACTCTCCGGGGCATCCCCTCGTTTGCGAACCGTTTCGCGCTCGTTTCGGCGACGGTGTCGTCATTGTGTCGCCCACACGCCGCCGCCGCGCCGCCGCGCCTCTGTGCGCCCCGCTCGTACGCTCGCGAAGCACGGCCCGAGAGCGCGTGAAACGTCGACTAAATTAAATTCCTCGAACTTGTAATTACTTCTGCCGCGCGGTGTTTTTCTTCCGGCCGATGGAGACCGAAGAAGTTTTATTTTCTGTCCGCGGATCGGTCCGACTCCGGTATTGTTGCGAATGTACGGAGGGGGGAATTGCGATTTCCCAGTGATCGAAAACATTTTCTTCGGCGACTGATCGAATCGAAACACCTCGCGGCGATTCCCATCGTCGTTTACGTGCAACCGGGCGAGTTTTATGTAATTTTTATCAACTAATGTACGGAGTCTCGGATGCAGCGAGCTTGTGTGCCGTTCATTTAACTTTATAATTAAACTTTGTACTGTTTAATAAAGTACAGTTGATAGGTGTAAATCAGAAATAAAATCTATATAAATGTATATAAATAAATATAAATGTATATAACAGGGGGCTGTGTTAAATGTTAAGGGTGCAGAATGGAAGTCAAAGTGTAAGGGTATATTACAAATATTTTAGTATATTATATATATAGCTTAGTATATAATCTATTATAAAATATATTTAACCCTTTTAGTGCTGGACGATGTATCATCGTTCTCAACACTTTCGAAAAGTACCAACGTCGATATATCTTTGCACATTCAATAGCGCCTTACTATTTGCATCGCTGGAGAAGTCTATCGCAAAATTTTATAAAATTATTATTATTATATATAAAACTTCTCCATTTCTTTCGTAATATATTGTCTTTTCAAATATATAAATAGTTTAGTTTTATGAACTTTTTCCTTAGTAATTTTGTCAAATTCGTCCGGTCATCTTTGCACAGTTTCTTGCCCTGCACTAAAAGGCTTAATCGAATAAATTTGCGAAAACCATTAGGCAAATAGAAAAGCGAAAAAATCGGAGACGACTAGAAATGTCTGAGACAGAGAGCCACCCGATGATATTTTCGAATCGAGTGACAGCGGCTCGGTTCGCAGCGAGCACCCGCGCGGCAATCGGCGCCGTTGATCGATTAATCATTCGCAGTTCGCGCTGTCCCGTTTCGGCTCGATTGACGTCAAACGATCGCCGCGCGACTTTTCGCGTTCGCCCGACAATCGGAAAACTCCCGGACATTGTTTTGGTTGAGTGGCGCGCGGTATCCGGCTCGCGGGAGCCGGTTGTTCGACCCGATTACGAGGCCGATTCCGTGGCGGAGAGTCCGGCTACGCGTTTGCGTCATCGCGTGCGCGCGCGCGCGCGCGTAAAAGTCGCCGTCTAAAACGACGACCTTAGGAACGATCGCGTAACGGACCCAGGTTCCAGGCTATGCATCACTCTTGGCTTCCGGTTTCGGGGACAATCGACCGGGTCCGGCCCGCGACACGGGATTCTACGGCGCCCATTGTTCCCGTCCGGCGCGGAAATACCCGCGGATTTGTTGTCGCACGGTACACGTGGCCCGCAATTAATATCCCGGGATTCAAGACGTCGCCTCCAAGGTTCCGAGCGTTTTGATGCCGCGCCCATTGTCCACCGTGACGACCATTTTTTTCCCCTCCCCGAGAAACCCTCGCGTTGTCGCCCGAGTTGGGAATTGTTCGGATTACATTTTATTCGGACAATATTTCGAATTTATCTCTAGCAGAATTTTATTCGCATTGTGTTTCGGATTGGTGAAATTTTACTTGAAAAATAGCACGAATTAATTTTTGTTAGAGAAATATTTCGAGTAAAATTATATTCGTTTGTATTAAATAAATTCCTGTATATCTAAAATATATTCTTCGAATGGAAATTTATTCCTACAATATCTCGAATAAATTCCTTGAATGAAATTTGTTTGTGTAATATCTCGAATAAATTCTTTAAACGAAATTTTATTCGTAGAATAATTCGACTAAGTTCTTTGAATAGAAATGAATTTGTATAATATGTATGTCGAATAAAATATTCAAATAAATTCTTCGAATAAAATAATATCGAATAAATTCATGGATTAAAATTATACTCAAACAATCTTTCGAATAAATTTCCCAAACAAAATTCGACCAGGACATTGAATAAAAATATAATCGAACAATGCTTCGAATAATAGCCTCTACAACCCCTGAAATAAATAAGGTGCCGCGTTCTTTTTAACAGCGCAAGGAAGTCTCGCCAACACGGTATAATACAACCATACATATTCTGACAGAACATAAGGTAATTATCGTGGTAAATATGCAAGGAGTTGCGAACGAACGGCGAGTTCGTTCCCGAATTCAGCAACTAGAAACGGCGAATCCATCCGGTGAAATATTAAAACATCGGTGCCCAGTCTGTAGCGGCTGTAATCATGTTTGCTCGGCCTGTAAATAATGCGAGCAGGCCGCTAATAGCGGGCGAGTTGTTATAAAACAAACAAACCGGGATAGTTAAGTTGCTTTTTCTAATCCAGTAAATTAGCAACGATGAAGAGTCTCCGATGACCGCGGCCGAGACAGAGATCGCCCGGCGAAGCGTTAATTACGGTGACAGATATAGGGAACGCACGGCGGAAAGAAGCTTTAATAGTTCGCGAAACCTGTTATTATCGCTCCCTGGCCGAGCAGGTGATTTGTTTAACTCTATACGGCCCGCGTTCGACAAAACAACGCCGAAGAGTAAATATAATTAAATCTAGGTGATTAACGATTTAATGGAACGTGTGGGAACTTCGGCCTCACGGAAAGCGTCAAGGGTTCGGCGTAAATTCGAACATGGTATAATATAGTATATAGTATATTACAAGCTCGCGTATGTTTGCATATTTATTAAAAAAACGAGTGCACGAGATACGACATCCAACAGATATAAAATAACATCTCCTGCTGCACTGATATGGCAAAAACGCTTGAATTAGTTAAAGGAGATTGCCATATACAAGGTGTCTCAAAAATTAATTAAAAAAAGATAAACGACGAGTTCCTGAAGATTATTTGAAGCAACTTTTTCCTTTGCAACAATTTTCTTCGAGGCTCCTTTTACGAGTTATTAAGGAAAAACAGTAGCCAATGAGAGGTGAGTTGAACTGACGCGAGATGGGCAAGCCAATGAGTGGAACCAAGCATTGTCCACTCAATTGGCGCAGCCGCTTTGCGACAATCAAGCTCTCCTGTCATTGGTCACTGTCTTTTATTAATAACTCGTTAACGAAACCGCGGATTGCATTTTCGCTAAGGAAAAAGTTGTTTTAAATGACGTCAGGAATCTTTCGTTTATTTATTGATTGTGACTTTTGGAACACACTGTATATAATGCGGGGAGGGGAGAAAACAGCACGATCTTATCGCTTATGACCTGAAGATCGGTGCGACGTTAAGCATTAAATAAAAAAAAAACAGAATATAATAAAATGTAATATAATACAATATAATGTACTATGATACAATATAGTGTAATATAATACAATATAGTGTAATATAATACAATATAATGTTCTATGATACAATATAATGTACTATGATACAATATAATGTACTATGATACAATCTAATATAAAGTACTATGATACAATATAATATAATATAACATAATACTATATTCAATTTTCATTTACTTCGAGTCGCAAGCTTACGTTCCCGTTCAGGTGCGATCGCCACGATCGAAAGATCACGATGCCGGGCGTGATCGCGGGCGTCAGGTATCCCGGCGACGTTTCTGCTTTTTCAATAAACATAATCGCGCGAGTTATGGAACGGGCGGGGAGCAGCAGGGCGGAAAACAGAGAACGATAAACCGATAATGAAACCAGTTCTCCGAACGTCGATTTTCGAAATTCCCAACGGGGAGAAGTTCGCCGCGGCACGGTCAAGTTTTCTTCGAAAAATTCGGACTATTGAGCTTTCCGCGATATTTCGGAAATGGCGCGTTAAATTGCGGATTCTGCGACGACCGGGCAATTTTTCCGAAGAGGTTCGTTTTCGAGGTTCCCCTACGAGGTTACGTACGGTTATGGGTTATGATCAAAGTTTCGTGGCCGTTGTCGAATTGTTGAGTCGACTCTTGGTGCCGCGTATCCGTTGGTCCGAGCTCGTATGTGCTGCTTGCTTACCTGCAAAAAAAGAAAACAATGCATTAGACGAACCGAGCCAAAGTATTTTCGAAAGTTCCGTCGATGTAATTCGTTTGAGTGTTCGATGCCGGTTTCGAACCGGTTGAAAATTTACCGAAGGATTACCGCGAATTAGGTTTCGTGCGATTTAACCATTTGCGGTGGTATTAGGTTTATACATGAACGTTATGGTGGTCGAAATTAATTTTTGTTAAAAGAACAGTGATACGTAATATGCACGAATAAGGATAAATGAAATTTATTCATTCTTTTTTAAAGTTTAGATATATGTAAAAGAATAGTATGTTTTCATTCTATGACAAAATAGAAGAAATAATGAGAAGAGAATTGAGAGTAGACCATGATATCGCAAAGGGTTAAAGCGTCTCATATTGCACGCGAGAAATACAGTAAATAAGTGTTAGTAAGTATTAGTTACGTATTATTGAAAAATATATTAAATAATATACTGTGTATCATACATGTATATTAAACTCTATATTATGTATCATATATATTAAATGATATATGAAAACATATATTAAATTAATGATTATAACTCGTTACTTGTTCAGTCGCAAGTAAGAGAACGTCTGTCACAGCTTTTTCGCACCTCGTTCCAAAAAATGTATAGAAACAGGTTTATAAGCAAAACTAAAAATGTTACTACTTCTGCTTAAACCTCGTCTTCTTGCAATATAGAAATCCGCAGTAAATCCCAAAAATCCACAGACCATATGTTGTAAACAATAAAAGCACGGCGCGATTATCCCCACACATGTATCACCAATTTCTTCTTCCCACCCTTGGAAATCATAATAACATAATGAAATTATAACAACGATTAACGAAAAATTTCTCCATTCGGTGATCAAACGACACGACTTAAAAAACAGGGATCGACCTAAGCGCTAATATCGCTAAAGTAATTTCCGTTGCAAATAACCCAGCCTAGCATGGCTGTCGATCAAGCCACCAGCGCGTTCGTTCGACAATGCAGGATGCAGCCGCAGATCCCGCGAGCTGCTGCAACAGCATGGCGCCGCATTTTCCAGGCGTCGCCTTAGCGATTTTCGCGGTCGTCGTCGTATCGGCGAGTATATGTATACGCGTCGCCGATCGACGCGGGCCGACCTCTCCCGCCTTCGCGGCTCCGAGGAATTCATTTTCCAGCCGACGCGGTTGCTTCTGGCCCCCCGTCGCGCAATTACGCGCCGCGGCGTCGCGCGTCATCGAAAAAGTAATTCCGCGAGCGTCGAGACGCCGGCACCGGGGATCGGCTCATCTCGTCTCGGCTCGGCTCGGCGGCAAACAGTAACCGGGCGCGCGTTATTGGAGGCCGTCATTTCCGCGCGCGGCGAACAATCGCGCGCGGGTCCCACGATCCTTGCGCGGCGCTCATTCGCGCTCGCCGGGGCCGCGGCTTGTTCACATCCTGCGATTCACAAGGCGCTCATTTCCTTCCTCTTTTTGTGGCCGGGCGTATAGTAACCCGCTCCTGCGATCTCCACGCGAAACCTAAACGCCATATAGCCGGCACCCGCTGTTTATCACGTGCCGTCCCTAACGCCCGCGACTCTTCTACTCCTCTCCGCCTGCTGCCCTGCCGTCGCAATAACCGGAACGATATTGACTTTGGACACGTAAATATTGGACCGGGGCAACCCGAATCGATTCATTTTTCCCCGCGGAAAAATTGGAGCGGCGATCTTTTTTTCGGACACGTACACGCGGTGATCGATTGGAAGGAGCGATTCTTTGACAGAGGGGTTTTATTCGAATAGAAAAGCACGGACGACTTTATTGTTTGCAACGAATGGGCCGGGGAGATTTCTGCATAGCTTTGTGGCGTCTGCGGATTTTTCGATTGGTGGGAGACGTGGGTGTTAACCCTTTGCACTCGACTGTCCCCTCTCAGGGGACATCGTAATTCTACTATACGACTAAACATTCAAGTTTATTAGCGATTTTCAACTATTTCACGATGTCTACAAATTCATATAAATCGAATATCATTATAACAATATTGTATATACATATATATCGTATACTATATAATAATATAAATGTTTATAAGCGCTGGTAGGTAACATCCATGATGGCACCGAGTGCAAAGGGATAATTAGTAGGGACGACTTTGGTTTCGTTTTATGGTGGGCAATTTTTTGGTAGGTGTGATTATGTATATTATAATATATATTTATTAGTATGAGATACGATTTTGTGAGGTATGAATGAAACATTGTCGACTGTAACAATTCTCAAATAAATATATATTAACTTTCATCGCAATATAATTTTATAATACAAGCTCATTTAATTATCATTACCACAGATTAAAATTAATTAATGTTTCATAGTATGTAGGGCAGTCGATGAGAATCATTTGTAAAAAGGTCGCTTTATTACTCGAAAGAGACCAAATAAATAAACCTAACAGTAATATTTCTATTAAAATATATATTATTTATTAAATTACCTTTTTATCATTTATTAAACTAAATTACTTACTAAATTAAAATTTATTAAACTAATTGAAAATAAATCTTAATGAAGCTATCAAAAATGTAGTAAACTATTTTATATCGGTATTATACTGTATAAGAATTTCTATTAAAATTAATCATGTAATATTTCATAACACGTAAGATAGCAGCTAAGAATAATTTGTAAAAAGAATCATTTTCATAATATAATATTAGAAAAAATAGAGTGATATTAAAAATAAATCGTAATCAAATTTCTACTAAAAATAAAGCGTAATCAAATTTCTATTAAAAATAAATCGTAATCAAAAACCTATTAAAAATTGTTCAAACCATTTTACCTCATAATTACCTTATAATTATAACATTACAATATAATTGCTAACTATTACTATGAAATTGAGATTACGAGAGTTCGTGTTAGTGTAAAACCATAGAAGCACGAACAAAAAAGAAAATCTTGCTCGCCCTAGCAGACCTTTTGCGGCCGCAAGCGGAGCGGCGGAAATTTTTAATATCGGCAGGCTATTCTTAAAATGATTCATTAAGCGGATCTGCCTACGCAAGACCACTTCCAATACGTCTGACTACCACCACCACCACTCCCCCCTCCCTCTTAACCCGTTCTTCGGCACTCTGTCACGCGTTTTCGTCGCAATTTCCGTTCCCGTCTATCTCAGGTATTCCCAATTTTTCCCCGACTTGTCTCGTATTTCCTTCTGTCTGAAAATCCAATTTGATACGTCCACTATCTAGAAATCCGATTTCACGCATTCACCGGCTGAAACTAAATGTGCCAGCTGCCCCCACGATCCGCGCCCGCGCGCGCCCCTTCCATTACCTGTCGTCCGCAGTTCTACTATTGAATAAAAAAAGAAGGGGGAGGGCGGGAGGAGGAGGAGGGAGGGAGGGAGGGGGCAGAGAAAGGAGAACAAAAAGGTGAAGCAAGGAAGAGGGAACGATAACTGATCCTTACGTTCGTTCGAAACGTATCCAATCATCGCCGCCTATTAGTTGCGAAAGGTAAGAAGGCTTCCGCCACGGGGAATCGAAGAGTAGCAATTTTCGTTTGACAAACGGACGATAATGAACGGTAACGAACGGGTACGAACGTTAACGAACGATTCCGAACGTTAACGAACGATTCCGAACGTTAACGAACGATTCCGAACGAGTCTAAGAGAGTTCGTTCTGAATTTCTGCGAATGAAAATTTAGCAGGAAGTTGTGCGATCAGAAAAAGAAAGAGAGAGAGAGAGCGAGAGAGAGAGATGAAATCTGTTCGATTAATTTATTGATCATTCTTTGCCTGCTGCGTACATTAATGATGCATATTGACGGACGAGTGACGTTACTGACATTATTAACCAGTCGGCTGAAGTGATTGAATGATTCATACGATGACGGACGTCTTTAAACGAGCTGTATCGACAGAGATTAATATGTAGGCTCCCGCAGCGTTGTTCCAGCTGTAATTAAGTCCCTTCGTTCTACTGTGCGAACACGTGACAGGTAAATCTGTACGAGTGTTTAATATATGGCTCTTCTTAACACTTTATACCGGTCATTCGATTGTAAGTATTTCTGTTGTTGTACGATAATCAAATGTATTAACATTTTTATGTTTTTGTAATATTAGTATTGCATGATATTTATATTGGTTACTTTATTCGGTTTATTTTATTTGTTTTATTCATTTTATTTTATCTATTATATTAATCGCAAAGATTATTGATTAAGATTGATTAAAATCAATAGTTACTTAGATATAAATATATTGGGTTAATAATATTAATTTGTAACGTGACGTAATAATTTTTAATATCACCTCGGAGTTGAAACTCGAGTAAAACGAGTTAGGTATAACAGAAAGGACATCGAAGGAATTTCGTGAATATATTATAATTATTAAGTATTGTAATACGTAGTATGATATGTTTAAAGAATCTATAACATCTCTTGAACGTTATTTTTATTAAGATTCGTAAGAACTTGATCCAATTTCGATATTAATAACGAACCACTATCATAATTGTAACTTGCATGTAACAATTCCAATTTTAATTCAGCAATTTTTCGAAACATATCTCTAAAAATACTTCTTATTAGCCCGTTCCTGACGCAACAGCAATTTATTTAACACACTCGTCGCAAATTGTTTATAATCACAGCGTACTAAAGCATTGAACTCACAACAACAAAAGATGCACAACAGACTGAATTTCCCACGGTTTACGCACAAAATTACGACAGTTTATTGCCAAATTGATCGGATTCAACGTTTGACGCATTCAACAGAGATCTTATACTCTGAAATGAATGGGAACCGACTCTAAATCCCATGAAAACATTGAAAGAATTCAATGCCACCGTTTCCATTACATTCCACCCCATTCAACCGCTCCGGAACAGAAGTAAATTTCTATGCACCCTCGGCATTGTGCAATTAGCGCGGACAATTTCTGCCTAAAAATCCTGGTAACAAGTCCAAAGTAATCCAATAATATTCCGAAATTCTTTGAAAGTCTCTTCTATAGCCGCGCGAATTCTCATTCTCGACGCGAACGCGTAAAATCCTAATTCTGTACGCGACAACAAAGGGCCGCGTCGCGCGCGATTAATAAAATCGAATCTTGCTTAATTAAAGATGAATTATACATTCAAGATAACGCTAATCAGTGCTCATTATATCGTGGAAGGTATAAATTACGGTTTTGTGCATTTTCGTTCGGCGAAGCTGATGAGCGTGGCTTGACAGTGCGTTCAACGAAATGGAAAGGAGGCAGCGAGAGAGACATAGAGAGAAAGAGAGCGAGAGAGAGAAAGATAGAGAGTGAAAGAAAAGGAAAAACAGAGAAGGGAAAATAAATGAAAGAGAGAGAAAATAGAGTGAGATAATGGCAACAAAAGAGAGGGCAGAGTAAAAGGGAGAAACAGAGGGAGAGAATGGGAAAAAAGAGGGAGAGTAAGAGAGAGAGAGAGAGAGAGAGAGTGGGAGAGAGAAAGAGATAAAATGGTGAGATAGAGTGAGAAAGATAATCAAAATATAGGGATGAAAAGAGAAGGAAGAGTGAGAGAGAGAGAAATAGAGTGGGGGAATGGGAAAAAGAGAGGAGAGAGTTAAAGAGAGAGAGAGAAAGAAATAGAGAAAAATAGAGAGTGCGAGAATGTAAAGAAGAGAGAAGGGACAGCGAGAGGAAGACAGAAAACTAGATAGTGAACGAATGGAAAAGCAGAGAGGAGATATAGTGAGCGAGAGAAAGAGAGAGCGAAACAGAGCGTGAAGGAGAATGAAAAATATAGAGAAAGAGAGAGTAAAGAGGGAGAAACTACAGAGTGAAAGAATGGAAAGTGAGAAAGAGAGACAAAACTGCAGAGCTAAAGAAGAGGAAGGGGAGAGAAGGGGTTACGAGCGGGTGGCGAAAAAAGAGAAGCGTCCCCCGCGCGTCGCCCATCGCGCCCCGGCACCGAATTCGGATTTCATTCTACCGGTGAATCCCCCGATAGCGAATCTCGGGCCGGATCTCTCGTTTCACCTTTCTGAAAGCTTTCAATTCCTCGAAAGCCCTTCCCGTGTCGCTGGCTGGCGCGGACATTCGGTCGAATTGAATAATCCCGAGCAACGCCGCGTGAAAACGCGATTCGAGGCGATCGCGGCAATATGATAAACGACGCGGACCCCAACGGATCCGCTCCGGCGCGGCGTGGCGCGGCGCGGCGCGACGACGCGCCATCCGAGAGGAACTTCCACGGAAGCAGCCGGCCGGAGAGCCCGGTGCAACTTTTCAAACAAGATCGGCACACGCATCCCAGCCACCCACGGGCGCGCACACCGATCCGGTTTGATGGACCGGAGTCGAGGCGTGGAAAGAGGTTGTTAGGGACAGCCGTAGAATCCGGATTTACGATACGGACCCGGGATGCTTTCGCTCGGACGAGGAACGAACGCCGCGCGCGAGCGCTTCTTCTTCCTCCTCTTATTCCACTTCTTCCTCCTCTTCCTCCGCGGACCCACGCGCACGCCCTCCCCTCGTTCCCGCCACTCTTTTTACCACCTCGCCGTTCTTACCCTTCAACAGTTTTATCATTCACCCCTCCCGCCGACCTTCTTCCCACTTCTACCCGTTTACCCTTTGTTGGTTTTACGCTTTCGGCCGTTCTTACCGACGGCCTCGCGATAGCTACGCGCTCTGATCATGCTCGCCATTTTTACGCTTCTGGGATTTTGTTGCCGGCCTGGTTGTATTATTTACGGCTCGCTGATTTTACGGCGGTTTCATTATTTAACGGCCGGCGCCGGATCGCGCAGGTCTTTGGGAATATTCAAATAGTATGATGACTCAGTGTAATCCGATTAACGTTTAATGATTATTCATGAATCATTGTAAATTGGTTAGAAACTGTTGCTTTGGCGGTGTCCTGCTTTTGTCAATTTTAATGCTCGGTGATTGGCTCGGCTCTGATCGCATTCGTAGTCGAAGATATTTATGCTCGATGGATTTTGTTGTTCGCAATTTGTGCGTCGTTTGTTATTCGGAGTATTTTTTACGGTCTGCTGCTTCTATTATGCAACGTTCGCGATTGTTGCCGGTTATTGACTTTCGCGATTTTTACACTCGAAATGTTTTATCGTTTATTGATTCTAGCGTTCGGGATTTTTTAAATTTACTGTTCGTTATTTGACGCGGCTGTGTCTTAACGTGTTTGTCGATCTTATGCTTCTTTATAATTCCGCGTGTTTCCACTTTGTTGGTTCACGCTTTGGCAATTTTTATTGCTCGGATCACCGTTCGGAGTGTTCGCGATTTTTCACCGTGAACAGTTTTATTGTCCGCCGTTCTTTTCACCGTTTATAATTTTTATCGCGCGCTCGGCCAATTGTTGGTTTTTGTACTCGAACGGTTTTATTATTTAGCGCTCCCATGTTTTAGGATTTTTAAGCGTTCGATGCTCTGCGGGTTTACGCTCCCGCGATTTCTACTATTTGCCATTAAAGCTTTAACTCTTTATTATTGTTCACCGCTCCGAGATGTTTACCGGCCAACAGTTTTTATTATTTACAGCACTCGTATTTTACTGGTTTTTTCATCATCCGCCAGCGATCGTTTTCCACTTTCCAATTTTGCCGTTTGCCTTTTTTCGTATTATTGGTAGGTTTAACATTCGTTACTTTTACCATTTGCTGGCTTTTATTATTTGTTAGCTATCGTTTGGAATTTTCTATTTTACTAGTTACTGTTTCCTTGTTTTCTATTTTACTAGTTACTAACTAGAAAATAAGGAAATCCTTATTTTCTATTTTTCTAGTTACTATTTTCTTGTTCTCTATTTTATTAGTTGCCATTTCCTAATTTTCTATTTTACTAGTTAATATTTCCTAATTTTCTATTTTACTAGTTACTATTTCCTAATTTGCTATTTTACTAGTTACTATTTCCTTATTTTCTATTTTACTAATTACTATTTTCTTGTTTTCTACTTTACTAGTTGCCATTTCTTTATTTTCTATCTTACTAGTTAACATTTCCTAATTTTCTATTTTACTAGTTACCATTTCCTTATTTTCTATTTTACTAATTACTATTTTCTTGTTTTCTACATATTTTACTAGTTGCCATTTCTTTATTTTCTATTTTACTAGTTAATATTTCCTAATTTTCTATTTTACTAGTTACTATTTCCTTATTTTCTATTTTACTAATTACTATTTTCTTGTTTTCTATTTTACTCGTTGCCATTTCTTTATTTTTTATTTTACTAGTTAATATTTCCTAATTTTCTATTTTACTAGTTACTATTTCCTTATTTTCTATTTTACTAATTACTATTTTCTTTTTTCTATTTGTCATTTTTATCATTACTTATTTTTACCATTTTTACCTTTATGATTTGCAAGCGATAGTTAAGCACTTTTCAATTTAACTGTTTACCGTTTCTCTATTTTTATCATTGGCTACTTTTTCCATTCACTCTTTTTTATTATTTGCCAGCGATCGTTTCGCACTTTTCTAATTTACCATTTAACATTTGCATTTTAAGTACCCGTACCATTTTTATCATCTCTTATTTTAACTTTTTTCCATTTTCAATTATTTGTGAGCAATTTAGTCACCTCCCAATTTTACTGTTTACCATTTTTGCATTTTTATCAGTTGTTATTTTTATTCGCTACTTTTTCCATTTACTACTTTTTATTATTTGCCAGCAATCGCTTTACACTTTTCTATTCTACCACTTGCCATCAACACTTTTATCATGTACCATTTTAATTATTATTTCTACTATTTACCATTTCTCATCAATTTCAAGCAATCGTTATGTAATTTCAATTTTACTTTACCATTTTATTATTTTTATCATTCGCTATTTTTTCCTTCTGCTATCTTTTATCCTTTGTCAGCTTCGTCTCGCACTTTTCTATTTTACAATTCACCATCCACATTTTTAACATTTACCATGTTAATTATTATTTCTATCATTCGCTATTTCTCATCAATTTCAAGCAATCTTTATGCAGTATCAATTTCACTTTACCATTTTACCATTTCAATCAGTTGCCATTTTTAGCATTCATTATTTTTACCATTTACCATTTGTCATCCATCACCATTTACCATTTGTCACTCATCATTCACCGTTTCGCGTCACCTGTCACCCGCTAATTCCGGAAACACCCCTAGCCGCGCCTAGCACCCTAAAAAGCCCTCCCCCTCCGCCCATCAGCTCCGCGAACAATCGGGGAAACTTTTAATTTGCGATCGCTACGAAATGAACGGAATCGCTTCCGCGGCAAATTTAGCAAGTTAACAAGCATATTTGTTACCGCGAAACCGTCGAACACACCGAATCCAGTGCCGCGCTCTGACCTACATACGTGACGCGGGACAACGAACTCGTTCCGGTCGTTAGCTCTCGCACAATTAACGAAAATCTGGTTATTGCTAAGGCGTTGTTCATCGGATTAACTTCGCTCGTAGAACCATCCGCGGGGCCATCCTTTGATGTCTGGCGCCACCTTGGCGAACAATTCCGTTCTCCCTTTGCGAATAAGAAGCACTTTATTGCCGCCCTTTTCCGCGATGGAACTATCCACGAGATTAAGACCGAGTGCCCTTCGCTATATAAGATTGCGCGAGCTGTTACGAAGGGGATGCCTCAACGGATTGCCGCGTTCAACGGCGAACACAAAGCGCGATCCCCGACGATTTGCCAACAAATCTTCTAATAAACTAAAACTGAATTGTTCTTTAGAATCATTGTGATATACGCGTGATTCGACGCGAGGGGCAAACGGCGGACTGTGTTTATGCATTTAGAGCAGCTCTAATTGCGCGGGCCTCGGTAATCAAGATTTCATTTCGTCTGAATAAAATTACCAGCACTCGCGTACACTCGCGCGGCAAATAATTATTAACGTAAATACGTTTCTCGTCGAATGGAAAATTAAACCCTCGCTGCCGAGCGATGGCTTCAAGGCACCGCTGGGGGATAATCGTGTCGCTTCTCGAAATTGTTTGAATGTTAACGGGCTCGCATGCGTTCGGGAAACTGTCGAAACTGTTATTGTTGTATATTGTAAAATTAGAATAAATAATTGTGCATGTAAAATATGGTATGTTGCATGATAGAATATGTTAAGGTTATGTTGTATGAAATATATTAGGTTTTATAAAATACATTGGTAATATATTACGTCTATTACGGAAAATTCTATTTGTTCTAAAAAAGAAAGAAAACAATCAATTTTCCATGCTCCTAATATTTATTGTATTATTATGATAACTTAATGTAATCATAATTTATGCCCATATCATAATGTTTTCTTTCTTAAGAAAAAAAACAATCAATTTTCTGTGCTCCTAATATTTATTGTATTATTATGATAATTTAATGTAATCGTAATTTATGCCCTGTTGTCAGCATAATGGCGATTTATGGATATCATTTTTAAGAAATATATGTCGCAGACGAAATAAAATGCATTAAGTAGTACGAAATTATATAAAATGCATTAAGTAGCACAAAATTATATAAAATGCACTAGGTTATAGAAAATATGAAAACCATAACCGAGAACTCTATCTCATACTTCCACTAAAAATTGCTGCTATTACAAAGTATTAATAAATACCGTTACGTACCAATTTCCAGCGATTCGACTTGACAAATATTAACAAATCGAGCAAAATAATTACATTTCCCGTGCAAGGAAATTCCGAGCAATCATCGCCGGCAACGAGATGATAAAACCATAGTATCCATAACGCGGAAGACGTAAAAGGCATTGTAATTCCGCGCATAAAAATTTGATGCCCGCGCGCGAAGGTTGATTCGATTTTTCGTACGGGCCCGAGTCGATAAGGCGACGAGAACGAAATAAAATCAGCTATTAATCAGATTCCGCGGGAAAGCTGTCGCGTCGCGCCGCGTCGTTTCCCCGGTTCCTATATCTGTTCGCGGTTGAAACGCGGCCGCGGCCGCGTTACGATTTATCTCCGCGATTGCGAGCCGCGGCGATTGCTGAACGGCGTTTCGAAATGTTACCCGGTATCGCGTATTTATCAATTAATTAAGGATTCTCGAGCGAACTTGTCCCACGAACGGCGTAAAGATAAATTCGAAACATGCGAGCGCGTGCATTAATTTTCCTTTCGAAAAAATGCCCGAAGCAAGAACTGTTTCCTGCATCGATTGCGAAATTCCATTCGGTAAACGTAGAATAGCGATATAATTAATTTTATATGTAAACGTTTAATTTTGTACCTCTTTGTAGAATAATTTAGACGCACTCTGGATTCGTATGTAAATGTGAATGTAGAGGGAAAGATGATGTACGCATAAATATGATCGATAATAATGATTATATAATAATAAAATAATAATAATAATACTAAAAAATTAACCATAAATATCACATGTCTTCTTTCCCCATAGACATATTTAAATGTACCCTTATGAAAAATTTATTATATAATATTAATACTACTACTAATAATAATAGTAACAATAATAGTAATAATAAACATCTTTTATAATTCATTTGCCTCGCGTAAACGCTCCGCCATCGTTACACTATGCAACCATACTCGTCGTACCGCCATTATCGTCGCCGTTACAGCCGTAATTATTATCATTGTCATTATATATCCTAATTCGTGCACCATTATTTCACGTGGTACAACAAAAGGTACGCGCCGTTAAAGCATAAACATTACCATTGTCACAAAGGAGAGCGTAAAATCAGCGAACGTAACAGAATAAAGTCGTTGAACGATTTAGTTGGAGAAACAATGATTAAACCCTGCTAATTCTGCTAATAATATGAATCGCCTCACATCCGCGTAACTATAATCATAATAGAACGTTTAAATACAGATTCGATAGAGCTATTTGCACCTCTATCGACTGCTGTTATAAACGCGTAAAATCGGCCGGTGGCACGCCGAGCGTATTAAAACAATCGCCCGAGGGCCGGTTCGGAAGCGATCGGATTCAAGCAGCCGGAATAAATCAGCGCTCGGTTAATCGTTCCCCCGGCGAGTTACACAATCGGCAAGAATGTCGGAAAAATGTTTGCCGCCAATTTAGAGCGAAATAAGAGGACGCGGCTTCCGATTTGCATTTCCGCCGGCACCGCGTCGCCGTCGGAATCGAATTTCATTATCATTCCTAAGCAAAGAAAAAAAACGAAGGCGGAGTAATTGCATCCGATAGATTACTCTGACTAGGTATCGATCGGCGATCGATCGATTTCGACGCTGGTGCATTAGCGAGTACTTTCGATAACGCGGCGCTGCTGCCCGCCTATTCCATTATTGATACACTTACGACCGTCATTTTTCCTAGATTTAATGGACACCGTTGCGCGCGCCCCGCTCGATCGTATCGCCGTTGATCTGATCAACGCCGGCGATCGCATCCCGTCGCAAGAAATAATGACTCCGAATGATCCGTACTCGGGTATCGCGTGAAAAAAGACAACATTCCGGGATTAGGGTAAAAAATTGATTCGAGATTTATGGGACATCGATTCGATTAACCCTTTGGCTACGGCAGTCTTTGGCACGACCGTAGTTTTTGTTAGACATGCATTTCTGAGGAAGGATATTAAAATATTGAAATTATTGAATGCTGTTACATTAAATCAATATTACTTGAAGTGAACAAGAATTTTAAGTTTTTTTACAGTATATAACATGAATATTACACGATATATGAGTAATCAAATTTAATAATAAACGGGGTGGAAATTTGATCTTGACGCCTATTGGCGCCTACAGTACCGGGAAGCGAACATGTTTCGGACGCCAATAGGCGCCAACAGTAGTCAAAGGGTTAAGAACGGCCGACTCAAACTTCGCGCGCGTGTGCCATCTTGACGGCGAAAACGTAACGACGCGGGTCGCGGGAAATTGATTTTAAGGTCGCTGATGATGCCGGAGTTATAGTGACGGTGCTTAGATAACAATTAGTCGGATTTTAGGTGAAATAATAATTATCTGTGGCGAAAGTCGATAAAATGATGCAAATATCTAAGTATAGATCTCAGAATTATTGATGCTATGAAGCTACGTCCATTAAGAATCGTTTACTATGTTTTCGTACTAAAGCACGCGCTATTAGAAATATTCTGCAAAATTTAAATGACTTTTGTAATTCTTATGAAGCGACACTTGGTTTTATTGTAAAGATCTAGTTTGAAAATGTACATCCTTGAATTCTTGTAGAAGTCTTATTGCTTTAATTACTATTGTTATTATATATGTTATTATATTGTATATTAAAAATATTGATAAGATCCGTGATTTAATAGTAGTAGGCTCAGTAATAATAGTAATAATGATGGCAATTAAAAGATCACAGCATATTCTTCCGTCATGTGGTAATTTAGGGTTGATAATACAAATAATCGTAATGACGATAATAATTAAACTGACTCGAATGTAATCATAATAGCACGAATAATTATAACAACACAATTATAATCACACCAACACGAATAACCATAATAACACGAATGTAATCATGACAACGCGAATAATCGTAATAAAGCTAACAAGTTATAATAATTCAAGAATCACAAGAAATTCATTCATGGTCGATGCCTGTCCGACAAGAATGCCTGGCCGAAAAAAGTCTTCCATCCAAGAGAGGTTGTCTCTTTGCAGCGAGAGAAACGGAGCGACGAATAGAGAGAAGAAGAGAGCGCGGAGGGAAGGGGAGGGGGGAAGGGGAAGGGTTGGGGAATCGGCATTCAGGGACGCAGAAAAATCCGCGGGCAGCTTGTTAAGGCACGGGATTAATTGCGGCTCGGTCGCGTACGGGACCGCCATTCGTCGCGCGACAGAGAATAATTCCCGCGCGTCTATCCGACTATGCAAATCGCGGCACCGGGGCAAAACTGTTCGAAAGTAATCTGCCAATAAGAACAACAGCGCGAACGCGGATATCGAAAACACGCCAACCGCGAGCGTCCGACAATTTGCATTCCTGATACCTGATATACACGCCGCTGCACCGTTCGTTCGTTCGTTCGTTCTGTTCGGTCGCCGTTGCTCGCTTATGCGCCGGTTTTTCGCATTAAAAATAAGCGACTTCTTGCCGGCATCCACGGGCGCACCGGGGCTCTTTAATCGCGGCAATTCGGCCGCGGAGAACGCGTGGCACTGCCAGCAATTTCGAAAATCGTCTCGACAGCACCGCAATTAATTTCGGAATACGAATTATTTGCCGTGATACCGGGGGAATCGTCGTTCCACGGGATCACTGTGTTCGACGGGATCGATGTTTGTAACCCTTTACACGCGTTTATTCTCGGTCGCCGTGGCTGTTTCTTCATTTGTTTTTTAATTCATTTTGGAAGGGAATTAATACGTAATTTAAAGTAGAAATGAGAAATTAATTTTATTCTCGTTTAGCTTTTTATCCTTTTTGAAGAAGGATTAATACTCAATTAAAAATAGGAGTTAAGAATTAATTTTATTCTAATCTACCATTTTATTCTTTTTAAAGGTGAATTAACACTCAATTAAAATGAGGAATCAAGAACTAATTTTATTCTCATTATCTGTTTATTCTTTTTAGCATAGAATTAGTACTTAAATCAAATTATAAATTAAAAATTGATAAATTATAAAAGAACTAATAAATTTGGATTCCTTATTATCATTAATATTATTACTGTTCTGTTTAAAAAAAATGCGTTACAACTTATCTATAAAAAAATTTTTAAGGAGCAAATTCATCCCATAGAGGGTCAAAGACATGTTAGAAAAGACATTCAGGTATCCATACGTTCTCACCTATTATAATATTATATATTATCACCTATTAATCCCTTGCACTATCGCTCCTTTCATGCTATGACGATCAGCATTTATTCGTACTTAACAATTTTCCTAATAGGATCAGACAATTTTTGTTTGCTGTATTGTCTTTATTTACCTCCGTTTCAATACTTTGACAACAGAAGAATTTATTTTTACGTCGAAGTATGAGAAATTAATAATATTTATATTTAGTAGAGCTTGCATAAAATCTTCACCACGAGCCTGACTCGTTATTGTAGTGCAAGGGGTTAAAGAACTTCAATGAAATTGTTACATAATAGATCGTTCCATGATCAACATATAGAAAACATGAACATCAAAAGAAGCTCTCCCGTAATGATAAGATCGGCGTGAAATTATTTCGCCGTGGCTAATTAAATATTCCCCGTTGCGCCGAAGATATCCGCGGCGGAATATCGAGAATGATAACTTCGCTCGGCAAACAGCAGCGTCGCGTTAAACCTTGCGGCAAGAAAGAGAAAGAAAGTTTTCGCTAAACCGGGAGGTTCTCTATTAAATATTGAATCTGCGGCGATCGCGATGGGATAAATAACGGTGGACGGAGACGTCGGCGTGGAATTTTTCTCCTTTTCATTTTGCGCGGCTTTTGACGGCCCCGTTTGCCCGGCCGCGGCGCGGCGCGGCGCGGCGCGGCGAGCCGTTCCAGCGAAGGAAACTTTTTAAGGGCTCATTTCTAACAGGGCTTCGTTTCTTATTTATTCGATGCTCGAGGCCGGGCCACATTATTACCACGGCACCAATATGGCCGTTCCCCGGCGCCATAATAACCGGATTTTTCATAATTCCGCCGGCCCGCGGTCGCGTTCCTCGACCGTACCGAAATTTTCGCGGGACGCGCGGCCCGATGCGGATTTTCGCATCCGCTGCATATGAGGGCACCAAACAGGAGAAAAATGGCGGACGCGCGAGCCCGACGTTCCGGAACGAACGTCGAACGAAATGAAATGTGTTGCCGTTTCGAGCGCGCGCGCCCTTAACACGACCGGATACCGGGCATATTCCCTTGTAAAGCGACATTTCTACCACGGAGGAAGATCGGTATTTAGTAGCCGGGGCCGAGTTTTCGCCGGTATTTACGGAGACCCGCAATTAACCCGCCGCCCACCCTCCATGTTGTTCCCACTCGTTCGCGGAAATTAAAGAATAGAGTACAATCACGAACCAATTAGTGGATCGCAAATATTCGCGAGCTTCCGCGCGCACCCTCGAAAAATATAATACGGCTTCGTTTCATTGTTTATTCACCGGAGCCAGTTTTGTGTAACACTTTTTATTACAAGTTCGGCAGCCTTTGTGATTCGTTCTCTATTTATTTTGGTAAATGTGGGCGGAATTTTTGCGACGAGAAATGGACAGGAAAGCGTCTATTAATAGCTGAGGTCGGTTCAAGCAATTTTTTCCTTTGCTAAAATTTTCTTGGAGGTATTGTTGAGGAGTTGTTAAGGAAAAGCATTGACCCAATGAGAGGCGTGATCGACCGGTCGAAGTTCTGTGCTGCTCATTGGCTTCTTATGAATCAGCGTTTCTTGCAACTACAGGAATACATATTATGAATGGATCATAAAATCGTGCAAAATAGAGATATAAAAAGACATCGATCGTGAGTGAATAATAATTTAAAAGAAAAGGATTTATAAAGGATAAACGAATTATACAGATAACTTATTGGAATAAGGATTATATGAATAATATATACTGAAATAAAGAATATACGAATAATATTGTTACGTGGACGCCCGCGTAGTCGCGGCATTATACAAAAAAACACTCTCTCGTATATTAACAACGAACAATAATCTTTATTTCGAGAGGAGGGACTCGTACCACGTCTACTCTCATCGAAGTCTGTCAGCCGACTCTCTTCTATTCCTGTTATATCGTCGTTACCAAAACGACGCTGCAACCAACATCATTCAACTTAATCTATCGATATCCAAACTGATATCGATAATCTCGACCCATATTCGTAACAATATATTGGAATAAAGAATATACAAATAATATACTAAAATAAAGAATATACTTATAATTTACTGAAATGAAGTGTATACGAATAGAGAATTGAAATAGAGAATTCGCGAATAATATACGGAAATAAAGAGTATTCGTATAACTTACTAAAATAAAGAATATACGAATAACTTATTGGAATAAAAAATTGCGCAAATAACGTATTCGCGAAAGAATAGTTCTTCCCCAACTACGCGCAAGAAACAAACGTTCACTATGAGCACCCAGGGCGTAGGACACGAAGCCTGTTTTTCAGTGGTCGAAACAAACACTTTCGCCAGTGTTTTTTTCCGAAAAAGGCTGCTTAGAGTCGGCAGCCCGAAAGAATCGGCCGGAAGTCCGCGAAAATAGAAGACCGGCCGGCAACAAAGCGATTCTACTCCGGCAAAGCTAACAAGATAACATCGACGGGTCGCGTGCAACAATGAAAATTCCAGAGCGGAGCGCTAAACCAATAAACGTCTTTTCCCTTCGGCTTCGGTTCTCGCTCGTGGCACAGCGGGGTCGGCTGTAACCCGCGGACGGAACGGGTGCCGCAGCCGCTCTCCCCCGTGGAGACCGCTGTCGGGCCCGATCAGGTGAAATAATGCATCGTGTAAACATTATGATCAGTTTCGGGCGACGCCCCCCTCCCGACGATCGGCGGCGGGTCTTTTAATCGGGTTAATTAAACAATGGGGCCGCGGTGCCGGAATTTCGGTTTTAACGCAACCGAGCCGATTAATGGGACGAGAAGCGAGTCTGACAGCAAACATTAACAGGCATTTACATTCGAATGGGAACGATGGAGCCGTTCCTCTAATTTTACGGCCGTGGACGGGGACTTTGCAACCGATATTCTCTATTACCGCCATTCTCAAACCCGAACGCTTCGATGGCGACCTTTTCCCTGCTCGAATAATGCCTCGGTACTGGAGCTAGTTACTATGCTGGAGCCAGCCACTGTGGGCTAATCAATCATACTTTCTTTACTTTAGAAGATAATTTACTTCACATTCATCGTATAGGATGCGTCAAATTGTTTTAGTTGAATTCAAGTGATTACTTATTTCCTAGAAAATTCCATATTTAATCATCTAATTACTTCGTTAAGAGATTGTACTAAGCATTCTTCTTTTATTAAGGTACCGTATAACCTAAAACTTTTCGCTCAAATAAAGATGAAAATGCCACCTTTTTATAATATTATTATCTATATTATTCGTACATAATCAAATTTTAAATTTGATGCACTTATTTCTGTCAAGATAAATTCTTCAGACAATAATAATGACACTTAATCTTTCCTTAATTATTAATTATGTCGTTTAAAAATTATTTACGTAAGCGGAGCTTATGTAAAAGCTTGGTAAAGCACCGAAGGACTGGAAATCGATACTTGGTAAACTAACCTTCTGTTTGTCGATTCTGCCGTGCACGGTAAATAACAAAGAAACGTCAATTACAAAAGAAACGGGCGCGGACCCCCGCGGTCGTTCCGGTGTTAAGAAAATAGTCCACCGAAATTGCTCCGGTACTGTTTAGCAGCGAAAACTCCTGAAGGCTGTTAACAGAGCACAGTAATTGGCTCCTCTGCCGTACCTTACGTGCAATTAGTGCGACGCGGTCGAGCAATACCAGAAATGATCAAAGTTTGCAAACGATATTTGGCCGGATCTCCGCAAACAATGCAAAGCCCCGGGAACGGGGTGGTCAACACCTTTGCTACCGATATATATAGATACGTACCACCGGCGTGGCTTCAATAAACACCAAAGGCGGTCGCTTGCTATAGCGCGAATCGAACAATACCAGGGCGCGCACGCAATGGGCTCTCTCGCGTGCAAATGATTTCCGTGACCGTGCTCCGAGAGGGCCGACCTGTAATTGCGCGCGGACCACGGCCGGTTAATGCAAGATTTATCGGGGGCCGAGACAACCGTGTCTCATCTCTAGCACGGAATTACGCGATTTCTTATCGGAGACGCGTCGCCGGCGAAATTTTTAATCCTGACGGTGTCGCGAGCGAACCTTTCCTACCGAGACTGTTTGTCTCAGGTGAGTCGATATATGTGTGTCTAATTTTGTCTTGACTTTTTGTCATCTTTATTGATCCTTAGGTCGAAAAGTATAGCTGAAAAAGCGTATCGTGTATCGGAAAAATGTTTATTTTGCTAAATATCGATTTTCATTCCTTCAGAGCTTTGTCAAGCTTTTGCGTAAGCTCCGCAGAAAATATCGTCTTTTTCAGCTACAGATTTAAAAAAAAGAGTTATTTCTTAGCTATGTGGATTAAGATTTGTTCTATTTGTTAAGTATAATAAATTTATATTTATTTATTATTGGCAGTATTTAATTTTATGTTTAATTATTGGTGAATTTAGGTTCATTTTTAAATTTAGATATATCAAATTTACTTTCATACTCAGATATATCAAGTTTATTTTGAAACGCAGATATACCAAGATCATTTTTAAAAATAAATTGAAAGTAATTTACAAGGGTGTCGAAATGGAAAGTTACCTGAGAGTATTAACTCAGTAATAAGTATTAAGTTCTTTAACGACAAATAAAAATTATTTACATACAATCACAGTACAGAAATGAAATTTTAAAGACAAATGAAAAGTTGCTTGCATAAAACCACAGTGCAAAACTAAAACATTGAAGACAAACAAAAAAGTCAGTGCCACGATATCACCGTACAAAAATTAATCACAAATAACAAATTAAGAGTTACACACGCAACACCGCCGCGCAAAAATTTATCTTCATCATCCAGCGCATCCTCTCCGAATTTATCAGTCAAGATTCCTAAGAGACCCTAAAAGAGAGCTGTTTAAAGAACAGGCAATAACAAAAGCAACAACGAAGGACACGATAATGCCGCGATTTCATAATCGATGCCGACAGAAGCCGGAGCCGCTCGTAGAACAATAGATCGCAGTAAGGGAACTTAAGGTCCTCGAGCGGATTCTGTAATCTGTAGATCGTGAATTGAAACAGTCTCATTAGCGACCCGGGCGAGCATTTCGATAAAATCTACCGTTAACGAACCAGATCAGCAATTCTCCTTATTACAAAAGCGGCTCTCCCGCGGAACGTTTCTCAAGTTTGCTTAAAAACACTCTCGACAAATTTCCGCGGACTACAACGTGCTCTCTCTCCCCCCTCCCCCTCCCCATTTCCACCATGCCGTAACTCTCGTCCAATTAATCGACCAAAACCCAAGAGCCACGCTAACTAAGCTCGAACTAAATTAAAATCCGAATTAACTTAAATCGACTCGAACCGAGCCAAAAGCCCGGGCCGCGCGGGCGCCCGGCCCGAATTAACCCAGATTAAGCCCGAAATATCCAACTTTCCCAATTTCTTCGACTTTCCAAATCCGACCGTGTCCCCCTGCCTTCCCCCCACCCCCTCGTCGGTAACTAACGCCATCTTTACCGTTTTTCTCGCGAGGAAGTTACAGCGTCGGATATACGGAACGGTCTTCGAAACGATAGAAGGAATTCTTCGAGCGACGCCATTGCGGAGGCGATTCGGGACACGTAAATTTCAAGGTCGTCGCGTTTCCTCCGCAGCGGAACGCACTTTTCAGCCGACACTTTGACGAGTGACGATTTGAAAGGAACCTCCCCGCGACACAGTTGTTTAACCCTAGAAAGATAACCTACGTCGCAGAGGCGCCTGCGAAATAAACCGAAGACTGTTGATTTTTGTTAATTTTTCATAGAGGTCTAGTGATTTAAGTTTAAAATTACTTAATAAATAAATATCCATTGTTAGTATAAAATTGACGCCTTAGAAAAGCATGCGCCTCTGAAGCGTATGGTTATCTTTTACGTACGTTGTCATATGGTTATCTTTCTAGGGTTAAGTATCGTTAAACATCTCGTATATCCAATGCTCGAGTAACCGTAATTGCGCCACGCCGTTTAACACGTTCGCGACGGGGCCTAAATTCACTGGCCGCACCGTGGGACGGGCTTGTTTTTCGTGCTCGATCCCATCGGGCGGGCTGAGTCAGTGGTCAAATGAGCATTCTCAAATTTAGGGAAAAAATTATTGATAAATTGTTAATAACTGAAGAAATATCAGTAACAGATATCCGGGCATTGCAAGAAATGTTCGCAAGCGCTGCAGGGAATGTTATAGAAAATTGTCAGAACGCGTGGGTACCGTGTTTAAAACGCGTTACTACATTTTGCCCTTCTTGCGACAATCAGCCGGCTTTGTGTATACAATGTTTTGAAGAAATTCACAAAAAGGAATAGTTCTCTTATGTTTATAAATATGTAAATAAATTTGTTAATTACAATAATCACCATTTTATTAGATTGACACCGGCGTGTACCACCGGTGGCTCATCCCGTCCCATAGGACAGACAAGAATGTACCACCGGTGGTACACCCCGTCCCATAGGACAGACAAGAATGTACCACCGGTGGTACACCCCGTCGCGAACGTGTTAAATGGCGTGCGGCGGCCATTTTGTTGGTCGCGCCTCGAAACGCCGGCACAGTTCGTTTCGGGCGCAATCGAACGAATTTTTATTTTCCGCGGGACCATTATCGGACGAGCAGGGGCGGCACGGTCCCGTGACATCCGCTCTAAGGATTATCCGCGATATTTATGCGCTGGTCGCATTAATATTTATGCGCCGGCGGCATTAATATTTATGTGTTAATAATACGCGGCAGCGTTGATAGATGGAAATTCGAAAGAATACGGTTTCGTATTGATGGGAGCACGTTTATGAAGAGTATCGTCTGACAGCGTATTTCCATAACTCGAAACTGGGCTTGTAAAAAGGGATATCCCGCATGAATAAACATCTCCCCTTCTCTGTAAACCGCTGATTTTTATTAGTTGCGTGGACTGCGTGAACTGAATTATTTTTTCTGTGTTATTCGTGTAGTTTTAACGTATGAATTTACAGACTTTTATATTTTATTGTAAATGTTAACGTTTTAGATACTACGCGCCACTATAGTGGCTTTCGCGAATGGCTCGTGCTTTACTCAATTGTTTTATTATTTATTAAAGCAAACAATTAAAGCGAAAGTGTGTATATACAATATATTATGAAAAGAATATATGTTATTAGTACTATATATAAATATCCGGAAAAAATATATATTAAGAGAAAATCGTAATTTAGTTACGAAAAACTTTATTTGCGCAAAATCCTGCCGTACCTAAAAGGTTAATATTGTATATATTATCCAGCATTTTGTACAAGCTGTAGAATAATGCAGAAGATGGTAGTGACAATGATAATTTGTATTAATTCTTCCAAAGACGTGGAGGAGAATTTGCATAAATATTTTCTCTCCAACGTAATGAAATCGTGCTTAATTAAATCAACTTAAATACAGTTGCACTTGACTGAAGCTACAATTCATTAAAATTGCATTTAAACAAAATAGCGCTCGTCTGAAACTTCATTTATCTGTAAATGCGCTTAAACAAAGTAGACACGGAGTTAAATTGCATTCTACTAGAACAAACCTACAATTCAATAAAATAACATTTAAACAAAATAACGCTGAATTAAAATTCATTTATCCGTAAAAATGCATTTAAACAAAAATTACGATTAAGAAAATTACATTCAAATAAAATAGCGCTGATATAAAATCTCAGTTAACAAAATTTCAATCGAACAAAATTTAATTAAAAACGAAGTGCATCGTAATAAAATTGCATTCGGCTAAAATTTCGCTAAATTAGAATTCCATCGAATGCGATTTTTACTCAACTGGAATCGCAATTAAATAAAGCAGCGCTTAGATAAAAAGAATTCTGGCGAGCATGCGAGATAAACGAAGTGTCGCGAATAAAACTGCATCGGACGCGAATGAATTAGAAAGATCGGCGGCCGGCAATTAGCAGCCGGCGACCTATAATTTGAAAGCAGCCTGCTCGCGCCGATCGCGTCTCCGGCCCGCGAGTGGTTGGCAGACGTCGATGAGACCCGTGGAGAAGAAGCCCTTGAACTTTTCTATCGCGCCCGGTACCATGCGTACACCATGACCCTGTTAAGCCGGCACGACACCGTTTACCATGAGGCAGATGGCGACCGAGAGCGATCTCGCAACACTCGACGCCGTTCATTGTGGACGTCGAAAGGAGAGAACCACAGCACCCTTTGCACGGCTACCAAACAGATTCGAAATTCGTTTCTGGTTTACATTCACTTAAGAAGGGTGGACTACGGACAATTAACCGGCGGTTAGCACTCGGGAGCCGCCTCCCATAATCGAGCGGCCGATCTACACGTGTGCGGATCGATCGGTCCGTTGATCAGATCCCAGGCGATCCTGAGAAACAGGGTAAAAATTGATTCCTCCTCTTTCCATTCGATTGCACTGCCCGTCGTCTTTTTGTGCATCAAGCTATGGTGCATCAATTTGTATAGAGCAGGAGGCTGTATGCAATAGTGCGTCGAGCTGTGTGAAATAATGCATCGAACTGTGTGCAATAGTGCACCGGATAGTATGCGATGGTGCATCGAATTGTGTGTAAAAGTTCATGAAACTGGAATAGTGCATCAAGCTGTATGCAACAGTGCATCCAGCTGAATGCAACAGTGCATCGAGCTGTGTACAAGAGAGCACTAAAATGTATGCTATAACGCGTTAAGTAGTATGAAATAGTGCGCCGAACTGTGCAAAAGTGGGAAGCTCTATGCAAGAGTGCACGAAGCTGAATGCAACAGTGCACTAAAATGTATGCAATAATGCATTAAGTAGTATGAAATAGCGCATCGAGATGTATGCAAAGTGCATCGAGATGTATGCAATAGTGTATCAAGTAGTATGCACTTGCGCATCAAGCTGCGTGCCATGATGAAGGTTCATGCAATGATTTATCAAGTTGTAGGATCAAGTACATCCAACTGATGGATATCAAGCTGAAGGATACAGTACATCAAGCTATAAGATATAATACATCACGCTGTATGCAGTAGTGCATCGAGCTTTGTGCAATAGCACACCGAACTATATGCAACACTGCATCAGATAGTATGCAATGGTACATCAAGCTGATTGCGGTGGTGCATCAAGTTCCAAGGTACAGTGCATCAAGCTGCATACAATATTGGGCCATAGCGTATACAATAGTGCATCGACTACTATACTATACTTCATCGAATGATGTGCAATAATGTACCAAATTCTAATCATCAGTGTTCAAGTAGTATGCAATAATCGAGCTCCAGTGCACGAATAAATCTTTCAACGAATAATAAAAATATTCAAAATACAAGCAACCCACCTACCATCATTTTACCATAAAACAATGAATCGTCTAGCGAATCGTCTTCTGTTTTCGCTGTTCGCGAAATTCGAACAAAAAGCTGCAAATACGCACGGAAGTCCTCCGTCTAATGATAGCGGCATGGCGTAACCCCCTAAATTCGCATCCCTGACCATGTCCCTTTGATTTCTATAGGAGATAGTTCTGTCGGATTTCCATGAATCGCGGCGAGGCTGAGGAGCGGCAAACAACCCGATAAACAAGATGGCGCGGTAAAATCGCTGGAAAAGTTGCATCCGCGAATATTTCTGACGGTGGAACCCTTCTCGAGTACGCGTCCTAAATCCAGAATCGTGTACCGTTCCCGCGGGCTCGAAGGAAACGCTCGTCGAAGGAAAGAAAACCGAGGGAGATTCAACGGTTCGGAATCTCCATAACCCCGGGCTGGTTCTCACAGTATACGCGGTGTCTTGAAATTATTATTAGACTCGAACGGGGCCGATTTCTGAGATAATGAAAATAATAAGCGACCTCTTTGAGGTTGATGAACATTTTTCTCGTAATTTCAAGAAATTACGAATTTATAATAATATTACTGAAGTCTTCGTACATTTTATGGTCCAGTAATGCATTTCTGCCATAAACGTATGAAATTGTAT
This sequence comes from Augochlora pura, assembly GCF_028453695.1. Taxonomy (NCBI): domain Eukaryota; kingdom Metazoa; phylum Arthropoda; class Insecta; order Hymenoptera; family Halictidae; genus Augochlora; species Augochlora pura. The sequence continues at coordinate 839,041 of NC_135780.1, forward strand.
ATTAATTACTACATTTCGAGTACTATGTTTATGTGTACTAACCTTTTATTTGGCCTAAGGATTTAGTGTAAAGTAATGACATTGTTTGCATGCGAAATGCCACGATATAAATGTGATACTCTTGGTAACTTAACCCTTTATACTCGAAACCATTTTAAGTATAAATCTAAAATAATTTTCCTGGCTTATGTTAAGGTTATGTCTTATGTAACAAAGTACATTTTATGCGTATGAAATTGATTATTGTGACGAGAGTTTCTTTTAATCATTTTGTTAATCTCGACTTTGTTCGCACCAAAACTATTTTGTAGCGCGAAGGAATGTACACTGAATAAATAATCTGAAGGAATATGTACTGAATAAATAATCTGAAGAAATATACACTGAATAAATAATCTGAAGAAATATACACTGAATAAATAATCTGAAGGAATATATACTGAATAAATAATCTAGTAATTCAATAATTAGTAATAACAAATAATGAATATTTTAATCTATCTTCCTAAAAATAGCAGTGTGAATATTTGGAAGAAAGTGTTCGACCGCGCGAAGAAATCGCTTGATTTGGTTGGGCGAAACAGGGACACCCTGTATAAGGGGCGGCTTCTGGGTACCGACGGCGGTGGCCCCCTTCTGGAAGCACTCCTGGAGCAAGAATTCAGGGGGGTTCCGGTTGGCCCCGGGGTTACCGAGACATCTTTTGCACTTGCCTTGTTCTCCTCCGCCCTCTTTCCGGCTGGTTAACTGTCGCCCGGAAATACGACGAAGACGCCGGATCGCGTGGGCTTGGCACCAATGGATTCCTATGGCATCCATACACCGGAAAACCACCGGGATTCTCTCGCCCGTCCCTTTCTATCTCTCTTCTCTTTCTCACTCTCTTCTCTTTGAGAATTAAGCACGCTTCGCGACGCGACTCAGCCCGTTTCCGCCGATCATTCTTTTTTCCGACTGCTACTCGGCACGACCGGCCTCGCTTTATGCGAATGAAATTATGGCAACAGTGCTCCCAGCATCCGTGGATAATTATTCAGATTATCGGACTGATTATAGTTTGTTAGCGTGGTTGCTTCTCTGCCGGATTTGAGCGGCACTTTTTAGTTTCGTTTTTGTGTTTATTGGGGTCTTTGATGTTTTGTAAGGTTTTCGAGTGAGAGGGGAGAATGCTAAGAGTGGGGGGGGGGGGGCGGTTGGGGGTTTTTTTTTTTTTTTTTTTTGTTTTTTTGGTTTTGTTTTGGTTTTGTGGGGGTTTTGGGGGGGGGGGGGGAGGGGGGGGGGGGGGGGGGGGGGGGTCGATTAGAGCTTGTTTTTATTATTATTGTTATTATTATAATTTGGATGTTATTTGGATAGTGTGATAGTGACTATATTTAAATTTTTACATTTTCTGTGTGTATACGAAGAAGTACTGAGGTATTAAAGTATCTATATTTATGTAGATTGTTTGTTATTATATTAATTTATATTTGTACTTATTTTATAAGCACATAATAAATTTATTTTTTTAATTTAACAATAGACTTACCAAATTATAAAACAGCTTCGTGTGCACTGCCTGATAAGAGTAAGATATAGTAGTTGTTCAGATATTTTAATTTCCCCTAGCATTTTTCACGAAACTGTCTTAATTGTTACTATAATTTTACAATGAAAAACCGGTAATATGACCATGGTAGACTTAGCGTTGATTTATTAGCTTATTATTTATTAATTAGTGAAATTAATATCTTATTACTTTCGACTACCAAATTATTATAACCAAGAAAATGAAACTTTAAATGCTGTATACTTTAAAATTCATTATTTAGTCTGAGAATAGTTATAAACATCGTGAAAATGATCCTGATGCTTGATAAGTCACATAATCCGTCATTTAAACTTTCTACGATTTTTATCCTAATATACGCTTGATTGAAGAAGCTCGTATAAAAATGTCCAACAGAAACATTATCAAAAACATCGTAAAAATCGGAAACCAGAGATTTAGTCAGAGTTTATAGTATAACTTGTTAAAAATCATATATTCTTCAGCGATGATTATAATTCTACCATATCTTTGATTAAAATTATCCCTGTTTGGTAAAAATTAGAATTTAATTTATTTAGAAATAAAGCACAAGAATCAATTATTTTCTGTAATATACAAATTACAAATTTTCGTCATGTGGCTATTGATGATTGTTTGCGAAACGACGAATTCTCATCACGTGGACAAAATATATGTTAAATGATTTCCACGGATGTGAAGAAGTAATTTATGTCACATAAGTATGAATGTTCGTGCGGAGTATCTATTGTTTGCAACAAATGGACCGTAGACTTTTGGGCATATTTATTGTGAATTTCTATATCGCAAGAAAACGTATTTAGCAGAAGTGGTAACACTTCTGGTTCGATAAATTTACCCGTTTCTATAAATGTTTGTGGAACGAGGTGCGATTGATATATCGTCACTCGGCTAAAATATGTATTAAATACGCGACCGTAGGGAAAGACGGTGGCACAGCGAGCCCCTAAACACAGGGCTCCGGCAAACAGCGGCGACAAACCCCGGCCAAGACGATCGATGCTCGCGAGAGGATTCCAGCACGTGTCCCCGCCCACACAATTCTCCGGTAAGCTCAAACAATCTGATCGGGAATAATAAACGTCTGTGCAATCGAGGAAGACGCGCGCGCGCGCGCGGGACCTGTTCCGGTGTCCCGTGTTCTACTGCTATCGAAATCCGATGGAACATCGAGAAGCGTCTTGTTTACCGGTTTGACCGGCGGAATCAACTAACCGTATCGTTTATGTGCCGCCCAGTGTCGGATTTCAAGGTAGGTGTCCTAGATAGGGTCAAGTCGAAGGAGCTCCGGGGCTTTCCGTCGACCCGCGCCGCGGAGCGCAATCAGCCCGGTTACCTCCGATTCCGAGCTTTTACGAGGCGCAACGGTGTCTCCCTTGGCGGATCAGCAGCCCCGCCTTCGGATACCACCCCGGCGATCGACGGGACGAAAGAGGCTCGGTGTCGAGTGTCGCCCGATGAAATACAATGTGCGAGCACTTAGCGTGTATCACGGGGCTAAGTGCGCGCGGCTGCAATAATACCCCCCTTGCCGTTGCCGGAGGGGGGTGAGGGTGGGGGGCACGGCAGTAAACCGAGGGTGGCCGGGCATTTTACTACGGTGTAATTTCGCCGAAGATCCGACAGCCAAATGCGACCGAACGTCGTCCACCGGCTGAATTACGATCGACCGATGCGAGGAGATCGCGGATTCGGGGAGCGACGGGGATCGACGTGGAATTTTCTATGGCTGCCGCGTGCCGAACCCGCCGAGCATCCAGCTATTATACGAGACGGTTCCCGGTGGGTCTGTCGACGGCGAACAGTTTCGGGGAGGGGCTAGGATAAATAATAAGTAGCGGGGAGGAATTTTCTTGGCGATCGGGAAGGAGGATTCCGATAGGGTTTGTTGAGATAGTTAGCTGATGAGATAAAGATCGAAGAATACATTTGATGGGGTCGAGTTTCGATGGCGATCTATTCGAGTGAGATTTTATTCGAGAATTCAGTCGAGTAGAAATGTTTTTGAATTTTGTGTTCGAGTAAGAATTCATTCGAATAAAAATGTATTCGAGTGAGAATTCAGACCAATAAGACTGTATTCGAAGAAGAATTCATTAGAATGAAAATGTGTTTGAACTAGACTTCATTCGAATAAATATCTATTCGAATAAGAACTCATTCGAATAGAAGTAAGATTTCATTCAATAAAAATGTATTCAAGAAAGAATTTATTCGAATAAAAATTCGTTCCAATAAAAAGGTATTCAAATAAGAATTCATTCGAATGAAAATGTATTTGAATAGGAATTCAGTCCAATAAAAATGTATTTGAATAGGAATTCGGTCCAATAAAAATGTATTTGAATAGGAATTCGGTCCAATAAAAATGTATTTGAATAGGAATTCAGTCTAATGAAAATGTATTTGAATAAGAATTCATTGGAATGAGGATTCATTCAAATAAGAAATCATTCAAATGAAATTATATTTGAATAAGATTTCATTCGAATAAAAATGTATTCAAATAAGGACTCATTCGAATGAAAATGTATCTAAATAAAAATGTATTCGAATAAGAATTCATTCGAATAAAAATGTATTCGAATAAGAATTCATTCGAATAAAAATGTATTCGAATAAAAATGTATTCGAATAAAAATGTATTCGAATAAAAATTAATCGAGTAAAAAAGTATTCGAAATAAGAAAGCATTCATATAAAAACGTGCACAAACAAAAATGCATTCGAATAAGAGTTGTGACTCCAGGTTTTTAAAAGCCGCAGACCGAAATGTTATTTCTGAGCTCCTTTCCCCCCCCCCCCCCCCCCTCCCCGCCCCCGGTTTCTCTTTGTGCCGAAAATAATTTTAATCTTGAAAGAGTTGCAACGAGCAAACTATGTCAGATAGAAAAAGGTTAAGGGTGGGTTTGGTTAGGTCTTCGCAAAGGGAGGTCATGATGAAAAGAAAAAGGCTGTAGATAAATTCTTATGAACATCGCGAAATTTTTTCACTTTTGTGCCTTTGTTTTCGTGATACAATGTAGAGCGGTGAATACGGGAAAAGAGAAACGCACCGCGTGGCGAGAGGAAACTGGAAAAGCGGATGTTTGGTGTTACAAAAGCTTTCTCGAAACTTGCTACGCGGATTAACTGCCGAAGAGGAGAAAGATTTCGCGTTGGTTCTCCATTTGAATTCTCCATGAATTATGGTTGTATTCCGATTCGAAGTCGAATAATGATTTTATTCGAATTCTTTACGACTTATTTCTATATTAAAGTCAACTAATAGTGGTTGAATATTTATATTAATAATTAAAATTAAAATTATATTAATTAAATCTAGTATATAGTAAAATTAATAATCAAAGTTATAGTAATTCTTATATTTATATTACAATCGACTAATAAATATATTTGAATTTTTAACTATTCATATTTATATTTAAATTTGAAATTGCTAATAATTTTATTTAAATTCTTTTCAATTTATATTTATATTACAGCCTGAATTCTACTAATAAATTTATTTGAATTTTTAACCGTTTATATTTAAATTTTAAGTCGACTAATAAATTTATATTCTAAACCATCTATATTCTTATATTAATGTTAAAATCAATTAATAATTTTATTCAAATTCCTTATGATTCATGTTTATCCTGAAGTTCTAATTTATCCAACGATCTTCATCGTACTCTCGACGATCTATTTCGTAATTTAAAATCCACCAACGATACGCGCGAAAATTTTTCCAATGGCGTCGAAAAGCTAGTGGAGCGAGGAGAACCCGCAGTCGCAGATTAACAACGGAACAGGCTGCGCGTTGCATTCGTTTAATTATTTTTTTGCCAGATTACCAGCAGGACCTGACACAGTACAGTGCCTTCCACTATCCTTAATCCGCGATCTAAACCCTTAAGCCTGATCCTGGCGTTGTAGTCACGTAGACACTTTGATAAAACAGAGCAGAGATATCCGCGGAACAAAATCATTCTTGTTTGACTTTTTTCACCGGGGGGTAAATTTGCACAAGCTAAGACACAATGTTTCAACATAATAATAGTTTGTCCATTTAACGAACGAAAGACTTTCGGACATTTGAACGCGGCTCGCCCGTTCAACAAATAAACCCGCGGCAAATTAGTTATCCCGTTATATAATTTTTATTCCACAATGTTTATACTATAATTATACCAAATTATTTATTTCATAATTATTCCATAATTATTCCATAATTATTCCATAATTATTCAATAATAGTTAAAGTCACAAAGCTATCTCCATCAGAAATTATTGTGAAAAATTGTGAAAACTTCTGAAAAATTTCTTCTAATGAAAATATCTTATAACTCTCACGTGGCAATATTCGTTAGCCGCTTTGTTGGACGTCGCCAGTTCTAGCGTTAATTGGATCCGCGATTGTTGCATGGATTTCCTAAATTGCCAAAATTTTGTGTTCCCATTGTTCCGCGGTCAGCAGTTCGCGAAGTGACGCGATACATGCCCGCGGAGCAACGAGATTTCGTATAGATAGCCAATAATGTTTCAAAAGTTTTGATGTTATCAACGTAGGTTGTACCTGAGTTTGTTAGTAACTAATGCGTTCAATTGATACAATACTAAGCCTGTAATCTCGTTAAGTCTGCCGTACCATTTTCCGCACGCAACAATTTATGCACGCTGTTGTTACCAGTATCAACTGCGTGGTACCCTTACCTAAGCTAAGCTTTAACGACTAAGCTGCCACCAGCCGTTTTAATAATTCATTATTGTAAGTTCCCCATATGTCAAGCCCGATATTCCGCTAAACACTGTCGTCAGCTGTCTACATGTTGCTGAACGTTCTATCCATTTATAGTGCCATTCTAATTAATGAGACTGTATATTATATTAGTATATATTTTTATATAAATATTTTACTATATATTGACAGATATTATTACATGTTACTAGACATTAAGAAATATTTTTATAGTGTAATTAATAAGGTTGTATATTATATTAGTATATATTGTTATATATTACTATATATGAGTATATTTTATTACATATTATCATACAGTGACATATATTACTACATGTCGCTATATATTAATAAATATTATTAAATCATAAAGTTTTATATAATCTTTTACATTGAACATAAATTAATTAATATTTCGACAATTACTAGATCTTTTATTATAGTCTTTTTACTTATTTTTACATACTATTTTTAGTAGTAGGATGAAATTTTATACATTATGACTAAATAATTGAACATAACCTTAAAATCTCGATAAGATAGTAATACTAAAAATGATTTTTATATACTGTACATTATGCAATATATATTATTATATTATATACTAAATATTATTATTATATATATTATTTAACCCTCTTAGTACCGACCGGAAGAGTCTGTATCTGAGCGAAATGTTTAAAACTCGTTTGACGAAGTTTGATAAAGTTTCGGAAAGAAATTGCAAGAATTTTGAAAAGCTTGATAAATAACAAATTCTTAAAGGGAGAAGAAATAAGAAATGAAATTGTTGTTTAATAAAAATATTAAGAAAACTATCTTTCCAACAGTAACCAACAATGATATATCGTTGTTAGGTACTAAGAAAGTTAAATAGTTTAAGGAATTTATTTAATTTATAATTGAACTGTGATTTCAATGAAATATATTTTAAGTACTAAATTAATTATTTCTGGGTTGTTAATACTATCAATAATAATTATAATATATATATATCTAAATAAAATTATCAGTTCAATTATAACGATAATATACACCAACAATAAAATTTTGAATTCCCTTTGAACGGATAATTACAAGGTTACACGTATCCGATAGCAATTTGCCGTAACCATGGAAAAATTCATTTGCCGCAACCGCCATACGACAAAGTTTCGGAATAAAAATTTGCCGCGCCGACGTTCGTGTTCCGCTTGCCGCGTAGCCGTTTGACGTTTGAGAGTACAAACGCGTGCAGCACCGCATTATCCACGGCCGATGCGCGCGTCCCCGCCCGTTTCATCGCAAAACAATAGTTAACCGGTGAATTTTGTCGAAGGGCCGTCCGCTCGCCGGCAAGCAGATAAGGTAAAAAATATCATGTCGATTCGTGCGAGCGATCAAAGTGAGCAAGGACAAAGGCGGCAAAAGAATATTCGGCCCCCGCGTTTTCCTCTCCATTATGTCGGAATACGTTCGTCGAAATGGAGCGGCAGGCCGGCGAGGCCTGCGGACGCGATACCCGCGGACAAAGTATGGCTAAATCGGCGATGTTGTCTCGAATCGATGCCGCGGAATTACGAGGAATTGTGCTCGCAATGAGACAGAAATTCGGCGCCATCGCGATTTTAGCGGGTCGCGGTTACGCGCGGACGCGGCTGCGACAAAAGCGTTGCTTCGACTCGTCCGCCGGCGTTTTTCCAAATTTGCCGGGCGCCCGTTTACCCTCGAACCGCCGACGCAAACGAGCTGGATAATGCATGGATGTCAACTTAATGAGCTGACATTGTTTCCGAAATGTAAATCGCTTTTGGCGCGGCGCGCCATTGCAGCCGCTTTCAGAGAAACGCGAAAGATTGTTGCTGGAAAAATGAAAATTCACGGTGACAAATTTATCGAAATAATATTTTTGATGTCGCAAAATGTTGCTTTAGAGACATGTATAAGGACAATTTGTTAAATTAGCATTTTGTTAATACGGAGAAGATTTTTCCGGGGCGATTTCATAGTTGAAATTTATTTCACAATTATTCGATTTAATTTCGAATTATTGGAGATTTGTTTCGTAATAAACGTCTCGAATGAATTGCAGATAGGAGGCAGGGATTGTTTATCGAGGTGTCCACTGTTTTGAATATCTTTTATCTGGATCCCCTTGCTTTGTAAAGAATCTTTTGTGCACAGGCTGCAGCCTCGTTATATGCATTCTTTCCGTCTCGTTCTGATAAGCCGAACAGAAATGCTTCGGACGAGGGAAATATTTTTCGAAAATTGGCGAGAAGATAAAAGTCAAAGATTAAAATGTGCCCGACCTGCTACAAAAATATCGAAGAATACGCAATTGCAGCTGGACGTATTTTTTTCGCACGAAGGATACAAAATAGACGGATGAATTTTTTCGACAAAGAATACAAAGAATAAAAATTAAAAAGACAAAGAATACAAGCTTAAAAGATAAAGAATAAAAGTTTGCACTTTTTTGTACAAAGTATACGCATGGACGTTTGCACTTTTTGTATAAAGAGTGCAAATGGACGTTTGCATTTTTTTTACGAAGTATACTGCGTTTAAAATTTGTTTAGTAGCTACGTTTGTTTCGAAGCTACGTTTTCGTGGAGGCTGCTTCGGAACGCATGATGTCTGACTAATGCGCGACATTTCTACTTGCCGTGGAAATTTGCTTCCGTTCATTTCTGTGATAAGGCGTCTTTACCATCAATTATGTTATTCATGTATAATAATAATGCTAATAATAATAATAATGTTAATAATAATAATAATAATTAACATGGCAATAACAATGTTGAAATATTATTAGGAAAGATAATTCTTTAATTGCGAAATAGTTTTATATATCAAATTGAATTTTGTACTTTTAAATGAGTAGATTTTAAGCGTAGACAGACAGTTAATTAAAAAAGATCATAGACAGTAAATTAAAAAAAATCATAAACAGTAAATTAAAAATGATAATAGACAATAAGTTAACAAAGATCGTAGATAGTAAATTAAAAAAGATCATAGACAATAAATTGAAAAGATCATACACAGTAAATTAAAAAGATCATAGACAGTAAATTAAAAAGATCATAGGCAGTAAATTAAAAAAGATCATATTAAAATATACAATGAAGGAAAACTAATTACATTAGAAAACTCGATCCGTCTCGAATTTAACCACGAATTACAATTTATTCTGTGAATATTCACCTGGCGAGTCTCCAACCAATTTCCCGAGCATCAATTAATATACAAGGAAAACATTATGTAAATTGAGGAAAGAAATTCATCAAATCACTTCAAAAGACCTTTTCAATTTCACCAGAGCTTGCAAATCCATCCTGCGAATATTCATTATCCTGCAAGTCTCTAACCAATTTGCCAGGATCGAATACTCTGCAATACAAATATGTACTGCGAAAGTCAGGGAAAATAGAAAGGAAATACAGGAAAATACAAAAAAGAATAATACAGTTATCAAGAAAATGAATCAAAGTACTGAGAAAATTAATAAAAATATTAAAGAAATAAATGAAAATACGAAGGAAATTAATAAACATATCATGGAAATGAATAAGCATACCAAGGAGATGAATAAATGTATCAAGTAAATCAATAGAAATACCAAGAAAATTAATAAGATTGTTAAGAAATTAAATAAAAATATTATGAAGATAAATGAAAATGTCAAGAAAATTAAGAAAAATACTAAGGAAATGATGAACAAACATATCAAGGAAATTAATGAAAATACTATGAAGATTAATGATATTGTGAAGAAAACGAATCATAATATCAAGGAAATTAATCAAACTATCAACGAAATAAAAATGTCAAGAAAATGAAGAAAACTACCAAAGAAATGAATAAGTATATCAAGAAAATTAGTAAAAATACCAATAAGAAAAACACCAAGGAAATGAATGAAAATGCAAATGAAATGAATCAAAATATCGACGAAATAAAAATGCCAAGAAAATGAAGAAAAGCACCAAAGAAATGAATAAACATATCAAGAAAATTAATAAAAATACCAGTAAGAAGAATACCAAGGAAATGAAGAAAAATACGAAGGAAATGAAGAAAAATATCAAGGAAATAAATAAAAATGCGAGGGAAATGAATAAACATGCCAAGAGAACGACTAAAAATCCCCAGAAAAGGTAAATGAAAGGTCCTGATTAAAAAGTACAAAGAAAATTAAGAAAAACCGCGGCGGAATTAGGAAAACTGGCCGGGAAATTGAGAAAAGTATTCGTCTAACAGCATCAGAAAAACGTCTTTTAATCTAGCCACGTATTGCAATTTATCCTGGGGATGTTCAGGAGGAAACCGCGTAGTCCGCGGATCCTTTTTCGTGCGCGGCGCCCGTGTACGGTCGTCGTAAAACAAAAATGTAAGAACCGGCGGTCGGGATTATTCTAGAGCCGGGAGGGGTCGGGGGTGGTTAGTTTCCCCAATTTCCATGAAATCTCGCTCGCGTGCTCAATTATTGCAGCGGAGTGTGTAACTTTATTCGCGTCGGCAAATTATTACGTCGAACGTAAACCAGGCGTGAGCCGGGGGTGGGGAGGGGAGGGGGGGGGGACGCCGCGAGGGGGAGAGAGGGGGGGGGGGGGGGGGGGGGGGGGCGCGGAACGCGTACACCTGGCGCGCGGCTCTCGAGGCTCGTCAGCGTCGGCTGGAACGACGAGCCCCGGATTCAATGGACGGATTCACCGAGATATACGCCCACGCATCCGGCGAACGCTCGAGAAATCAGACGAGGAGCATCCGTTTCGACGGGTCGAGACAAGCGGGAGCAAGTCGGAAAGAAATTTAACGGAGCTTCGTTCACTCTGCTAATCAATCCTTGCCAAGGCGCGCGATGATTCGATCTTACGCCCGCTGATATTATACATGGACGTGCAACAGATATTTTAGCGTGACGGGTTAATAAATAATAAGGAACTATGAGCGAAAGTATTCGCAAAAGTTGGACGTCGAAGGTGTATTGTTCGTAAGATATTAACGAGTGTTCAATTTGAAACGGATAGATGTGCTTTAATAGATTGTTAATAATTATGGATAGAAGGTTGCAAAATTTTTCTAAATCTTTGTAAACTTCTTCTGAGCGTTTATTTAACTGGGATGTAATTTGTATAGAAATTCTTTTTGTCACTGAAAGGAATACAAATCAGGAATATTTCGATTTTCCCTAGGATGCGCTTTTAGAAAATATGATTGCAATTAAAGAGGCAAGCTTTGGCACGAAAACTTAGTATAGTGATGTAGAGGAAGCTTTAAGGAATTTGTTGAGATACCAGGATCTTTTTCAGCACTTTTAAGAAAATTTAGTTTAAAGATAATTTTATATACATATTAGCACCTCGATAGATGTGTAACTTTGAGACGATGAAACTAAATATTTTTTAAATAATTAAAGCATTTAACAATCGAAATAATAAGTACTTAATATGTTCAATTAAATAATTCATTTATGTTTGTCAAACAATTATTTTCTGCGCTTTGTTAATAAATACCTATTATTAATGCTTTAAACCTTCATTGAGGTTATGTCACTTCACGAGGAATTACAAGATCCAAAATAATTTTTATACTAACAAAATTTGGATTTAAAAAGTTGTTAAAAGTAAAACCATTGATACAAGTCGCAAGATTTAATTTCATATTTATAAAACATCACACAAAATGGGAAAACTATAAACCACTAAAATCACTTTAGATTTACAATGAAATTAGCAAATAAAAATATCACACAAATACCAAATACAACAAATAAGATGCTTCTTTACTTTTTCAGCAAACAGTGTTTACAAATACACCCTCGCATCCCTCATCATTTACATTTCAACCCTTCCTCATTGAAACACCGCGTGTCCGTTCTCCTTCCACATAAAACAACACGAGTTTTCTATAAATCAGAGTCGCGCGTAGCCGCACGCCGTAAATAGATAATAATTCTACGAGAAGATGGTACCGATGCGAAATGTTATTTACCGTCCACCGATAATACTCCGTTCGGAACGAGGCTGCCCGGTGAATTTCGTTACACGGTAATCCGAACGGTGTATTTTCATTTCGAGCCGGGCGTATTTTCGCGGCGATCACTTGAAACCAGTGGCTTTTCCATCCGAGCGACACGTGTCCATTTTATCCTTTATCCGTCGATGGTTCCTGCAACCGGAACCGGGTAACCGATAGGTACTATATAGCGGAATTGTTATTTATTGACGTTCTTTTGGCGTCCGAGCTGAACAGAATCGAAGCCCGCTACTTTTATCTATCCCGTCTCTCTCTCTCGCTCTCTCTTCCTTTCTTTTTTCCTCTCTCTGGCTCTCTCCCTCCTGCTCACGGTTTTCATCGAATCTAGACCGGCTTCAAGTAGATCCATTATTTATTTGATTATATCCCTCGCTTTCGCGTCGACTACTCTTCGTCGATCTTATCGAAGCGGTTCGATCGACGTTCTTCTTCTCCTCGATAATCATTTTCAAGTCGCGGGAAAAACATTTTATTAATCGAGCCGGCCCGACTCGTGGAAAACTTCCGCGGAAGTTATCGAATCCTATTAAATCCGCGATTGTTTATTCTTCACCGGCGCGCCCGATCTTCGATGGTCCCCTCCGTTCGGGAGAATCTTAATTAATAACCTATTGTAAACCCTCGGATTCGTTGGGCCATAGACGCAGTGGACGATAACCCGGAAATGGATAACGGAAGCTGAGGATCTGGAAAGGTATAATCTCGACAATGGTCTCAATGTTTCTATTGTTGGTGTGTTTATTGTAATTGCCGCGGGGATTTTTGTTACAGTAATTGATAGCGAGTTAAATGTACGAGGGTGACCTAGTAATGATTTTATCATTTTTGTGACGTTTGTAGGTTTAGAATTTTTTTTATACAGTAGTAAATGGTCTGTGAATATTAGTATAACAATATCTTTGGTTTCATATTTTGGGTATAATTCCTTCTAGAATTTTTTAGACAGTAATAAATACCAAATTAAACGTACAAAAATTATTTGGCAATAATTTTATTTCTGTTAAATACAGTGCTTGACATAACCTATATGTCAAGCTCGCGTCAAGTTACGTTATGTATAGGTTAGACAATAAACTAGACGATGAGAAAATAATATAACAATTAAATAAATAGATCTTTATGGAAAACAAAAGTCATCCGTATTAAAAAGTTTGCAAGCAACAAAAGTTAAATATAAATCAATACTTGTACGCATGTATCTCGTATAAAACGCCAACATTCTTTGTATCCTTTGAGAATGCACCGCTTCGAATGTCACCTGCCCGTAGCGAGCGCATATAAAACCGGCGGCAATACGGCAAGAGGCGAGTCTCAAATTTAATCAGCCAGTGCTAATAATTACAATGGCCCCGGCGAGCGCCAGGTTCCGCGGCCAATAAAAGCTTCTTTGCCGTTTAAATCAATTGTAATTCTGCCGAGTTCGAGCAGCAAAAATTCTTTCTATCGGGATACCATTAATACAGAACGTCGATTTTCGAAGCATCTATTATGTAGAATATCGATTACACGAAATATTGCTTGCGGCCTATAAAAGCGGAAGAATTAATCCGCGTGGCTTCCGTAGAGAGAGAGCATATTCGCCGGCTCGCCGGTAGAGATCGGCCGCCGCGGGAGAGTCGCCCCCGGATTTCATTCGATACCAAGCCGGAGAAAAATGTCCCATTAACGAGGCGAATTCGAAAAAAGTTATTAGAATTTTATCAATTTTCCATAGAGCGCGCTCCCGACCGATCGTAATTATCCCTGAACGGCCAGCAAATTTCTCGCGCGTTATTTCCTTTGTAAAGTTGTCCCGCCGGGGGAAATTCATTCTTTACGAAACCACGGGAATAATCGTCGTTGTTAACAAATTATTCCTTCAACTGGGATGTCAAAACTTTTTACTGTGTTATTAATTTTATTGTTGTTGTTGTTGTTGTTATTGTTATTAGTATCATTACTATCTTCATCATTATTATCATTATTATATTCAGCATTATTATCGGCGTTATTATTAATTAGTTATTATTATTAATAATTAATTATTACTGTATTATTAATTATTGTCTCTATACTGTTAATACTTTCGCGTCGATAAATAATTCACACCTACATGGAACTTGTTTAAATATTTCTGGTCAATTAATTTCAACAGTGTATCAACTAAATAAAATTATGATTCTTTTTGTAATAATTCTGATTAGTCAAAAATTTGCATACTTCACTGCGTCTTATGGTAGAAATTGTGTAGAATACTTATGACAGGGGCGTAGACATCACTGGTTCGTTCACGTACCTGAAATTAAGAAGAAAGACTATGTTAGTTCATGTTATTGATAAAATAAAATGGATAAGGTTACATTTAAATTGTCGATGTTCGAGGCAAATAAAAATTAGAAATTTCGACACTGTTACATTTTTTATCTTTTATTGTAGCTATGAAAATTAATAATCTAATATATATTAGTTAGTAAACAATCTAACATATACTAATTTGTTTAAGAGTGAATGCAACTGCAGTTTGCAAAGTGCAATCATTAGATTGCAGATTTTATATATTTATGACAAAACTGACCAGACGAAATGATGAACAATGATGACAGAGAAGAATTTAAGAATATTATATTTTCCTCAATTTAATAAAGTCTTCAGAAATAAAAAATACATTTTTATTTAATTTCTATGTATATTTAATTTCTACGTACATTTTATTCCTATTCATATTTCATTTGTAAATACATTTAACTTCTAAACACACGCTTCCTATAATTAATTATTCATACTTGATTCAGAAAATTATTATTTCGACATTAAATTAATATTACTATTATTATATTAATTTTAATAACAATTAGTAACATTGACTGTTATTTTAATTAATATTCTCGAAAATCGAGTAACCGTATACACAATCAGGAAATGCATTTGAATATTAAACAGTATTTTTATTCTGTTAATAAATACTGTTAATAAGTACTGTTACTAATCACAGTTCCAAGATCACAAAAGTTCAGAAAAATAATATCCCTCAGAATTTCGCAGAATCCGTCCGAAAGAATTCATTCGGCCAGCTGATAAATTATAGATGCCGGCCGCATAAGTAACGCGTAACGAAAGAAACGGAACCGCGTGCACGGACAAATAAAGAAACGCTCATAAAAATAAATGGAATTAATAGCAAACAGCCGTGTACCGACGTAGGCGCCGCTCGCACAATTTATTCGTCGTTTGTTTCACTGTATCCCGGGCATTATGGTATTTAATTTGCAAATAAATCCCGGCAAACGAATTCGCGATTTCATGTCCGTGTTCATTAGACGCACAAAGAGCCGCGGCTGGTCGAATAAAATTCTTCGGTTGCGCAAGAAATCCGTCCGCCTGGAATAACGCGGCGAGGGGTACCGCTTCGGATATTGTTTTTCAATTCCCGCGTTACGAAAGGATTAAGCGACGGTCCGCTAATTGCTGAAAAATCGTCGGACGAAAATTCGCCCGCCGTAACAAGCCTCGCCCGAAGATCCACAACTTGTCCATGAATATGGAAAAGTATGCATATTTCGCGAGACCTAAAAGAGAAAATTGAGGGGCCGATATGGGATTTAAAAAATTAGGAAAATCAAGGGGTTGCGCAAAATTTTTGATGTCCGCTATGAACAGAATCGTTTCTTCGGATACTCTGAAATTTTTCTTTAGGATCAAGTGATATCGTTGGAAACGAGGAAATATTATTTTCCGTATGGAAATGTTCACATTTCGCAAGTTTTTTTTAGAAAAATTGAGACACTGATCTGAAATTAACCCCTTACATTACAACTTCTTTCACGCTCCGCTTATCAGCACTTATTTATCCTGAGTATTTTTAATAATAGGACTAGACAATTCTTGTTTCTTTTATTGCTTTTACGCACTTTTGTTTCTAAACTTTGATAACTGAAGAATTTATTTTTATTTCGATGTGGAAGAAATTAATAATATTCATATTTAATAGATCTTGCATGAAATCTGTATCACAATTGTGACACGTTATTATAGTGCAAGGGGTTAAAGGACAAGGGGAATAAAGCAGCTGTCGAGTAGAAATACACAATCTCTTTGAAAATGACTGAAAAATGAACTGCTGTGAATGTTTTCTCTAAGAATTGCTAATATTATTGGAAATATGAAAATATTTTTGCTCTTTCACAATCATCGAGATCGAACAAACATTTTCTACAGAAAAATCGCTTCTAAAAAATTTCTAATCTACTTTCCTATTCGAATATATGTTGCAGTGGATAACAACTATTTATTAATAAATAAATAAACTAGCAATACCCCCACTGATTCGTACAGAAACCATTCTCCATCTTGAACAATACATGTCACAGCAAAAAGAGAAATGCAATGGCACATAGTATTGGATAAATCACAATTTGAAATATTCCAAATGGTACATAAATTTTCAAGATTAACACGTTCTCTCTATTTTCTCCCCATATTCTACTGCATTTCGACTTTTGTATAAAATAAACAGCACTGATTTCTCTCATTCCTACCAGAAGGATCTCACTTTTGACTACGATTGTAGTAAAATTGGCCTCTATGCGTTATATAAGAATTAAGCTGTCCCATAAATTCCTTCATTTTTAATGCGAAATTAATGGACGATATTTGTTATTTAAGGCTGATTTACTGCGAACCGTTCTGTTTTAATACCTTCTTCAAAACACTTCAGACTTGCAAAATATACATCAAGCTTTTATTTCGCTCTCGGATTTTCGACATTTATCACGGAGAGAATTTTTTAACGGGAGGAACAATTAATAATCGGATGGGATGAGGTCTGGGGAGCTAGGAGGATCAGGTAGAACGTCCGAATCAAACTGTAGGAGTTTCAGTCTTACGGCCAACGCAACACGGCGGTCTCGCGTCGTCGCGATGAAAAACGACACCTCGTCGGTGTCGCCAATTCTGCTCGTTTTTCGGCTACAGTGGCTTTCAATTTATCGAGTCGATTGCAATATTTTGCAGAATCGATTGTTTCACTTTGTGGAAGGAGCTCGTAGTACGCTACATCTTTCCAGTCCCGCGAAACGCGCGAAAGAACTTCCTTCGGCCGAAGTCGAAGGCTTCGCGACAGTCGAAGGTCGATTTCCCTTGGACCAAGTGCGCTTTCAATGCGAGTTTTCATATAAAATCCAAGTCTCGTCTCCGGTGACTTGACTCTTTAAAAAAGGATTTGTTTCGTGTCGCTGAAGAAACGAATCGCGCGTGAAGACGCGGTTCGTAAGATCGGTTTACGTGAATTGGTTTGGAAGCCAAACTTCGTACCGATTCACATATTCCATCTTGATTTAATGATTCTGTACCGTTGTCCTGGGATTATCAGTGGCATCCACTATCTCGCGCGCACTATATCGCGGATTTTTATTAAGTATACTCTCGAGGTCATACATAGCGTGGCGCGGAAAGAACTTATAGGACACCCTAATATAACTGGAGCAAAGAATAAGAGAAGAAAAGCAATTTAAAATTCAGAGAAAATATTCGACACGCGCAGCTAGCTGGCACAGAGGGTTGAATCATCGATAGCAGCGTTGTTCGCCGTGGAAGCTAAATTCGCGGAGCAAACGGTCCGGCATTTCTCCCCGGTTATCGCGTAAACTGATTAACGCCATCGCCTGCTCGCGGGCCCAAGCAATTTTCCCTCGTTCCGCGGATCGATCCGCGGCCTGTAAATCAAAACGCGGGAAATCTCCTCGGGTCCGCAAGAACCAATTAAACGGTGCTCACGGCCGCGGAAGGAGAGAAAGAGAGAGAGAGAGGGAGAGGAAAAAATCTCGCCGGGATAAACAAGCGGGAAATATTTCTATCGCGTTCTGTATGGCAGAGGATTTTCAAGATCAGTGCAAACCCGGCCCGGCATAATCATCCACCGTGACCATAAGCCGGCGGAAAAAAAGGGGTGGATGCTCGGCCCGAGAAAAAGTTCGAGAACAGCCAATTAAATTTCCCGGTTGAAAAGCCGCGCGGCGGTGATGCTCCGACTACGATTCTTTCGCGTCGCTCCCTTTTTTCCCCCGTCACTTTTTTCCCGGCTCTTTTTTCGACCGACTCTGCTCCACCGACTGTCCCGATTTTTATTTCTTGCTCCCCCGCGTCGCGATGCGATTCCACGCGCGCGGATTCCCCGATTTCGGCGCGGTTCGACACGGCTCGCCGTGAGCATTTCGTGGATCATCTGCTCTGGATAATTATGGATACGTATGCGCAGTTCTTATGCCGAATTTCATCTCTGGTGATCGACTGGATGCGTTTTAAACGCACTAATTTCTTAGAAGAAAATGGAATTTTATATTTATCGCGTTCTTAGATCTACTCGAATGTTTAAATATTGGCGACGAGAGCATAAAATTTGATTTCTACTTAATGGAACGGATAAACATTCGTATATAATTGCTTATTATTATAAATCTTCATCGCGAGTCTGACTCGTTAAAGTACGGCAAGGGGTTGATACGTCCACGTGAAAGATTCAATAATTTTTGTTGTTTCTCGTGTTTCTTGTTAGTTTTGTTGAAGATAATCCTTAATGTTATCTAGCAACAAGGACGCGCCATGATTCCCCTCCGCTTAGGCGTCACGCCTTTCGTTTGTTTTTCCTCCTCTGTTCTCTGTGTGCACCTTCGTCCCCGCCATGTTCACGATTATAATATTCTTATTATAATATTATTAATTAAATATATATATATGTACATATATCTAGAAAATAAGAACAAGTTTTATAACTGGATATCGATATCTGTAATTATTAATATAGCTGTCTCTTTAATCGTGTGATCTTCTAATTTCTTTACTTAGTAATGCTTTGCGCCAGATGGTTTACAATAATGGTATAGGAATTTCGCTTCTTGTTTTACGTTAAGGCGTATACTTCGTTGAAATTGCTCGGAGTTCGTTTCACGGGCTTGTGTTAGATGTCTGAAAAGGAGCGCGCGGCTTTTAGGATTTTTTTTCTTGGGAAGTTAATGGATGAATATTTTTAATGAGTTGCTTATTTCAAAGCGCATGTATCGGATACCTCGTAGCAATTTTTTCCCAGCGATGTCTTAAGAAACGTCGATGTGACAGCCTCTGCTGCTAGAACTCGCTTCGGAGAAACTTGAAAGTATCCTGGCTACTTAGGTCTTTACTTAGGGGAAACATTTATGAAAATAATATAGAAAACGAAATGTGTTATTTAAACGGAATTAAATTCAATCATGTTTTTTCGAGGAAAATAATTTCTGGTTCTAGTTTGTATATTAATCTTTACTTAAAGGAAAGGTTCATTAAATAATATAAAAGTCGGAAGGTCTTTCTTAAATACTTTAAAGCTGAATGTAATTCTTGTTAAGAAAGTAATATACAGTTATGGTTCATATTAATATATTTACTTATCAAATAGATTCATTAAATAACGTAAGAATCAGAAAGTACTGTTTAAAGATTTTAAAATCGAATCCAAGTTTTGTTAGAAGGATAATATACAGTTCTAGTTTATATTAATATATTTACTTCGAAAACATGCTCATCAAATACTATAAAAATCAGAAAATATTTTCTAAATATTTTAAAATATAACCATGTTTTTGTCAAGAATATAATATACATTTCTAGTATATATTAACGTCTTTACTTACCAGACACATTCATTAAATGATATAAAAATCAGAAAGTCTTTTTTAAATATTTTTAACTCGAATCTCATTTTTGTCAAAAGGAGAATACATATACAGTTCTAGTTTATATTTACATACAAAACACACTTATTAAGTGGTACAAAAATCAGAAAGAATTTTTTAAATATTTTAAAATGTACCCTTATTTTTCTTACGAATATAATATACATTTCTAATTTATATTAACATCTTTACTTAAACGATAAATTAATGAAATAATATAAAAGGCAGAAAGTATTTTCTAAAAATATTAAAATTGAATCTAATTTCTACGAAAATAGTCTTCCAATTTACCAACAGCAAAATGTTAACGAGAACCCTCTACCAATCTCCCGAAATAATGATTTCAGTTGCCCGTTGCACCGAATGCACCTTCCCTACGCCTCCGGTGCATCGGAACAGAGGGTCCTGTTTGATTTAGTCATATGCTCGCCGCGTATGAAAATCCGTGTTTCGGCCTCGGCCAGACCAGACGAGACATCGACCCTGTCTCGAGTTTAGGCGAACAATGCGCCTGCGTCGCGTGCGGAAATTGCCGTGGAAATTTTTAGATCCTCTCAAGAGGCAGAACGATAAGCGCGCATCGCGAGTATCGCGAGCCCCCCGCTTCCGCCCCCCCAGCCCCCGGAAATCGCGCTCCTGAGGGGAGTTTTACGCCCCGTCGAGCCAGCATCCGAAAATTCAGCGATGGATACGTGTTTGCCCACGAAACGCTGTCGTCGCGGTCCCCTGCGCCGGCTTTCTTCTCGACGTTGTGCTCGCACAACGGATGAAGGCAACTGACACGCGATGATTTTGATGCGCTTTTAGGCAAAGCCATTGTGCGAAGCTAAACGTATTAGGCTCGTCGTCTTTTTTCAGCCGGAATTGGGCATTGTGAATAATAGCTGTACGCGGTCTGGGAATATCGGGTTGGATATCTTGTTGCATCGCGTGCATTCGAGAGCGATTTATTTCGTAGCTGTCTCTTTTAGTTATTTACTTTTTTTTACTATTTATTATTTATTTAGTTACTTTCAATTATTTGAAATATTAAATTTAAAGAATTTGCGGTGCTTGAAATATCACATCTAAAATAATAGTGTTTGATATATTTAAATCTGAAATGTCAAGTTGATAATACTTCTAGTAGTAGAAATATTCAATATTTAATAAATTGTATTCAAAATAAATAGAGATTGTATTGATTATAT
This sequence comes from Augochlora pura, assembly GCF_028453695.1. Classification (NCBI taxonomy): domain Eukaryota; kingdom Metazoa; phylum Arthropoda; class Insecta; order Hymenoptera; family Halictidae; genus Augochlora; species Augochlora pura. Next base: position 860,233 of record NC_135780.1, read on the forward strand.
TAAATGTTTACAGTATTTGAAACATTAAATCGAAAATAATACTTTAGTGTTTGATGTATTAAAATCTGAAATATCAAATATATCAGTCATATTAAATATATAGTCGCACTAAAATTAAATAAAACTTCCATTAACAGTAATAAATATTTACAGTGCTTGAAATATTAAGTCTAAAATATTATTTTATTGAATAAAATATTAAAATCCAAAATGTCAAATTTGAAAGTTGAAATATACATATAAGAAACATCGGACGCTCCCATTAAATTGTGATCGCAAAATCCGAAATATTCGAGATCTCGCATCGCATTTAATTTGTTTGCATTCAACAAATGACTCGGTTTTTAATTACGGCGCGAGTACAGCACAAAACCCTCCTGAATCTCGTTGCGAGTTGTTACAGAACTTCCGCGAGAACGTTGCAACGAGCAAGAGACTCGCCCTACCGCTAATTTCTATTGTGTTTTTTAGAACTTTCCACTCTTTTAGCCCGGGCCCTTTAAAATACAAAGTGAAAATCCATCTAGCCAAGAGAATTTGCGCGTGGGCTCTATATTTTTTTTCCTCGGCGAAAAAAAGACCGCCGGGGTTCTCGAAAAAAAAAAAGAAAATTCAATCTGAAAAGTGACCACACGTACACAGGTGTTGAGCACACTGGTCAAACAGCGGCCGGTGTAAAAAAAAAATATTTGGCTGTCCGCAAAAAGCCGGCAAAAGTGTCGCAACTATTTTTGCTTGCTGCAAATCGACTTCCCGGCGCCGAGCAGTTCGAAACGGTCTAATTTTCTTGCGCAACAAAACCAAAAAAAGAACAACAACACGCGCGAGCTTTCGAAACGCCGGCACGGAAAAACACTGATTTCGCGGCAACGATAGTTAACACATTAAAGGCGGGAGTCGTAGTACTACGATTTATCTGGACTGTAGCTTAAAGGCGGGAGTCGTAGTAATACGATTTATCTCGACTGTAGCTTAAAGGCGGGAGTCGTATTAGTACGGTTTGCATCCTCATTGCGCAATCTATGCGCAATCCATGGGCACTACATTTGGATTTAGTATGTTTTGTGGTTTGAAGCGTTACCTAGCATACTTTCGTCAAGATCCCCCGCCTTTAATGTGTTAATATTCCAGAATTAATCCCTTGCACTGTAATAACGAGACAAACTCGTGATAAAGATTTCGTGCAAGATCTACTAAATATAAATATTATTAATTTCTTGTAAATCGAAATAAAATTTAATACTTCCGTAATCAAAGTCTAGAAACGAAAGTAAATAAAGACAATTGAAGTAACCAACATTATCGGGTCCTATTAAGAAAAATATTAAGGATAAATGAGTGCTAATTAACGCAGCGTGAAAGGAGTCATGGTGCAAGGGTTAAACAGCGCGGTACTTTCAATTATTCTAACGCGCGTTGAGCAACGATACGCCGATATACGTGTTCGTTACACGTTGTGTTACAACAATCAAATATTTAGCGTTACGCCGGCGCGTTATTACACGGCGCGATCCATCACGAGAGCACCCTCGGGGTTAATTACTTCCGCTGGTGGGGGGTGGGGGAAATAAAAATATTTCGCGTTACGAAACCGTTCAGACCTAATTAAATTTCCGGGGAAGTTACTCTCGCGATGTTCGTTTCGACAAATTACCAAGCCAGCCGACGGCACTTGCAAAAAAAAGAGCCGGTTCCCCGCTCGCTTTCGAACTTTCGGTGTTCCACGGCGGGCACGAGAGAAAAAAAAACGAGAAAGCGAATGTTTAAAAACGGATTCGAGTCGCCGAATAACACTCCTTCGGTTTGCGCGGCGCAAATATCTCGGCGGGGCGCGAGAACGCGTTGGAAAATTCGGAAAATTGCACGGCGAAAGGCGAACTCGCGCGTTTCCGCTCGGGATCAACGGGAATACACCGCGAGCATTTCCTGACTCTTCAACAAGCCTCGCGAGACTCGTCCGCTCTTGTCCCGCGGATCTTCGTTTCCCTCCTTTTCCACGTTGTCTCTCTGCTTTTCTTCCGCCTTGTTCCCCCACCGTCCTCGCGGTGCGCGCGGGCGGGCGCGCGCGCGTGTTCACCACCAACCCCCTTGGTTCCGGCGTTCTTTTTTCCACCAGTTGGTAAATAGAAGCGCGCGCCTATTTCGCGTAGGTACGCCGCGTTTCCCGGCAACGTTCCGAAAGTACGAACGCTTTGACCTCGTTAATTTTGCAACTTGACACGAAGCAATTAACAGAGCGCTCTGCAATAAAGTTAAATTTCCCGGCCACGGCCGGGGCAAAGGCGGCGGCCAACAGAGCCACGATGAATACTGAGCGAGTTATAATTAATTGTAAAGACTGCTTAATTAGCTTCCATTTATCACAATACGTCGTTACAATGCGCCGAGGCCTTGCGGAAAAAAGGCAACGGGGAGGAGAGAGTGGAGGGGAGGCACGGTTTCCGACCGCGACGACGGACGCATACGGGAACCGGGTCACGGCGACGCTCGAACTGCAGCTCCCGGTTGTCTGGCTCGCGCGAAATTTCTCCGGCCGCCTTGTCTCGTTTAAAATACTATTTGACACGTATTATACCGCTGTGACCGACGTGCTCAATTTTACCGTTTTCCTGGCCAAAAGTGTTCGGCGCTTCTTCGGTCGACGGTGCTCTTCGCGACGAGCACGAAGCTTCGACGCCTGTCGCGTTTCTATTTTCCGAATGTCTTCCTCGATTAAGAAATTGACAGATTTCTGGTGATTGTCGGTTTGCGTTTCGTCGCTGGATGCATTGGAGATCTATTTTAAACGCTGCTTTTAGTATTGGTGCATTCCTTTGTTTCGTATTTGTCGTCGATCTTTTTATTTCTCATTTGTTGCCGATTTTTCTAGTTTTTATTTGATGTCGATTTTTCTGTTTATTATTTATTGTTTACTTTATTATCTATTATTTATTTTCGATTTTTCCGTTTCTTTATTTGTTGTCGAGTTTTCTATTTTTTATTTATCCGCGATTTTATTATAATTTTCTATGTTTTATTCATAGCCGGTTTTCTATTTTTGATTTAGTATCGACTTCTCCATTTTCTATTTATTGCGAGCTTTTCTATTTATTGTTTTCTGACGATTCTTCTATTTCACATTCATTGCCAATTCTTCCATTTTCATTTTTCAACAATTTTTCTATGCTTTATTTATCGTCAACTTTTTTATTGCCTATTCTTTGCCGACTTTTCTATCTTTCATTCATCGTCGATTTTTCCATCTTTTATTTATTGGCAACTTTTTTAATTTTCGACTTATTGTCGATTATTCTATTCTTTATTTTCTGACGATTTTTCTATTTCTTATTTATTTTTAATCTTTCTATTTCTTATTTATTTTAAATTTTTCCATTTCTTGTTTATCTTCGTTTTTTTTCCATTTATTCCGACAAGTTCCAAGTTAACCTGGTACAATATACGTACCAAAAGAATGCTTCGTTCGCACAACGCGCAGAATCATCCATTCGAATTCTTTTTATTCGAGTCTTCGTTCATTTTCAATTTCCCAGTTCCATTCTTCCGGTCTACCGGTCTTGTCTCCCATCTCGGCCTCATAAAACAACGCCGAAAAATCGTAGACCGAATTTTGACCTGTCTTTGTAAAGAGGAAACTTCGCTCTTCAAATCTACGGTTGAAGCGTTCGCAAAAAAAATTTTGCAACAATTTCACAGTAGCTTTAATCCATAGCTTCTTTGATAATGCGCGAGGCTGGACGTGCCTTGAGTTGTCAAGCTACCACATCGCGCGGTGGTACGTTTTGAAAAATTCGACAACGGTGCATGAAAGCGGAGACTTTAGGCTTCAAAACGAGCTAATTTCGATTATCGTACTATTTTTATTAACAAAGTTATGATTTTTCTAAAATCGTCGGAGTATCTAAAATATATTCCTAAGCATAGATCCGAAAATGTTTAAAAACTAAATTAATGGACGATGACCACTATAGATAAATATTAGTACATGTAGTAAATAATATACTCAAATAAATAATATAATTTGTTACAAACAATACTTGATTGTTAACCAAATAAAGTATTCGATAATATTCCAAAGACAGTCCCTCGAGTAATCACTCTTGGTAAATATTTATTCGAAAAATTTCCACACAATTGTCCAAACAATTTTGAACAATTACATTTAATCTACAGCATCTCGAATCCTACAAGACACCATATCCAACGCGTATCTCAAAACTGTAGTCCCTAAAGCCTCGAAGATCCCATTTATAAAATGATCACCCCCCGAACCACGAATTTCTCCATCTTCAAATGAGCCGTCGTAAAATCCATATCCTAGTGATAAAGTTCGCGCTATAAAACAGTGTACGGAACATTATTAAATCCGACGAGCGTCATATTTAATAAACAGCCGAACAAAATGGCGGGAATCGACATTTTTCTAGCTCGAGGCTGCGCGGAGGGAGCTGTTTTCAATCAAAACCGGAGCTCGGCAGGATCAACGAGATATTATTACAACATTATTTCGTTCGATGGTTCCTTAAACCGCAAAATAGGATCGGGGCGCAGGGGTCGGGGAATAGGTGAGGCGGGAGACGAAGGGTGTACTGCCCTTCGATACGATTATCATCGCGATTGCAGTTTGACGCCTCGGCCGGCAGGAAATTCTCGGATTCCGTCGGATCAGCGGGGCTTTTGAGAAAAGTACCCGGGCGCGGGATCGCGGAATAACAAAGGAATCGGATCGCAGAACGGCGCTCTCGTGTCGAAAAATTGGATGGAGAAGGGGTTCGGAGTCGAATCCAATATCAGTGCCCCGGTGCCGCGCAATGCATCGAATTTGTTTCGCGCTTTGTGCCGGCCGCGCGCAAGCCCGACGAATTCTACAACACTTACCTCGGTTTTTCATCCGTTTCGGATGATTCGGCCCGTTCGCCGGCCATCGTTGATAAATTAATTTAATTGCCGGCCGCGTTCCGCGCCGAACAATTTTTTACAATTGGGACAAAGGAACGGCGAGGATTTTCATTCAGTTGGTGGAAAAGCCAGCTCGCCAGAAAAATTTTATATTGTTTAAAAGAACGGATTTCCCGCGTCCTCTTTTTTGATGGCTTCATTTATTTTATCGACAGTGTTGCGCTGTTTAGCGTTCCGGTTGCCGATGCGTTTGGTTCGGAGCAGGCGTTTTAGGTTAGGTTATATTAGGAAGAATAAAAGAACTGTTGGAATGATAGTTTGTAATTCGCGCCTAATCATAATTATATATAAACATTTATCGAGCGGTTGCGCCGTTTTTGTTTATCGACCATACGATGTTGTCTTGTCGACCGATCTGATCGCATCCTTCGTTATGTTGTACAAACACATCGCGTTACATAATTAAATACAATACGTTATTTCTTATTCAGCCAAATATATATATAATCACGCATCAACTCTAACAAGAACTAATATCGAGATTATTTTGTTACATACTGTGTCATCTATTGCTATAAATTAGGCGAAATGTATTTTTCAAAATAATTAAGAACATTACGAGTAAACCTATTTTTATTATATAATATTGTATTGTATTATATATTTAACCCTCATAGAGTGTTTAAGTTGATATTAATTTTATTTGGACATTAACTTTCATTAAAATCAATGTAATTTTATTAAAAATTATTTTATATTTAATCTCATTTTAATCAGAAAATCCTCGCCATTGCATTGGCTAAAGTTCCATTAAGAATAAATGAAGAATAAAAAAGCTGCCCAACTATAAAAATCATTTTACGTTAATCTAGAAGGTGACTCGTTTAAAAATATTACGATTCTATTAAACAAAGTAGCGTTGACCTTTCTACGTCCACTTAAAAAAATCTTATTCATATCAGATCACGCGACTCTTAAAACCATTCGACTTTCGTTGAAAACGTTTATCAGTATCATCGACGGTTTCGCTCGACATTTGGGTCGATTTAATTGGGTCAGGCTTTATATATTTTCAGTATTTTCAGTTGAATAAAAATTCACTTTGCCTCGCGTTTCACGTTGTTTAGTTCTCTGTAGTTATGCAGCGAAAATGTTTCTGAAACGATGAAACGAGAAACGAGTCATCCGACCGTGGTAAATTTAATGTTAATACAACAGCCATCGTTGCGTTAAAATGTTATTATCCGCAATTCTTTGTCGTTAAACAAATGATAGCGACGGTAGACTAATGATAATCGGCGATCGACTCCGTGGATCATCGGTTTTCGTGCCTCGCGATGTTACTGATTCGAAAAGGTTAAATAACGCGAATTGATTTCATCCGCGGGAGATTTTAGAACGGTATTTAACAACAAAGGACCGTGGACAGGAATTCGTTGATTGCCTTTAACCCTTTACACTATAATAACCAGTCAGACTCGTGATAATGGTTTAATGCAATATTTATTTAATATAAGTATTATTACTTTCTTTTAATTCGAAATAAAATTGAATTCCTCTGTCATTAAAGTTTAAAAATAGAAATAAACGAAGGCGATATTAGGAACAAAAATGGTCTGGCCCCATTAAGGAAAGTAGTAACGACGAACTCGTGTTAATTACAGTGAAAGGAATCGTAGGGGTTCATCACACCTGAGAATATTAGCTTATTCGAGCGAACTATATTAACACTTTACCTACCAGTCATTCGGCCGAAATAATTTTTATATTTTAATAACATTGCTATTGAAGAATATTTATTTATTTTATTCGACAAAAAAGGTATCTAATACTTAAGAAATCATATAATAATACCTCAATAATAAATAGCAAATTATTCGTTGCATTGACAATCGAGTCACAGGCCTCCGGTCACGGTGAATAGCCGATTTATCAGTTGCCGTTCGGTAAATCGTTAAGGGTAAACTTTTGTACAGGCGACGCGCGTTGCCCGTCGGAAGTTTTTCATATTCGACGACGATATACGCGTCCTGGGGCCGACGTTAAAGTGGCCATATCGGTTTCCCGAAATTACTGTGGCCGTTAATGCCGTCGAATTTGCGAGCGGACCGCGAGATTCGATTCGAACGTTACACCGTAAAATACAATGCTCTGGCGTTAATTTGCAATTAACGCTTAATTCGTTGTTCACTCCGGTATTACAGGTAATATGTTGGCGGCGGTTAGCTTGAAAAGATAGGGTAAATGATATTCGCAATGGAGTTCAACCGACGAGGAAAACGAATGATCATTAATACGCGCCGCGGTCCGCGCTGCTCCCGAAACCTTTGTGCCGGCATTAACCCTTTCGGTACGAGCACTCTGTCCGCCATGACACTCTCGCTGTACGAGGCCCCGCGCCGAAAATTGCCGCCGCGCATGACGAGTCCTCCTTTATAAGAAAATATTTCCTAAGCGTTCAAGAAAAACTGTGCTTAATAAAACGACATTTTTTAACAAAAGTGTTGCTTGCAACTTAAGAGATATTCAGAGGTACTTATATAAAATATTAAGATTTATTTATATAAAATTCTGTTATTTATACCGGTCATCGCACGTGCGCCGGATATATCCGGCGCTCGTCAAGAGCGGTCGTCGCGTGGACGCCGGATATATCCGGCGCTCGCACCGAAAGGGTTAACGAAACAATTCGTAACAAATTGTCGAACCGAAATTTTTTTCTCCACTTTCTCGGGAAAACGTCGCGGCCGAACGAAGCCCGCGGTTCGGACTTCTCATTGGGCGGAACACGATCGTCGGACAATCGACGGGATGAAAGAGATTCTTCAGCGAGGCCGGAACGAGATTAAAAAGTTCGAAAACGCGAAAACAAATCTCGTATTAAATCCGAAGTTTAAATATTTGACATTTTCGTTTCGCTTTATTTGCCGCGAGCTCAAATAACGGCGGACATTTGTCGTAGCGTTTAATAAAAAAGATTTTTCAAACACGTTCGTTACACGGTTCGATATAACTTTTAACATAGCTGCACGGTTCCGGCGGTATGGTTAATTTTTCTACTAATTCGGCAAGCACTAATTCCGAATAATTGTACAATTGAATGAGAAAATTTCTCATAACTGTGTCGTACATTACGTTCACATTTTTTAATCAAATCCGAAGGAATTTGTAATAACTTCATGAATATTTAATTCCACGCCGAGGTTAACTCTGTACGCACGACTTCAAACGGACTATTCTGATTTTTTATCGTTTGATTTTCTACTTTCGTACGATCCGTTCGTTTTATATTTAAAAAGAATTGTTAACATAATTGTTGATCAGTATTATATACAGACATAACGTAATCAGTATCAAGTCGCAGTGAATCAGTTTTGCTTTTCCAATTAGGGTATCTACGGCGAAAGGGTTCAAGCGTACATTCGCTGTCGGTAAAATGGCGGTCGCAAGTGCCGTCGAGGATTATTACAATTTCTTAGATGACGATGCTAACCAGAAAGCGTGCCGCGCTCGAAATCTTCGGGAACTAACCGATGCGGTTTTCTATGGGGACCATGAGGACCGGCGATTCGCCCAAGAGGGGAACAAACGATGCGAACGATACGCGAATCAATAACATGTTTCGCCACAAAGCTGGTTTACCCTGAACTCATAATAAATAAAGGGGGGAGGGGGGTAGGCAAAGGGTGCAGGGTGGATCCTGTGTACGGCAGTTAACCGAACTTCCCTAATCTTCAAACTAATTATGAGTTTAATCCATAACCGCGAATATTCAGTTTCACTGGAACGGGTAATGCTCGTTCCGGTAGGATGCGTTAAAATGATCCCGGCCGTTTAAGACCGGCGTCTCGTATCCGCGCGGACCAAAAATTGATATAAATTGGACGACACTTCGATCGCAGAGACTGTGACCCGGTTTCTTTGCCTCCGGGAAGAAGCGTCTCGCGGAGCTAATTACCCCGGTAATTCCCGGGGAAAACTAACGCGACTTGATGGGCGAACATGAATGTCTCCGAAACAAATTATCAACTGAATGTTGGCTTTATCATCGCTGCGAAAATCTTTCGCGAAATTCACGGAAAATGCGGCTCGGCCTCGAAAGATTATATATTCTGTTTCGCGACGGGCGAACCTCGAATTTTAGGTTATGTCGTTATCATGGAAACCGTTTGCATGGAAGAAATAGAAAATAATTGAAAAATTGATTTGTAGTAATTATTTTAGTTCTTTAATTTTATCAGATTGGCAGTACAGTGATATTTTGAGATTTTTTTTAATTTTTCTGTTGTTTTAAATTTAAAATACTCATTTTTTATATAAACGTTCATTTGTATCGAATGCGATGGGATAAGAATATTTACTAATATTTATTAAAGTAAGGAAATATTATCTTGCTATATATATTATTACAAAAACCCTTAAAGTTATTAATAATATAAACAATAAAAATCTTTTTATATTAAGGTGAACTCGTTCATCCAACTTACAACAAAGTTACAATCCCAACAGAAACTCTTAAATTCAATTTGCAATAGAAATCGTGCGAGCCTCGCATGGAATTCGATCGCATAACATCTCCTCTTGTCATTGGAACCGGAGTAGTACTCTGTTTAATAGGAAATCACGTTGAACGAAACCGCACAGGAGGAAGCTCGTCGCGACGACTCAAAGGTTACACTAATTCCGGTGTTGTCCAAGTAGAACGGCGCCATTAATTCGCAGCATGAGCGAGCTGATAGAACCGTTTCAACATTGTTTTCGGGCGTTCGAAGTTCCTCGTCGCCGGGTGAATACCGAATTCGGAAGATCGTGGGGGGGGTGTTCGGCGGGATCGCGGCGATGATCGATAAGGAGGCACGGACACCTCGGCAAAACAAACTTATTTGAAACTCGGACGGCATCGGGTGCAAATTACGCGAATCCTGATTAGTTAACGTGCTTTACGTGGCGAACGGCTGACGAAAGTTATGTCATTTTCTGTCGATGTCCTCCCTCTAGAGGCTGGCTCTCCCTCTAGCTATTTCTCTTTGGCTCTATTCCTCTTCTTGGCGCCCTCTCTCTGTTTGATTCTCTCTCTGTCTGTCTCTCTTTGAATTTCTCTCAGTCGCTCTCTTTGATTCTCTCTCTCTCTCTCTCTCTCTCTGTTTGGTTCTCTTCCTCATACTTTCGATATCTTTGGCGCTTTTTCTCTCTTCGGCTCTCTCTCCTTTTCTCTTTGTTTCTCTCTTTTTGATTCTATTTCTCTCTTTTGCCCTCCCTCTTGGACTCTCTCTCTTAGACTCTATTTCTCTCTTGTGCTCTCTCTCTTTGACTCTATTTCTCTCTTATGCTCTCTCTCTCTCTCTTTGATTCTGTCTCTCTCTTGTCTTCTCTCTCTTTGATTCTGTCTCTTTCTTGTCTTCTCTCTCTTTGATTCTGTCTCTCTATTGGGCTCTCTCTTTGTGTTTATCTTTCTCTCTCACTCTCTGAAACTTCCACTCTGTCTCTGTCTCTTTCTGTCTCTGTCTCTTTCTGTCTCTCTTTGACTCTCCCTCTCTCTCTCTCTCCCCATCTCTCTCTGTCTCTCCCCCTCCCTCTCCGTGGCGGCCTCACGGCTTCGCAATATCGATCTTATCTCGAGGACCGTGACGGCGGACATTAGCATCTCGGATATCTTGGACACCTAAATTGTACGCGTTTAAGCGACGATGAAACCTGATGGCCGCTGGAGACCGCAATTGTCCACGGGAAGATGATAGTAGAATTCCTTGTAGTCGCTAATCAGCCGACTGTACACTGTAATTTCAGGGAGCCGTCGGGCCAACTTGGTTTTCGTGGCGGTCACATTTTAGTTACGGTCATTGTCCAGGGTCTAGCCCGTAGACTGGTGGATCTTCGCGCGTTTACGACACGCGTGAGTCGGGGAGACCATCGACGAATGATGATCATGCCCTGGGATGATTAATATTACGCGGTACGGTAGCGGAAGTAGCTATCTTTAATGTTATTTCGATGATTTTATTTTATCATGAGAATGACATTTAGATCGTATTATTTTGCACTTAGTGTTATACATTATTTTCGTTTTATGAGTCTTACGGAGATCAATTAGTAATTAGTTAAATCAAGAGTGAATTATAATACAACGTCATTGAAATATGTGACTGAATCAGGTACAGTGTAATCGATATACAGTATAACTAACATACAATTTAGAACAATTCAGAGCTTTCAGGAGGTAAGATGTAGTTCTCTCAGTTTAATCGAGAAAAAAATTCAATAATAATTTACAAATGAAATATCAATTTAATTTATAATTTATTTTTACTACCAATCTAAACTACCAATGAACTACCAATCACCTCGCGCCTTAATTGAACACGAACACGAATTGTCCCACGATTCAATTGAATCACAACGTCGCTGAATCGCCCTGTAATTATGCGCAAAGTCCAATTATTCTCCGATACCGGGGACAACACTCGCGCGGCAAAAGACCGACGACAGCTTCTTCATCGCCAGACAGAATTAATTAAATCGATGGCTTGTTTAAGGGACGCCGAAGCCCCGCGCGAGTCGGCCAGCACGGAATCGGTCGGCGCAATCGGCTAATAAGCTAACCGAGACGTAACAAGTTCTCCCCCGATGCGTGCGCGGACCGGTTGCACATCTAAAAATTGAAAGTATCGATACCCGCAGACGCGGATAATTACCATACGGCGAGAGGACGGCAAAAGGATCGTGAAAAAGTGACGGCTGTCGAGGGGAGGGGGAGGGGTCTGGGGTCGCAACCCCTTCGCGGTCTGTTTTACCCTCTTGTATATACGGGGAGGGCGGCACACGGGCGCGCCGATCGCTTTCATCAGCGCCAGCCGAACCCAATGAAACGAATCTTCGATATTATATATCGACTGATGTTCGCGTGCGTACTCCGAGTTAACGATATAACGAGGGGCGCGCACTGCTCGACGGAGCCGCGCGGCTGATAATGAAAAGGCCGACTCTTTAGAAGTGGCCGGCAAGGTAAAGACGGCCGAGGGTTACGTTTTGTCGGTAGACAGCACTCCACCCGTCTAATGGGGTGCTCATTTTGGATGAGCGATATTTACTTTGCTTGCGAGTTAAACCATTCTTTCTCTCTCTCTCTCTCTCGCACTCTCTCTCTCTCTCTCTCTCTATCTCCCTCTGTCCTTTTGTCTCTTTCTCTCTCTGTTTCTCTATCTCTGTGTCCCTATATTTCTTGCTCTGTCTCTCTGTCTCTTTCTGCCTCTCTATCCCCTTTTGCCACTCTCTGCACCTTCACCTCACTCTGTCTTTCCTCTGTCTCTCTGTCTCTCTGCCTCTCTGCCTGTCTGTCTGTCTATCTGTCTCTTTATATCTCTGAATGTCTGTCTGTCGCTTTATTTCCCTCTCTGTCTGAATGCCTGTCTGTCTTTCTCTATTTCTCTCTCTGTTTCTGTCTTTTTTCTCTTTCTTTCGTTTGTCTCTATCTCTGTCTGCCTGTCTGGCTGTCTCTTGATTTCTCTGTCTGTCTCTATTTCTCTCTCTATCTATCTATCTGTCTCTTTCTACCTCTCTGTATCTTCCTGTTTTACTCTATCACCCTCATTCTCTCTCCATATCTATTTCTCTGATTCTCTCTCTCTCTATCTCTCTGATTCTTTCTCTCTCTCTCTCTCTCTCTGTTTCTCTCTCTCTCTCTCTCTCTCTCTCTCTCTCTCTCTCTCTCTCTCTCTATCTATCTATCTCCCTGATTCTCCCTCCCTCCGTCTCTCTTTCTGAATCTCTTTCTACCTCTTTCTCTCCTCGCATAGTACCGATGGCCTTGAGAGCTTCCATCAGGCCAAGGTTTCGTTAATAGAAAGAAAAAGCCGTGTACACCAGCGAAGAGCTCAGCTGATGCGACCGGTATACCTCCCTCGACTTGCTCTGTTTAGAGGAAAAGCGGGCTCATTAAGCATCTTTGAGAGCCATCTTTAACAAAGGACGTCGTTGGAAGTGGAATCTCATCAAGTACATTCTCCATATCTATAAAGAAGCAGTTTCTCCATTTTTAAAGGCGAATCTAGGCTTTGCCCTTTGTACTTGCATTTAAGCTGACATATCTACAGTGAAAAATATAAATATAATAAATTCGTGCAGATTGTTCTTCGATTTTTGAACGAAAATGGGCAATTTAAAAAAGGGGTATATAAAAGTCGATTATCAACAATATCAGAGATAAATAAAGGTACCTCCTCTTACCTAAGTTGTCTATTTTTATTTGCAAGGTGAGGGATGATGTGAGAGTGACAATGTTATATTTAAAAAATGTAAATAAGATGGCATGAATTTCTTCACTCTGTCGATTCATTATTGTGAGAAATCTGCAGTTTTTAAATCGTTTTTAAATTGTTAATAAATGTGAATATTAATGGGAGTCGCTAAGTATCGATATTTTACTAAATAATTTTAATTTTCTAAGAAATAATTTTTATTAAGTCTATACACTATTGCCATGCTGGTCACAATTAATTTTCATTGAACGATCTGTAATACATAACATACAGTTATAATAAGAAATAACAAAAGTAAATCACTCTTTTCGAAACTTTAAATATATGCAACAGAATAATATTTATTTTACGTCAAAATTAAAACAAATACTATTGTGTTGCATATATTTAAATAAAAGAAAAATAAAAAAAAGTAAATAAACCGCTTTAATATTTGAGACTAGCCATACAACCGAAATTATAACAAAATCTATGAACTATTAATTCTAATAAAATCTATGAAGTAACCAATAACAATATTAATAACAATTGACAGCTCTATCAACCTGAGATATGAATAAAAACGTACTAGACCACTAAAAAGGTGTAAAAGGTTCAACATTCGTCATAAATTCCACATGAATTTTTTTAACAGATGCACATCCAAAGTGCAAATTCTATATTCGCGTTAAAGTACAGCAGGTGCCGGAGATTTATCTGTCAAGCTCTCCCCTGGATGAACGTAGGGTTCTAGGTTCCTCGGTTGATTAGCCGGCGGTCTGGAAAAATCCTGCATCGTCAAAGGACGCTAATTAGTCCGGGGACCGTAACTTGTCTAGCGATGGCAATTAGCTCGAAGTATTAACTGGCCACTCCTTTTTCAGTCATTTCCTCGGAGAACGATGGCGGACATCGTGGTCGCTAGTATCTCAAAAGCTGGCACGAAAATTCTAGCTTGTTAGGGGATCATTCGGAATGGTTTCATCTTGGCACGGAGGTTCTAGCTCCTCGGAGATCAGTCCAACTCTCCAAGGCCACTCTAAATTAAGACAATAGATCCATAGGTTACAACTGTCTCGAAGGCTATTTCTCGGATAACCCTAGATAAAAGGCTCCGTTTGATCAGAAGACCTCGACTGGTCAAACGAGGCAAGCTGGTGGATTCACCAATAAGTCGATGCATTTTTCCGTATTGGCATACATTGCGTACATTGCATACATTGTATGCAAACTTAACACTTTGTATTCGAAGCTATTTTAATTGTAAATCTAAAACAATTGTTATGACTTATAGTATTTACATTCTATAGCACAAAGTGTATTTTGTGCATATGAGACTGTCTTATGACTCAATAGTTAAACTTTTAACTATTTTATAAATCTCTACCTTGTTGTTATAAAAATAATCTTGAGAGGGATAGAATAATTTGAGTAGTGCCTCAGAGTCGTTATTTGAGTGCTAAGGGTTAATAGTTCGAAGGCTTCACTTTATTGTAGACTCTACTGGTTCAAAATTCACCGCGATGAATCTAGCTTATCAGAGGATCCTTACTAGTCTGATCTTACCACAGAGATTCTAGCTTTATAGAAAACACTTCAACATTTTAAGGACACTCTAATCAAAGAACAAAGTCCCTGATTTCTCAGATAACATCATATAAAGAACCCCATTTGATCAGAAGACTGCGATTGGTCAAATGAAGCGAGCCAGCACGAAAACTCCATTTGTTTCTGCCTCGGCTCAAAGACTTGTTCTACCTGGACCACGCGAGAGTCGAAAGACCATAATTGCTCCCAAGGCTCTAGCCGATCGTTCGCCTGTTTCCAGAAGAATGGAACTGCCTCGGTCCGCAAAAATTCCCTTACCATTCCCGCCACGGCTTTTAGTTAACTATCCATCAACGTCCACTGTAACCAACATTCCGCGGATCTAAACTCGCCGCTTATCCACCGACACCTCTGACGCGCGTTCGCGGCAAAAACTTTAATGCACTGCGTCATCTGTTTAGCACGCTGTAAAAGACGATTAATAATAATAACGATATCGTTAGCAGCGAGCGTGCACACACGCCGCCCCGTCCGGGTCGCTAACGACGGCATAATGACAATACGGCGACGAACAAGCGTACGAAAGCGGAAGATAAAAAGGAGATAAAGGAGGATGAAAAAAAAGAGAGAGAGAGAGAGAGGAACGGTCTTATGGAGAAGCGGCAGGCGGCTGCTGCTGCTGTGCCGGCCGGGCTAGAGCGCGGAAATTAAAAATAGGAGCGGAGAGGAAAGGCGGCGCCAGGGAAAACTCGGCGAAAAGAGAGGAAAAGAGGCGCGCCAATTTTTCGCTGATGTATGCACGCAGAAAATGATACGCGAGCACGCGAGGAAGCCCCAGACGCCCCGCTGCGTCGGGTTTCGTTCAGTTCCGTTGTGTTCAGGTCGGCCTTCGTAATTTTTTCGACGTCGCCGAATCGGCTGCTGGCCGAGATTCCATGCGCGACGGGCGCATAAATATTAATTTTTTAGGACATTGATATAGCACCTTTTTAGGTGACTGCTATATGAGATTAACAAGGATTAATTTCAAGCGCTGTAGCTTAGCGAAAAATAATCGCAGTCGAGTTTATTATTTTTTTAAATAATGGAGAAGGGTCGAATTTAACTTTACCCTAAATGGCATTTCAGATTATAATTATGAAAAATTAATGAAAAACTTGATGAGTCTACATTTATTCAAAACCTTATTTGAATTTACTTTGACTTCAAAGAACAATGAGATTCGTGCTGAGTAAGTTATTACTAGTGTAGGTACGCGGGAGCATTGACCACTCGAATTCGTGTTTAATAAATTTTATTTCGTCGCTGCCACGTGGTCGTCGTGAAAGAGGCGTCACGCGTCCATCTTGCCGTAGCGTTCGTCGTCGACTGTCGAGAAACAAAACGAACCGTGTCTGAAACAATTGGCGGCGACCTGACGACGGGCGCGTGATAGTGACAATTCCCGTAACAAAATCGCAGGAGCTCTCATTTCCCTCGACAGACAATACATGCCCCCGATAAGATACGAGTTTATAAAAACTATTGTTCTTCGCCGCGAGGCCAGTCTTGACCGTGATCCAATACCTTCGCCTTCGATAAGCGTTATTATAAGTGCCGTGTCGATTGTAAAATTAAAAGATTGTTAAATAAAGAAATAGTTGTTGGGCTACGGCTCAACGACTCCTTTTTTTTTTATATTCGTTCTAATTATTTTACGTGACAGGCGCGTGCACGGGTCGCCACGCTAGTCATTGGCATCGCGAGTCGAACTCGTCAAAGCGCGGTAAGGGGTTAAACGCTTCCATCAATCCGCCATGAAGAGTAACACCGGGTTGTCTAATTTTCGTCGGTTCAACGGCCCTCGAGGAATATTACGAAGCTCGAATCGGTTAACGCGATGTTTCAGTTACCTCGAGATTCAATTAACGGGCTTTTTCCAGCGGCCTCTATCTCCCTCGGACCAGACACGATTTTCTAGGTCGCTGGTTGTCTAGACGGGGTCACAGCACGTGTCACCATTGTTTCGACTCTATTTTCGAACGCCGCAAAGAAAACAGAAAATACTGTTTTATAATTGTGAATCCACAGGGGATATTCCATTAAGTGAATTAGGTAAAGGGTGACAACTTTCGAGTGTTACCTTTAACCCTTTGCACTCGAGTAGCGAATACGAGGCGATAATGATAATTTCGAAACGACGATGATAATTCCGAGGCGACGATGATAAAAACTCATCTGTTTTCGAAATAATTTTCACGTTATGAAATTTGTCTTTATTCAATGAATTGTCAAATATTTATTATCGCCAATTGGAAATATTAAGGGCTCCTATAAGTTCTTGTGCTCCACGCTATGTATTACCTTGAGAGTATGCTCGCTAAAAATCTGCGATATAACACGATAAATCAACCTTAAACAACAAATATCGTCTACTGCTTTCGCATAAAAAAAAAGGAAGAAACTTAAAGGACACCCTAATACCATAAATTGAAACAAACCTACTATAAAAGCATATAAAAACTAGTTTCGAGTATAAAGGATTAAATTCCGCTGCATTTAAATTTCTATATCGTTTAACATTTAATATTCAATACTTAACATCGCGGTGAACAAAAATTGAGGAACATTCGATTCAACGACGCCTTCTTATTAGCCCCTTGCAGTACTTTTATCTTCGCAATTACAATGATTAAATAATTTTCTATTGGAAGAATTTCTTAAAGGAGAAGTAAAATTAATATTTGTAGTGTGCTTGCAATTACTATAACGCTTAAATATTAGTGGCGAAAAGACAGAATTTTATTTCGACTTAAAAAGACGAAATAACATTCATACTTAACAGGTTATTGTTAGAAATCACAATCACGAGTCAGACTCGTCAAAATGCGGTAAGGGGTTAATAAAATAATAAATAAAATTCAAAAGAGTGATTAAAAAATTTGAAGAAAATAATTCGCGTGGATAAAATTCGTAAGTAAAGTCGTTCGATCAGGAATAAAATTGTTAATCTCGAAAATAACGTAATCGTCGTATTATACAGTCTAGTTACGGTGGCGAAGATTTAGTATAGTCAATTCCGTGTGCTCCAGAAACTCGCGCGCGCTGCGATCGCACAAATATCCGCAGGCTAATTATTAAAGAGGAGGATAGCATCGGCCGCGAATCCTAATTTCATATTTCACCGAGCGTCTGCGGAGCGTCGAAAATATTTGCTTCCTTCCGTGGCGGACAATGCGACCTTCTGCGACAGACTGTACGCCGCCGTGCATCGGTATACATAAGTAAATTGGGGATTTTGTGCATTCATAGCGTGCACGATTATCTCTGGAACTGTGTATACGGCGGGACAATGTAATGGATAGATTGTGGATCTTTATGCGTGTATAGATTACCGTTGTTTTGCGCCGCCGGTAGAATGCAACGGATTATTGCTTTTTGGGTAAAAGCTTTCCAGAAGCCAAAAACGGAATAAAAATCTGGCTAACCGTACGTCCCGATCTTTTTCAATGCATTTGGTTCTTGTTGTTTGCTAATTCCTGTCGTTCTTGTTGATTGAATCTGGTAAGTTGAAGATTTTTATTAACAATTAAACTATGACAAGTTTATCATCATCACAGTTAAATAAAGATGATCTTCTTTGATATACCAGGAATTTGATGCACTATAGTTTGTTAATTATATGGGAGACGTTTTTAATCTTTTGAATTTGGTATGACAAGTTCTTTGTAAAAAGTTCATTGGCAATTGTCTTTATATAATACGGTCTCTAATAGGATAAATAAATGTTATTTAAGTTAATACATTTGTATATATATTCTTATACAAAATCTTGCTATAAAGACATTTATCTTCTGACATCTGTTTCAAGGAATATTATAAATGCATAATTTACATATTTTTCTATAATTAGATATATCAAACAATTTTTATGCATTGCAATTAATCGCTATTTAAAGATTGCAATAACGAAACTGAATGAAAAATGCCACTAATATTTTATATATTTTCTTCAATGAATTTACCAAGCCTTCTAACAGGGTTTGTTTAAACTATGTATATTCTCTCGAACTACATAAACATCTTGAACGAAGACATTTATCTCGTATCATTTGTTTCGAACAGTATTATAATTAAATAATTTAAACATCTTTCCAACATTTAATATGTCAAGCAATTCTTATGCTTTACGCTTTCTAATTCTTATACCTTAAATTCAATAAAAAAATGCTATTAATAATTTGCACATCGCGGAGAAATTCCATCAGAGATTTGTTACTCTTTTCACCGAAAGAAAGAGAATCGGGCGAGTTAATAGAACATTCCAAATGGTTTGCCGCTTCGTTCGCCGTGGGTATTACATTGTAACCGGAACAAGTCGCATTACAAGCAAGTGCGAAACACCGATAGCATTAATTCATCATTAATCCGTAAAAACCGCACTGGTTTCACGATACACCGAGGCATTCGGGTGGGCCGAGCGATGTTATCGCGCGCATTTATCAGTCTTTAATTATCTGGTCGCATTGTGTGCCGGCCGTGTTAGCGTTCTACGGCGAGCCGGGTTCAAATCGCGTTCAATTACAATAAACACGTCGCTACGATCGACAACGGTGATATCGATTTCCGTGTGGCGATCCTCGAGGCTCCCGTTTCCCTCCTTCGCAGCCCGCGTATTAATTCGCGAGGAACGAGAATCGAGAATCGAGAGAGAGAGAGAGAGAGAGAAGAGATTGAGACAGAGAATGATAAAGAGATATTGACAGAAGGAGAGAGGATAAAAACAAATTGAGAGAGAGAATGAAAAGAAATTGAAAGAGAAATAGAGAAAGAGTATAAAAAGATAGAGAGAGAGAAAGAGTACGAAGAGAGATAGAAAGAGAAATAGATAAATTGAGAGATAGTACAAAGAAAAATAGAAAGAGAAATGAGAGAGATTGAAAAAGAAACGGAGAAAGAGAAAGAAAAACAAATTAAGAGAGAAATAAAGAGAAGCAGGTAGAAACACTGACAATAATAAAATAGATAAATGCGGGACAAAAATAGAAAAAAAACCCAAACTCCACAATGCAAAGTACATAGCTAATAAAATCAATTCTCTATTAAAATAGTCATATTATAACATTACCATTATTTTAATCATATTGATATCCACTAACTATAATTTTTAACACAATTTTTGACGTAAAATAATTCAGTAATACACTAACAAATAATATAATAATTGAGAAATAGATACATTATGAAACATCTAAAGCGCTGCTAAAAGTGATCATGCTAAATTTCAAAATAATTTTTACCAAACCTCCTTATATTTAAAAAATTATTAAAATAATTTGTTACACTAGACACAAAATTCAATTGCATAATATATAAAATGCTGTAGGTTATATAAAATGGAAAGAGCATAAATCTGAACAAACATTTTATATTTCCAATAAAAATGCCTGCAAAGGGTTAAACTTGCATCGACCGGGGTGTCATTAGCAATCGTACAATTACCGCGCTCGAACCGCAATAATTCAATGCTGTATTTGTGTCGGGTTCTACTGACAAAAAGAAAAAAAAAGAAAAGGTTCCAACAGTTTATTCCCCGCGGCGATGTTATCGGAAGAGTGTCGCCGCGCCATAAAAGCGAACGTGAAATGTTAGAAATTGATTTTTTGATCTCTGAACGGCAACCGTCCCATTGTGGATCACTGAAAAGTCAACGAAGCTTCAATTAATTCTCTGTTCCTCGGTTTAACTACCAGCATCCCCCCCCCCCCCTCCGCCGCCGCCGCGTGCCTCGCGCCGGAACAATGGGAATGAAAAGAGAAGCATCGAACGAGGAAGCATCCTCGGGGGCGAAGCGAAATTCGCCCCGTGAATCATTTCAATGAAGAACCCACCCTCCTCCTCTCCTCCCTTCTCGCCCGACGGTTTTGATCCTCCGTTTCCTGACCCTCCGACGCTTCTCCTTTTATTTCCTGTTTCCCGCGCGACCGCTCTGTTGCCGTTCGATAATGCGCGCCTGTAATTAACTTAATAGCGTGTTTTAATTCCGTGATACCGACGCCGCCGGCACGGCGAATCCGACCGCCGCGCCGGTCTGCCAACCGATGCGGATAGAAGAATGAGTTACGCGAGGAGTGGGGTGAAAGATGACGCTTGCGCGCCGCTGCGGCACGGCGTGGCGCGTCTACCGGGTGTGCTCTGCATAATTCGGAACTACCGTCGCGACGACGCGTAGAGTTTGTTAAATATTACAAAATTATCTGTATTAAAAAATTGTCGGAATTTTATTTTTTTAATCAGATGACAAGTGTTTATTTTCTAAGAAAATATTTAAGTTATTTGAACCAGTTTAAAAAAATTTATACAGTTTCGAAAGTTCATTGTTCATATTTAATAATACAAAGCACGGAATTAAATAATTAATATTGGAATATTTTTCTGGCGAGGTATTTCGTTATCAAAGAAATGATTCATTATCCAAGCTCTATAATTTTCTGAATAGTTAAATAGGAACAATGTGACGGGATTGATGAATGTTTAAACGACCGGTGCGTTTGTTGTATCAATTTTGAACAAGCGTGCATTAACGTTTATCAATTGTTAAACAATTTTCTGTGCTCGGCAGAGTGCTGTACTAGACTTTATGAATCGTTCTGTTAACATTTTAGGGGATAATTATTATTGGTTCATACGCTGCTGGTTCGCAGTCAATTTTTGTTTATTTTATGATAGTTCCTTGATACAGCGGATCATTTATTGACGTATGTTGCGTTCGGCTGATGGGATCGTTACATCTGCATTGCGGCACCGAATATCAATTTACGTTATTGTTATCGCTGTTCTTAATCAAATATGCATCAGCTGACGTTGTTCCATTGTTTCGTCAATTTTTTAAATTAAAAACTTTGATGACGAAATAAATGTGTGCTCGATGAATTTTTCTTATTATTTTGAAATGCGCGAAGGTGTTGTTAAGGTTGTTATTAAATGAAGTAAATTTGATTTTGGGGAAGATTGTCTTTTATAAATTTAAATTGCAGTTAAGTTGTTTATTCTTATTATAATTGCAACATAAAATACCTGAATTATTCATTCAATAAAATAATTTTGATTTCAAAGAATATTGTCTTTTATAAATTTAACTTGCACTCAAATTGTTTATTCTTATTACAATTGACAGTTTTAATTTTGAAGAGTATCTTCTTCTATAAATTTAAATTGCACCAATTAAAATATTTATAACTAATTATTTGCAATTACAAACAGCTGTGTATGTTTGGAGATATAATACGACATTATAATGTAACTAATTACTAAATGAATTAATTTTGGTCTCGACGAATAATATTTTCTATTATTTTAACCCCTTTTTCCACATCGAAATAAAAATCAAATCATCTGCCACAAAAATCTATAAACAAAAATACATAAAGACAATAAAAGTACTAATCGACGCAGCGTGAAAAGAATCCTAGTTCAAGGGGTTACATCCCACCCTATCATTATAATCCTAACCAAGATTAACATAATCGAATGACCACAAGTATTCTAAAATACCAAGCTATTAAACCATACCCAAATTTCACGAAAACACAAGTTGAGGGCTAGCCGAATTGACGGCTCTAACAGGCATTTATTCAGGGAGGTTTCAGCGGCGCACGAAACGCGCGTCTTCCCCGAATGCTCTTTATAAGCTCGCCGGCAACAGCAACGAGGCGCGCCGCCTCTCCGGCAATTAGTCTTACACTCGTAAACCTCCCGAAAGGCTCGTGTTCCAAGATTAATGAATATTTCCCAGCCCGGGAACTTAATGAATCTCGATTAACCCTTTTATCCGTCGCGTTACCCGACGCCGCCCACCGAAGACAAAGTGATAAACAGGGATCGGCCCCTTGAAAAATTCCGTCCCGATACACACCCACCTCGTTTTCAATTTCTGTTCGTCGCGCGGTCGGGAAAAATAAAGGCGGGATGATCGACGATGTAATTTTATCGCGTGCGTTGACACGTCCAGACGCGGGAATCGATTTTACCCCGGGACGTCTGGCGAAAAGAAGCGTTCTTTAAATAGTCGAGGCTCGCTGTAAATTATTGACGCCGTTAATAGCGGGGCATGCTGGCTCGCCGATCCATAGGATCCTTCCTGAATAATGGATCCGCAGCTCGAAGGTTAATTCGCGCGATAATGCAGACCGGGGAATATTATTTTCATAATAATGTAACGATCTCGAGTCTGTCTATTTTTAAGCTTCGAGCTGTGTGATCGGTGAAATTATTTTTATATTCTGCACGTCGTTGACATAAAGTAGTTTTATTATATAATTGTGTATATAGAAGTGAGAATTGTTGTAAGTACGATAAGTGTGTTTGTGGATTTGTTATATTAGAAATGAGGTGGTATAATTTATAGTGTAATGTTGTCTAGTGCACAAGTGGAATTAGAATTGTCAAATTAGATAAAATGATTGCGTTTTGAATATATACTTTTTTACAATTTTTGATGTTGTAGGAAATATTTATAGTTCGAAATTAACTTTATTGTTAGCTTGTATGAAGATAGAAATTGTATAACATTTAAAAGAGTACAATCTTGTGATATAATGCTATTTATATTATGTATGTAATACAACATGTTATACAATATGTGTAACATATTAATAATATATTATGGAATATGTATAATATGGTATATGTATGATATATTATACCATGTCTAACATACAATATGTTTAGTATGTGTATAATATATTATACAATTTATAATACTATATTACGTAATATATAATAGGCAATATGTATAAGATATATTATAACATACAATACACATAGTAAAATGCAGTACAAGTAAATCAAATTTTATCGAAACAACATTTCGTACAATACGCCTCATAAAATTACGCTCCACCAACACTTTGACTAATATTCCAAATAAATTCATCGAATAAAATTCTACTCGTTAATCGGCTGAAATTCGCCTCGTTACTCGAATAAAATCTTTCGTGGCCTGTTTAACAGGCATCGCGCGATATCATGGAACGTCACTCGGAGCGGAAAGAATTACACGAGACCAGGAGCCCTGTTCCGGCGTGGTTCCGGCACGGGTTCTGGTGCGGGCGGTGGTTCAATTTCACGAGACGAATTAAAACGTAAATAAGTTCGGTAGACAGGGGGTGGTGGTTGGTCAGCGGGTAGGGTGGATAGGTAGTGGGTGGATCGCCGGCGGGTGAAAAGTTCCGGCAAACACGATCGCGTTCACGGTCACGAATGGCTCGGCCGATCGTAAATCGCTGCGAGCGTATGCGCTCGGCGGGAGAGAACCGCCGGGTCGGGCCGGGCCGGGCCGGGTTGGGAAGCTCGTAAAACCGGCGGAAGAACGACGAAGATGCAAGTTCACGGCGCAGGGCTCGCCGGGGTGGGGAAAAGCTCGATCTTCCTCCGGCGCGGCGCGACGAATTGCGAGGACGTGGCGATCGTAACCGTAGCCCCGGAACCGCGCGAACTGCTTGTTTTCGATGCACCCTTTTATGTCCGCCTGTCCCGCTCCACTCGTTCGATTCCGAGACTCGTGACTCCTTTCCACCTCGGTCACCGGCAATGGATTAACCCTTTGGGAGCCGGGCCGCCCTCCTCTCTCTCTCGCGGGACGAGAACATGTCTCTCCTTATCTCGTCGGAATTTCTCGGCGAAACCCCTTCGCGCGCTTAGTCTTATTTACGAGTCGGGCTATCTCTTCCAGAGAAAGCAACAACGATCGTACCGTTTCTCCTCTCGCACTCCACCCCACCCCCTGCTTCTTCTTCCCGGTTCATTCCGTCATTCCAGGCAGAGTTTCTCCAAAATGTTCGCCGAGATGCAGTTCTTGAACCACGCTGTTTAGAGCTACGAACAATTTCGGGCAGATTTGCCAGCTTCGACTGACGATTATTCCACGGTAAATCATCGTAGGATAGTGATGTTGCTTTTAAATTAAAGCTTGAAATTTGTACTTTAAGGTACTATAAACCTATATACAACTATATACCTCGATTTTATGATCGTTGAACTCTGGTCATTGCAGGCATTTAATTATGTGGCCATGTTTGTGATATTGAAAATTAACCCTTTGCACTCGGAGCCATTTTAACTGTAAATTCGAAATAATTTTTCTGGTTCGTGATATTTCCATTCTATTTAACGAAATAAATTTTTATGCATACAAAATTTATTCTCGTGACTCCTACCAACAGTTTTACCGCTTGACAATTTTTTCAATCTAAACCTTATTGTTGCAAAAATTATTTTGGAATGAAATAGAATAATTTTTGTGGTGCTTTGGAGTCACCACTCGAGTGCAAAGGGTTAAAGATATTTGTCACATTGAATGTCGCCAAGTTTGACGAAACGCATGGACTCTCTCGAATTTTTCTGCGAGGAATTGTTTATAGCAGAATAAAGCTTCATCTTTCCCCATTAATTTAAGCAAAACGAAACGGAACGGCGATTTTTGAGAAGTGGCCAATTTCTGTGCAAAATTTATTTATGCTATTATTTCTGTTTTAACATTGTATATGTATATAGCGACTACTGTCGCCTTGTTCTTTCTGCAAGTCAAAATTTCCATTTTACATATTATTTATAAATATATGCATCGGCAAAAGCGTTTCGCGTCTCTCGTTATTCCAAATGACATTTTGTACCGTAATAAACATATTCTCACTTCTGTAAAGTATAAAAATCCGCAATTCTTAATCGATCACAATCATTCCCGAATTGTTTGCAACGCCAAAAGTGGAAAGAGCCGGGAACGTTAATTTCGCGTGTCTTGTTATTGGTTTCGGTAAATTGAATACGAAACGAGCCAACGCCGGCGTTCATTATACTTCGGGTGTTACATGAACACGATGTGTAACCGTAGATACGTCGATGGAGTTGTTCGCAAATTTATGGGTATTCGCTGTTATCTCGCCGAATTTCTGCAAATACTGCTAAGCGAATTAGTTTGCGTTTAGCCATTCGGAGGAGAGCAATATTAAACGAAAGATCCACGCCGGCGCCGAACTTCGAAATCCCGGGGAGAACTATACCGCGCGTCAGATTATACAGCCTGAGAAATCTCCAACAATTTAACTAACTCGACTCGAATTAAAGAAATTCTATGGAACTGCTGTATGCAATCGATTGTTCTAAAAATAGTTTAAGACATTTGTTAATTGGTTGTAGGTATCACTGGCTTTGAATTTGTAATAGAACTACCCTTAGTGCTGTTGAATTTTTTATTATTATTAACTAGGATATACCCAAACGAGAGAGGTTATGAGAAAATGTGTTGCAAAAATATTACTGTAATTTTAGTGACGATTATAATTTTATGAGTGAATTTTATGAATATTATGCATCTATGCATTCGAAAAATTCTTAAACATCTTGTGCATCATTTTTAATCCATCAAAAGAAGAAAAGTAGATTTTTCTGTTTACTTTCTATTTCTTATAAGTGACGTAAATAATTTTTATGCCATCTCGAAAAATCCAATCTGCTATATAATTGAATTAGTAAAAATAGAAAATTTTAGAAAATCCTAAATATCGAAACTTGAAATCGGCGTTCCGAGGCGAACGAAATTAACGTAGAAAATATTGATAAATATCTAAGTGTTGTAAATTATTTCAATAGTTCACAAATCAGAATAAGCGACGATACAACAGAATAAACGATCGAAGGATTCGCGTCGACTACTTTGTGCTCGATCGAAGTCGGAGGAACAACGCGGCGCGACATCGGTGATTTCTAAGTTAAATCAGACGAATCACGGCGCAAGCATCTCGATTAAACATTCCCTTCGAAAACTTGTATTCGGTAGGCGAGTTCCGCGAATTCGAGTTTAGGGTTGCACGCGACAGTCTCGGGCCCCGTAGTTTCGGCAGCACACCCTGCGGGAGCGACGCCGGAGAATGGCACGGTAGAAAATTGTCAAACGTTGCAGCAGTGTTCGAGAATTTGATTTCCGGAATGAAGGGGCTCGTTTCGCGATTCAGACTGCAAGCTTGCTGCCAAGGTGCATTCTGTTGCGGTTAAATTAGAGGGCAACGTTTTAGGAGAGGGACGCGGCGGAGGGCGCGGGACGGGAAGCAAACGCGACGTCGGCTTTCGCTGTTGGGAAAACGTCAATCGAGTTGAATCGACGGTAAACTGCACCATTTGCTTTTCCCCCGGATGACTTTTTACCGGACCAAACGGAGTAATCGCATCAGTGGGCTCCCTGCGAATTTCCGTGCAGCGCGGTCTCAATTTCACCTGCTATTTGAATTTCATTTTCACGCCGGCTTGACCCACCTGTAAACTTCGTGCGGTCCGCGCGAATAGGCAATACAGGACGGTTTTATTAGAGGTTGTCGCGTAAGTTCTTTCCGCGCCACGCTATGCATTACCTCGAGAGTATGAACGATAAAAATCCGCGATATAGAGTGCGCGAGATAGTGGATGCCACTGATAATCCCAGGACAACGGTACAGAGTCATTTAATCAAGATGGGATATGCGAATCGGTACGAAATTTGGCTTCCAAACCAATTCACGTAAACCGATCTTACGAACCGCGTCTCTCGCGCGATTCGTTTCTTCAGCAACACGAAACAAATCCTTTTTTAAAGAGTCAAGTCACCGGAGACGAGACTTGGATTTTATATGAAAACTCGCATTGAAAGCGCACTTGGTCCAAGGGAAATCGACCTTCGACTGTCGCGAAGCCTTCGACTTCGGCCGAAGAAAGTTCTTTCGCGCGTTTCGCGGGACTGGAAAGATGTAGCGTACTACGAGCTCCTTCCACAAGATGAAACAATCGAATCTGCAAAATATTGCAATCGACTCGATAAATTGAAAGCCGCTGTAGCCGAAAAACGAGCAGAATTGGCGACACCGACGAGGTGTCGTTTTTCATCGCGACGACGCGAGACCGCCGTGTTGCGTTGGCCGTAAGACAGAAACTCCTACAGTTTGATTCGGACGTTCTACCTGATCCTCCTAGCTCCCCAGACCTTATCCGATCCGATTATTAATTGTTCCTCTCGTTAAAAAATTCTCTCCGTGATAAATGTCGAAAATCCGAGAGCGAAATAAAAACGCAGCTTGATGAATATTTTGCAAGTCTGAACTGTTTTGAAAAGATGGTACAACGAGGCTTCCTAAGGGAAGAAGTTAATAGAGCTGAACAGTTCATATATAACGTAATAAATCAACCTTAAGTAGCAAATATCGTCTATTGATTTCGCATTAAAAAGAGAAAGAACTTATGGAACACTTTAATAGTTATGTAATTAAATTTTACTACAATCGTAGCCAAAAATGAAATTTTGGAACATGATCTGAAAGAAATTTGTCTTTATTGGAATTATCTCTGATTGGTAAAAATTAGTATTTACTTTGATTTAGAATTAAAAGAAGAAGAATCAATTATTTTCTGTAATATACAAATGACGAACTTTTCTCATTTGGTAAATTTCTTTAGTGCTTTTCAATAATTATTTCCGAACAATTTATGAGACTATAATGCTAATGTAAAACGTATACTATTAATTACTAGGTTAAGAAATATTATATATCTGAGTTCATTTATTTTTTCATTATTTTTAGCAGTAGCAACATTTATAAAAAGCATTCTTGCTAAGGCCTAATAATTTTTGAATAACTCATGAGACTATAGTGCTATTGCGCGAGGCATAATTATAATTACTACACTAAAAAATAATATATATCTCAGTTCTTTTATATTTTTATTACTCTTAGCAGTAGCAAAATTTATAAAAAGTACTCTTCATGTGGTCTTCTAGTCCTGTTCACTTCCTATCTTTTAAAAAATATTCGTTTATCCGATATCGAAAAATATTGTTCCGCTTTGGAAAACGTTCCAACATTTTCGTTACTAACTGTATTTTCACGGCAATGATATTATTAATTAAATCGTGGTGTAAGAGTGGTGTAAAACTTTCGAGCGCAAAAGAACAAAAGCGCCTGCGATTGAATAAGTTTTAAATAACTGAACTGTTGCGCATTGAAAACCATGAGCTTCTATTACATTCGTTAGTTCCTCGAAACTAATTGGACACCTGGACGACTTCCCTTGTTAGTTCAGACAAAATATCTGACTGTTGCGCCAGCTAGCCTCAATAACAATGTAGTGGTTACAGTCTTGTATCAAATTCTACAGCTAGGTTGATAAAATGATTTGATGCTTCATTCTTTCATTTAAATTTACGGAAATTATGGAAATATTTCTCTGCGCCATCTTTTGGTAAATTACATTATTTGAGCGGATATTGCAATAGAAATTGTACAATGCTTCAATGAATCCAATCTTTGACAATGAAATTAACTATTTTTACAATTATTAAAGCTTCAGTGAATTCTATCTTTGACAATGGAATTAACTATTCTTACAATTATTTACGCCGCAACGCCATGTTTTATTCCATTCGAAACGTTACTACCTTGAGTAACTAATAAATAAGTGTAATAGTAATCAATGAATATAAATAAAATGGAATGCAATAAAATAAACTTAAATAAAATAAACCTAAATAAAATGAAACATTATAAAATAAAATAGACCTACATCAAACAAAAAATAATAAAATAAAATAGACCTAAATAAGATCGAACGTATTAAAATAAAATATACCTAAATAAAATAAAATAAATCTAAGCGCAAAGTAAATCTATAGTCTTCACACAACAAGAAAGCGCCTCAGTCTTTGCATTCCCCCATCCACTAGCTACGTCCGTGAGACATCTATACTCGCCCCATCAATGAATCTCTCAATCTAAGAATAATAAAACATCGTCCACAAGTTCTTCAATTATTTTCATGTTCTCCTCCCCATTGCCCGACAAAAATCATAAAATCCATCGTCGACCGATCAAAGAAAATCATCGATTAAAATTTATAATAACACCACCATCGCTCCAACAATAACACGCCGCGAGTGTACGATCCAAGATTGAGCACCGATATAAAATAATTTCCTTCCGCGCAAAACAAACCGGGATTGTCCGTTTTCCAAACAGTCTCCACATTCTCCTTAAAATTACACCGCGTGTACCCGCGGACTTCCTCGAAGCACGGAATCTGACTAAAAAAGAGAAACACGGCGGAGAAGTTGATTTTTCTAGTTCGAAGACGTGAGACCCGGCGAAACGGCACAAATATACATGGGACCCCGCGGTGCGCGCCGGGTAACGAGAAGGAAATATTGTTCTCCTCCGTATAATTTTAACGAAAGGTTTTCCAGGGGTGGAAACGCGGGGCGATCAGTTTCATTTCCCGCCGCGCGGAAAACTCTGTCCACAGAAGTCCCGGAGGAGCCGCGAGATTCTCCCTCTCTCTCACTCTCTCTCTCTGTCTTTTTCTCTTTCTTTCTGTCTCTCACTTTTTCCCTTCGTCTCTTTTTTCCTCAGACACAACTTGTTTCCTGCTTAACGCGGCCACAGCAAGGAATCCGCGAGAGGGAATTTTTGTGTTCGTTACAGGCGCGCTTTAATACAAATTTTATTGCGGACAAAAGTTTTCGCTCTCGGCCCCTTTTATTCGCTGCTGTACGCCACGCGGATACGCGCGACCCCGAATAATCATATCGTAAATAAACTTATTTGCAAGTGAATTCCTTTTCCCTTCCCTGGCCGCGAGGGATTCTTTTTTTCTCTGGCTCTTTGTCTCTCTCTTTCTCTCTTTCTTTCTTTCTGTCTCTTTATTCCTTTCCTTCGTTCTCGTTCTTTTTCTCTCGGTTACTCTCGGCCCGTGAACGTCGGTGTTTACCGGCCTCACGTGGTAAACAACTTCATTTATTGTCCGTAAAAACAGACATTAACCGAGAAGAAAAGTCCGGGGCTCGCGGCTTTCTACGGCTGAAACAGTTTCGCGCGCGGAAATTATGCGCGCCGCCGTTTTTCAACCACGGACGAGAGAATATTTTAATCTCGATCTTGGATTCACCGCGGCTCACGGCCGCGGAAGATTGAAATACTTCCTGCGCGGATGGCGTGAGAGCTGAAGGGAAAAGGGCGGACCCTTCGGCCAATCGAACGGAATCATTTATGGACGTATGTTGATAGAATTGTTGTGATTGATAGAAATTTATGTCAAGGTTATGTCGAGGTTTATTCGGAATTGAGTTAATGATTTTTATATTTTATGAATTTGGCGTCTTTGCAATATAATAGTGTTTGCATTAATTTGTATAATTTAATTATACAGTAAATATTATCTTAATATGTATTATTTTATTTATTATTTTATTATACAATGTATGTTATTACAATGTGTATTATTATATTAGACAGTGTATATTATTATAATATTGTTGCGAAGGCTTCGGCCTCGCCTCGCCGGTGAACTCATTCTTAACAACTGTGTTCGTAGTTAACACAATACACAACTCTTATAAATATTAGTTGTACAATGTTAATATGTCGACAGCTCGAGAGAATCTCGCGTCTCGCTTCTCATTAAACAATCTCGTTGGCTGGAAACCACAATATCGATCCGACGGCCAACTTCTCTCGATCTCCACAATCGACAACTTCCATCGTAACAATATGTATTATTATATTATATAATGTATATTATTATAACATGTATTGTTATATTATACAGTGTATATTAATATAACATGTATTGTTATATTATACAGTGTATATTATTATAATGTGTATTATTATATTATATAATGCATATTACTGTAACATGTGTTATTATATTATACAATATATATTATTATAACATACATTTCTACAATATACATTATAATCTGTACACATTTAGAGTGACATTAATTTATAGCAACTTTTTCATTTATTTTACTCGTCCTTTTAACATTTTGACAAGTATTGATATACATTAACATTTTTAAAAATGTGGGCTATAATTCTAACCAACTCATTTAATTATTTTCTTAATGATTTTAAACAGTTAAAAATAGTGTAATTGTCTATTTAAACTTCTTAAATAGTATTTTATACAGGTGTCCTTAAAATCACAGTTTAGTAATAGCAACTAGTTCTATCAACACAATATAGTATTGAATTATAGAGTAATAAAGGAGAAAGTTATATTAGCAAAAAATAATATGAAATTAAATATAGCATAGAGGCAAGCTATTTAATAGAAAATAATATATAATACTGAATTAGTAAAATACTTTATTTGTATAAAATACTGCTAAATTATACAATAACAAAAAGAAAGGTTATATTAGCAAAAAATAATATGAAATTAAATATAGCATAGAAGCAAGCTATTTAATATAATATAATATAAAATACTGAATTAGTAAAATACTTTATCAGTATAAAATACTACTCAATTATACAATAACTCAGAGAAAAGTGATACTACCCCAAAATAATATGAAATTAATTAACACAGAAACAAACTATTGAAAACAATACAATATCAATACAATAATACAGCACAAACAACAAGTGTTTTCCCAACACTATCACTATTATTATGACTATCAAAACACTCAAACATCTTCGACGACCATAATTCTCAAATGTCGTATCATTTTAATCAAACAACGAAACAACGAAACAATTTCTATAAATTTCTATAAATTTTTAGTCATAAATCCGGCAGAGATTGCAGGATTTCGGCCAATTCCGCGCGATCTTTTCGATGCCCGCAAATTCAACGGCACGACGAGCCGCATTGTCAATCATCTTTGTGAGGGACTAAATTGACGAAACGGGTTATACCGCGTAACATTACGGGGGTAGGGAAAAAAGCGAATTACGCGATACGCAAATGACCGGGGTAACGAATGTCAGCGCGGGAACAAAAGGTTCGGCAACTAACTCTCTCGTCAATCGTTACGCGCCCGCGAGAAACTACGCGGCAACGAACGCGCGGCGAAATGTTATAACGAAAAATACAAAAAAAATCCGAGGAAAGAACAGAGAGAGAGTGAGAGAGAAAGAGAGAGGGAGGGAGAGAGGGAGAGAGGAAAAAAGGGAGGAAGAGGATTGAAATAACGTACACGTGGAATGGAGAAACGAGCGCGCGTTTCATTTTGTTCGACGGGCCGCGGAGGGTAGAGGACGGGGGAAGGGGAGAGGGGGTGAGGGTGGACCCGCGTGTACGCCGGTGTATAACATAATCCAGTTATAGGTACAATAAAATTGATTTAACGGGTTCGAGGAATTTAATCCGTCAGATTAAAAGTGTTGAATTAAAATCAATTTACGAGGGCGATATATTATGAGATTGATAATGTTATTGAAATCGATTCCCCGCCCATCGCTGAATATTCCGGTCTTCGATATTTATTATGTTTTCCCTTTTTTTCCATCGGTCGGCACGGTCCGCCCCGTATACGTTATTAATTATTGTATTAATGTATGCGTTAAAAAACGGGAACCCGCGGCGGAATCGTTCGAACGCGATCGTTCAGTGGTCGGGAACGCGGCTGGGCGGCAGCGTGTAATTACTTTGGTATTTCGGAGGGAGAATGATTGACTCTTACTACTTGTTCGGTTCGGGTATCCTTTTCTTCGGGGAGTTGCTGTTTAATTGTAATTTTAGGGTAATTGAGAGTGAGGACGATATTTTGCGACTGTTTAGGTATTCTAGATACTTTTCTCTGATTAGTTTTAGTTTATATTGTAATGGTTTAATTGAATTTATATTGCAATGATTTAATTAAATGAAGATTGTAATAATTGTATTTAATTTGAATCGCAGCATTTCTAATCAATTTAAATTGCAGCAATTCTATTCAACTTAAATTGCAGTAAGTCAATGAAATTAAAATTTCAATAGATTAATTTAACTTCTAATAGTTCAATATAACTTGCAACAATTCGATTTAATTTGGAAAAGTTCAGTTTAAGTTGCAAGAATTCAATTTAAGCTCCAATAATTGCATTTAATTTAAATTGCAGCAATACAATTAAATAAAAATTGCAACAGATTAATTGTGACAGTTCAGTTTGACTTGTAACAATACAATTTAATTTGTAAAAATTCAATTTAAGTTGCAATAGTTCAATTTAAGTTGCAACAATTCCATTTAAATTGGAGCATTTCAATGGAATTAAAATCGCAACATTTTAATGTAACTAGCATCAACTCAATATAATTAGCAACAATTCAGCCTAAACAGTAACAATTCTATTAAATTATAATTGCAACTGATCAATTCAACTAGCAACAATTCACTTTAACTTGCAACAATTCAAAAGCTCAACATCCGCAGTCCAACTTCAAGTTTCCATAGATTCCTCGCTTGAAATTCACACATTTTACAAAATAATTTTAAAGTTCCTAGGAAAAATCAATGGAAAATGCCATTTAATCGAGACAGATTCGCAGCAAGTGGGTCTCGCGCCGGGAGATCTATACCGCCGCGGAACAGTTGCCGAAACTCGGCAGCATTTATGCGAGCAATTCCACTGAAGCTGTCGCGGCGGCCGCGTTGCGACCCGGCGCTCTCGAAAATACAGTTCCCGGGGCCCGGGGACTCGGTATTAACTTCGACTTCGATACTCTCTGTCCGGCGTTAATTGGCTATCCCGACGAACCTCTGTTTTCTTCAGTTCGAGTGGAAACGTTACA
This sequence comes from Augochlora pura, assembly GCF_028453695.1. NCBI lineage: Eukaryota > Metazoa > Arthropoda > Insecta > Hymenoptera > Halictidae > Augochlora > Augochlora pura. Next base: position 894,471 of record NC_135780.1, read on the forward strand.
ACTAAATCGCTCGCGGGCCCGACCTATCCGAACAATGGCACGCTCGAGGACACTGCGGCGCGCCCGCGCGCGCTCCCTAACTTCCATGACCTGTGGTCACCTCAATGGCTCGGCCAAAAAGAACGAGATCGGACAGCCGAAAAATAAAGAGCGAGAGACAGAGAGAGAGAGAGAGGGAGAGAGAGAGAAACAGAAAGAGAGAGAGAGGGAGAGAGAGAGAGAGAGAAAAAACAAAGTGAAAATAATAAAAAGGGGCAGAAAAATAGAGAAGGGAGAAGATAAGCAGAGGAAAAGGGAAAAAGAGACAGAGGTAGACAGAAACAGAGAAAAAGAGAGAAAGAGAAGAAATGAAACGGGTAGGCAGAAACAGAAGAAAATAGCGAGGTGCGATGGATGTGTACGAAAATAAGCTATACACTTCGTACGAATACTCAATTTGATACAATTTATTATACGTGAAAACATGGATTAGGATAATTATTTTTAACCTGAAATTGAAGCTTGAAGCTTTATTTTAAAATACTGTTTCTCGATTTTATGTACGTTGCTACCTTGGCACTTTAAATATTAAAACAAGAGACCACGTTGGTCACACAGAAAATTTCCATGTTCTAAAAATTGTCAAATTTGATAAAATGTACAGGCGTCGTAAAATTCTTCTCGAGAATGCCATTTATGTTGAAATAAAGAACGATCCTTCCCCTTTAATTTAAAGGAAAAGAAACCCGACTGCGATTTTTCCGACGAAGTTAAAGCGCTTTATAATAATCCTTACAAATCCCGTATATCAGACACTTAGAAGGGGGGGAGGGGTGGTTTGGATATCCCAAGAAAAGAATATTCCCAATAATAACCATGCCTTACTTAAAAAATCGATAAATACTACCTTAAAGCAGAGATTACAAGCTTCGATTTAAAAAAAAAAGCGTCATCATCCTACGACGATTTTTCACGGAGATATCGTCAGTCAAATTCAACCAATTATCATTGAAAATTTTTCTATGTTATCACTTATTTAAGCAGTGTATTTGGAAAGTACAATATTTTAATACAATATTTGCTATATAGAGATAATTGATACAAATTGAAGCAATTATTTGGTATTTATTCGTACACGTATATATGTATTTAACGATCAATATTATTCTTCTATTCTCTAAATATGTCATAAAATATTGTTCCGGGCAGGGCGTATCGTTGCGATTCGACGAGGCAAAAAGAGAGAGGGAGAAAGAGAAAGAGTAAAAAAGTGAAAAAGAGAGATAGAAAAAAAGGAAAGAGGAAAGAGAGAAGAAGAGAGCGAGGAAGAGAAAATGGAAAGCAGAGCAAACGAGAAAGAGAATAAGAGAAAGCGAGTAATCGAAAAAGAGTAAGAGAGTAAGAGGGTAAGGGAAATAGAGTAAGAGAAAGAGAGTGAGAGATAGAGAGTAAGAGAAAGAGAGTGAGAGATAGAGAGTAAGAGATAGAGAGTGAGAGATAGAGAGAGAAAGCATAAATTGAGAAGCATAGAGGAAAAGAGACGGCAACAGAGTGAAGCAGCGGCGGTAAGCGAGTTGGCGGGAGGAAAAGGGAGAACAAAGAATCACGGTCGGCGGACGCAGCGTCGCAACAGTAAATTAACGAACAAATAACTGGCGTGCCGGAACACGGCTGTATCGACACGGGTGTAGCCTCTCGGTCTCACGAATTCACAGGGAAATATTCATTGTGGCGTGCTCGGAACACTCGGCAAATGGACCACCATCGATAAACTCGCGGCAGAACGCGCGCGATAGTGCGATAGGACAGCGAAAGAGAGAACATACACATGCGCGCTCACAAGAGAGAGAGAGAGAGAGAGAGAGAGAGAGAGAGAGAGAGAGAGAGAGGTGGAGACTGAGGAGACATCCGCTAAAAAGATTAATCCTTTCAGTGCCTTGAGCGCGCACGAGCCCCGTCCGCTTTCATTTCTTCGTTAATAACGGCCCGTGTGTACACGAGAGAGAGAGAGAGAGAGAGAGAGAGAGAGAGAGAGAGAGAGAGAGAGAGCTTGCTCGTGCCGCTGATCAAATAGCGCGCCTCTAAATGCACAGGGAGAGCGCCCGGTCCTCCGCCGGATGTATATTAGGCCGACTAATAAATTCATGAACAACTTTGGGGGGCTTTAATATCGTTTCAGGAGCCGGACACGCCGTTTAATGAAATTTTCGTGTAATTATGCCGGCCGCGGAGTCGCCGCGTCGCGAATACCTAATACCGGTCCGTCGGCGCGGATGATTTTCTATTGGCGATCAGCGGCCGGGTTCCTGGGTTCCTGGGTTCCCGGCCGCCGACCGTAGGCGAGGAAATGCCCGATTGTGGAATTAATTCGATGCTGATGAACCGTGTGTGCGGATCCCGCGAGTGCATCTTCCGGCTTCCACTGCACTGTGCAACGCGAACAGTGCACGGCTTTTGTTGCATTTCCCCGGGAATGGCAGGTAGTAACTTGAAACTGGACGCTTTGAAATATTGCTCGGTGTTTCGCAGTCTGGGTGGTATCTTTGATAGCAAGGTTTATGGTGATTTCGGGGAGAGGGTGCTCGACAGCGGTAGGGATAAAAGGAGTTTCTTTTAGAGACAATTAACTCGCGTGTCTTCGTTCGACGTGATTTAATCGTTCGTGGTTTAAAAGCTGCTCGGTGCTTCTTAGTTTTAATAATTAAGTGAACGGTGAAATGGCCGAGGAAGAGTTCAAGGATACTTAGTAGTTAATTACATTGTTGTAAATATCGGTTTTAAAGGAATATATAATCTGCGAATTTCTTTTACTTATTTCTTTAGAATTTTGTTTTCAATTTATTTCGCGTTGCTTGGATAAATGAAGTTCTCTTTCATATTCCATTTTCTCTCGATTTGAACCAAAAAATTGTTTCACGATTTCATTTATTTCATTCTCGTCGACTTCTCGTCGAATTAATTCTATTTTTTCAAAATTCACGTTGAAAGTGACCTCCATTCTTGTTCAGGGTGATTTTCATTTGGAGTTGAACGAAATGCTATTTTCACTTTAATTAATTAATTTGAAATTAAATTCAACTCGTTTTTAAATTCTAAATATACTTCATCGTTCGTCATTGAAATCAATCGCAATCAGATCATTTCCTATTTTCCTAACGGCAATTAAAAATTATTTCATCCCCTTTGAATTAAATAATGTTAAACATTCTTTCGTCCCCTTGGAATCTGAATTTTTAACCAGTTATCAGCTAGAAATCAATTTCGACCAAACCTTCGCACAAAATAAAGTAGTTAATTATTTAAATTAGATATTAGTTGAATTAGTTGTTAGTTGAATTAGTTACTAGTTAAAATTTATTTCAACAAAATATACTAATAAAATCAAGAAAAAAATATTCCATTCGAAAGACGCGACGTTCCACTGCCAAGGGGTTGAAGAAATAGCACTCGTATACTGAGATAATTAAATTAATCTGGCAGCATGTCCCCAGCAAACAGAGGATGCTGCTAGCCGGTGAAACAAACGAAAGAAATGATATCCATCCTAGACGTATTCGGCAACAAAAACTCGGTCGTTCGCGACTATTTTCCCGTCCGGGTACACGAGCGTCACGGTTCGACCGGTTGTTCCCCCCCGTCGAAGTTACTCGGAAAGTACACCGGCCCTTTTTCAACGGCACAGGTCACTTGTTGCAACTTCGACGTTCGTTCTCCAACTGGGTAGAGATTTTTTCCCAAGCACCTTGCTCCGTTCTCTTCGTTTTTCTTACGAACGGAACCCTCGAATATCACCGGGGCCGGGCGGGGGGTGGGAGAGTTACGCGATCCTCCGCGTCCGGTTCGCCGTTCCTCCGTTACCGATGCCCGCGAAGTTTTTCGATTAGACAAATACTGTTACCTCGCGGAAAACCAATTTCGCCGCTCCTTACCTCACCGCCCGTGTAATCAAGGTGAACATCACCGATCAATCTCGAACGATATTTTTTCAATTTCCCCCACCCTCTCCGCCCTCGCGCTCGAAACGAACCGCCGCCAATAACCGCGCGCAATATCTCCGTTGAATTTCGTATGAAATCAATTACATCTGGCAACAAAGTAAACAAATATTAATATACCGGCCTGTCCGCGATATTTATTGGTCGGATGCGTTAATATCGGCGGATCGCGAATTTTCGCGTGTTTGCACGCGGAAAATATACTGGGTCTCAAAATACGAATCAATTCGGATGCTGCTTGGAAAACCCGGCGGCCGGACGCATCACCTCGAAATTCAAACTGATTTTGAACAGTCTTTTCGAGAGAATTTTTGCTGCATTGCTGCGCGAATGTTGCATTCGCGATATATTTATATATTTTTACGAAGCATCGTTTAAGTTTGATCAACCCTTTGGGCGCGGGGACTCCAGGGTGCAGCTGTTTAAAATTGATCCGGAAGCTCGAGGGGTGCGCAACCAAGACAATGAAGGTAAATTTCCAATGGCTCCGCTACGGAGCCCTCGGGTGCTGTTGGTTGAATCATAGTTAATGCTCCAATTTTCTCGCGTATTTGACGGTTTTAATAGATCTTTAAGTGAAGTAAAAAGTTTAAGATGATTGCAAGAAAGCGAAATCAAAGAAAAGTAAATTGTTTTTTTAATCTCTTCAGGAATGAATTTTTATAGTGGAGAATAATATATTTAATTTTTTATTTATCATCAATTTTACTATATTCGATTTTTGTTAGTATTACTGAGGGATTCTGTAGTAAATAAATGTTCAACTGATTCTCATATTTTTTTACACTTAGAATAATCGTAATTTTAAGATAAGTAAATGTACACATACTTGGCAGTATCTTTGAAGAGGTTGATAATAAATAAATATAAAATATTATACATATGACGTGTAATATGTCTATATACGTATACTAACATAAAATAAGACAGAATAACATAAAAAGCACTTTATTCCATGAAATTAAAAGAATTGAGAGAATTTAAAGACTTGAAAGAATTAAAATCATTGAAATAATTAAGAGAATTGAAAGATTTAAAAAAAATGAAACGAATTAAAATAATTAAATGAATTAAACGGATTAAGAGAATTAAAAGAATTGATAGAAATAAAAGAATTAAAAGAACTAAAGGAATTAACAGCACTAAAAGAACTAAGGGAATTAAGAGAACTAAAAAAATTAAAAGAATTAATAGAACTAAAAGAATTAACAGAACTGAAATAATCGACAGAATTAAAAGAACTAGAAAATTTTAAAAAATCAATCAAATGAAAAGAATCAGATAAACATAAGAAATGATTACAGAATCCGGCTACGAAATCCGAGCGAATAATTCCGTGACCGAAGTGTGGCTGGCGTGGCCGGTTCAGGGTGGTGTCGACGTTCGAGAAACGTTTAATTTTGCAAGTGCGATAATTATCGGCAGTTACGTCTCCCGCGAGGAGTCCTCCCGAGCGCAAGGGTTTAATAAACAATGGCATCCGGTCGGCGAAATGAATTTGCTGGATCGTCGAGACGCATTTACGTTGGCCTAACGAGGCCCGCCGGTTCACGCCTCCTGAATTATTCGGCGCGGCGCGGCGCGGCTGCTCCGGATAAAAATGAAAGATTGATAGATCGGCGACGATAATGCGGGAGGGGACCCGGCTCAAAGTGAATATCGATCAGGCCAGCCGGTTTCCTTATTAACCCAATTAATCGGAGGGGTGGCCGGTCGAAATGCAAATCTTGTCACCGTTCCAAGTGAAACAGGTCGATGGAAGCCGTGCCACGGCGAACAAATCCGATCCAACCGGAGCGCGAATTTCCTCCACCTCCGTCTCCTCTTCCACACCTCCTCTTTCTCCACCCCTCTGCAAAATTCGTTGACTCACCTGAAACAGAAGCAAAAGAACGCTGTCAGTTGGATTGTGTGCGTGGGAATGAATGATAGAAACGTGTCGCGCTCGCGCGCGCTGTGCGACCGATTTCCTCGAAAATATAAATTGACCGGACGGTAGAGGCAGGCCGCGGGTGCTACAATACGCTAACTGGACCGTAAACTTTATGCATTTATAGCACGCACGCGAATTTACATTATAAAACCGCTCGGCTACCCGAAACAAAAACAGATTAACATGATCGCTGTTTTCGACGGAATTATCAGATCCGCGGAGTCGAATTTACGTGTTTCAACATTTTATGAGTTAAGAGAGTATGTTGTCTTTTATTTGCGAGATTTCGAATATCCGGTGAGATTTAATTGGAATTTTCATTCGGACGTTTTCATTGTATTTCTAATTTCGAATGTTATGTAATGTACATTTATATAGAATATAATGAAAATTATAGAATATAAATAATATAGCATTAATTTATATATGATACAATATAAAACATATAACTTGAGTAATGTAGTTTCAACTTATATATAGTATAAGTAATACTAATAATAATACAGTAATATAGTGTAAGTAATATAAAATTTGTATATAATATATTGTAAAATGTAATATAATAGTATAATATAAGTAATATGGTCTAAATTTATGATAATGAATCTAAAAATATGATTATATAATATAAATCATGTAATATAAATAGCGTGGTCTAACTTGCTATACGATATCGTAAAAAATATAATATAAATAATATAGCCTGTAGTCTAATATAATTTATCTATAAAATAATGAAGATCATATGACATAATATAGTATAATTTATTATAATATAATTTAATGTAATTTAACATAATCTCATGTGATTTAATAGAATTTAATAGAATAGTAAATCCTAGAATACAATATAGTACAAAATATCATAAAAAAATCTACGTCCAACATAATCGACAAGCAAAAAGTTAGCAAAATAATTTTAGAACGAAAATTATAAACTGTACAAGGGCGCGTGCCGGCGCAAAATGTCTTCGCTATAAGATCGGATTAAATAATTGGATGCAGGCTACGCTTAGGGTATCGAGTGAATTTCGGTGCGCGGTAAAATATCCCGGGACAACGTAATATCGTTCGCTGGGTCGAAAAGGGAAGAGAAAGAAAAAGAAACGACGGAAGTTTCAGTGTTTCCCATGATTATCGGCTGCTAGCTCTTTTCCCGCCATCGGCCGATCAAAGTTGGACGGGCGCTAATGACTACGGGCACTCCGGCCCGCTTAACTTTTCCAAGTCCGCGCGGGCGGCCTCTCTTCGGGGCGCGCTTCCACACCTGGCCCGGCACCACACATGCTACCCGCGCAAATTAAGTACAGGGGAAGCTTAGGATAACAGGGTCCATAATAAATTTACCGTAATACACGACGGCGAACATCCATTAAGATTGTCGGAGTCACGTAAGCCGCATTACGCGGTCGTCTTTTCATCTTACTGTCCCTTATTTCACCGGCGGCTGTATGTTTGAGGCCCTTATCGAACCAATTAACTGCTCTCGGATCTCGACTGGATTTGTAGCGCACGCGGAATTGTTTCCGTGCACGCGGAAAATCGCGCGATTCTGCGATCTTCTTCGGCGAAGTAACGATGAAAAAATTGTAAAATCGATATTTTCGATGTGGAAATATTCAGACGATTATTTTATTGTTTCATCGATGCCTCATTTTCCAATCCCTTACTGTACTTTAACGAGTCGGACTCGTGATGGAGATTTCTAGTGACAAGCTATTAGGTATCAATGTTCATCCGTTCCTTCAAGTAGAAATCAAATTCTATTCTCTTGTTACCGATATTTGAACATTCAAGTAAATGTATGAAAACAAGAAATATAAAATTCTTTTATCTTCTAAGAAATTAGTGCGATCAAAAAAATTGTAATCATAGAAATCGTAAAGAAAATGGCACGGCAGAGGGTTAATTAACATTTATGGATTATTTCTTGCAATCGGTAGAACTGTATTTTTTATTAAGAAAATAATTACAACGCACAGAATGTTAATAATAATTATCGATTATCTGAAGGAGTTTGGAAGAAACTCTACACAGGATATTTTTCTTTTATTGCAAGCGGTTCTCTATAAATATTCTAACCATGCGAACACACCAACAATTATTATACCAATCGATCATCTTCGATAAAACCGTAAAACTGTATATCATCGATAAAATAAATACGGTAAAAATAACAACGATAATAATTGCTAATTAATTGATCATATCCGACAGAATTTGCGCGCGCGGCGCAGGTTTAGGAGACACAAAAAAATGTTTAATTCAACAGAAGGTAAAATTGCAGGGAGTTTTCGATTGCAATTTCGTTGAAATTGGACTTTAACAAAATTCGTGCGGGACCCGTAGACGAACTAATTACGTAATTATTACCCAGGGATACCATCGTCCGCGGTTTTTATTATATTTCTATTATATTACTCTTCGCAAACGAATGACAACGGTGGAGTTCGTGTTGAACGTGTAGACCGTGCGACCTGATTACTTGGACAAATCGCGGGAGTCAGCAATTGTTTGGCCTGCGAAAACTTAAATACCGGGGGAGGGAGAAAATATTGCCGAGCTTGCCGAGCTCAGATTATGCGATGAAAAGGATCCGGCTGTATCCTCGAGACTTAATTAAATTTGATGCCCGTGACTGAGGAGAAACGGTAAAGAAACAATTACGGGACAATAGACAACAACAGCGCCTCCGACGTTTTTTTTTCTCCACCCAGCTCGCTACCGTACGATTACGATTTGACCCAGAACAAAATGTCGGATTTCGCGTTGTACGCTCATCCGGAATGGGTTAGGAGTTAATTGCACGTTCGTTATCGGGCTATCTATTTTTCTTAGCAGTTGGTTGCCAATCTAGGTGGCAGGATTATATTTAAAATTCGATATTATATCATATTTTGATATAAAAGATATAGTGGTATGCTACATAATGTAATATAATATAAAAGATGAAAATGTAGGGTTATATATAGTATATATTATATATTATATATAGTATATGATATACTGTACGTATTATGTGATATAATATATATTCTATATTCTATATATTAATGTAATAATTTTATAATAACATAATATGTTACAGTATTATAGCATTATCCATTTAAGAAGAGAAAATGTAATAAAATAACATGATATTATAGAAGATAATACTATATTCTACGTATGTATACATTAATATAATATAATGATATTATCGTAATATAATATGTTATAGTATTATAGCATTATCAGTTTAAGAAGAGAAAAGATAATAAAATAATATATAGTACTATAAAGCATAATACTATAATCTATCTATATATATTAACATAATATAATAATATTATAATAATACAATATATTACAGTATAACAATATTACCCATTAAGAAAAAAATAAAATTAACCACAAAATCTTGAGAACATATCCAACCACAAGAGAACAAATGCACTACATTCGCTGCATCTTGAAGTAGCACGAACCACCCTATACGTAATAAAAAATTGTAAAATAAAACCCACGAATTGCCTTTGCAATAAATAATATGAGTCAAGCAACGCTAATACAGTTAAAATTAATGGATCGCCGAATAACAACCGTTTCCCTCGGCGCAGCGAATATATTCGTGGCAAGAAACTCGATTCGCTTCTCCATCCTGGTATCCATCGTGGCTAAACGAACGGGCCAAGCTATCCTTTTGGCCGCGTTTTGCGCTTCGCGAGCATTTCGTTTTTGACTGCACGTTCCGCTGGCAGATCGATACGCGGCAGAGATACGCGAAGGAAAATGTCTGTTCGTAAAACCGCGCCCACGTTTTGGCATCACGTTCCGCGTTCCTCCCTCTCTCTCTTTCTCTCTCTCTTTCTCTCTCTCTTTCTCTTTCGCGTCGCCCTCGTGGCCCCTGTGTACCCCCCTCCTCCCACTACGCCGCGGAGCGCGCCCCTGCGCTCGATCCTTCATTAACCCTTTGAGAGTAAACGGTGCTCGCACACGCCGGGAACCGTTCGTTCGGCTGGAACCGGATCAAATCGCGCGCGAACGAACTGCGAAATACACTGGCCGATAAAATTATGGCGTAGGATCGATTTTGGAGAGAAATTGGTTGATTTTTAGTGACTATGATTCTGCGAAGAGTCGTCGTAAGGTGATGGGGGTTCTTTTGAATTGTAGATTGAAATCTGTACTTTGAAACGATGGTTCTTGATTATATGTTTGAGGCTTGGTTATTATTTGTAATATTCATTCCTTGGGATACCCGAACCACCCTCTTTCTAAATGGCTGATATATAGCACTAATAAGGGTTACTATAAAATGCTATAACTTTATGGAAAAAAACGCAGTCGGGTTTTTCCTTCTTTAAATTAAAAGGGAAGTTTAGTTCTTTATTTTAACTTGAACGGTATTATCGAGAAAATTTTTTCAAAGTCCGTGCATTTTTTCAAACTTGACAGTTTTCGTCGACAATTTATGTCGAATGTGGCAATTTTCACTGTGACCAACATGGTCTCTCATTTAATTATTTAAAGTGAAAAAAATGCAACAAATATAAAATCGAGAAACAGTATCATAAAACGAAGGTTTCAAGCTTCAATTTGAAATAGAGATCATCATCCGACGATCATTCTTCGCAGAGTTATGCACAGTCAAAGTTGGCCAATTTCAATCCCAGATTTCTCCACGACATAATTTATTTCAGCAGTATATTTCTAAAATTAAAAATATAATACCTTACAATACCTTATAAAATAATCAGACCAACAATATCACAATAAACCAAATCGAAAGGATACTAATTACAGCAACATCGTTCAAAAGAAAAGAGCGACATTTCTCTGGACAGTCGACGAACGTCGCAACGCGTCCATACAACTGCAGTTATTGCAAATTGCAGTCTCCGTTCCGCGACCCAGATTCAATCATTTTAATAAATTAGCCGTGTATCGCGGCACCGGAATCTGCGGAATCAGTGAGCCCGCGGTTACGTTGGCGCCGTGTTTGGTTGTAGGATCGCTGTCGAATATTCTGATCGAGTCTCTCTGTATGTACCGGTCGCGCTGGCGTTCGCTCGAGTTATCCTGGACACGTGAACATTCGCACGAGAGTTATCCCATAATCGTCTCAACGATCATATTCACGGTGGTGAGGGAGTCGGTGATAGGGAGATAGGGAGATGGACAGATACACAGATAGAGAGATGGATAGAGAGATAGGTGGATAGATAGGCTGGTAGATCGATAGGAAGATGGAGAGATACGGAAATAGATAAATGGATAGATATATAAATAGATGGGTGGATAGATACGTGGAGGGAGAAAAAAAGAGAGAGAGAGAGAGAGAGAGAGCTTGAGAAAAGAGCAGGGTTTGAATTGTATTACTTATTGTAATTTTACTGTGATTTTAATGTATTTTTATCGTAATTTTACTGCAAGTTCACTGTAATTTTACTGCGATTTTACTGTAATTATATTGTAATTTTACGTGTAATTATATTATAATTTTACAGTAACTTTATTATAATTTTACTATAACACTACTGTAAAATAATAATAATTTAACCGTAAGCATTTACAAACATAATTCATTTACCAAGCTTCCCCCTTCTAAATTGCTTCCTTTTCTTTTTCAACTTAACTCTGACATCCCCAATCCAATTATAAAAATTCAACTTAAACAACCACTAGGAATTAACATAAATAATTCCGAAGTACCATTTATTTCTTCACCCCTATTTTCAAATAAGACATGAAACCTTCTACCAACCCCCAATTCCCAACATCAATTATCGCTTCGAATTCGACTAAACGCGGTTACACGTCATTAACGAATAAAAACATCGTTCTGGCTCGTTATTCGTCAATCGAACGAATTCCGTCGAACTGTGCGAACGCAACAACGGCGGGCGCGCGAATTGATTTTGCGGTGGGCACCGAATGCGACGTCTAATGAGCTGTAATCGGCTAACACACACGGACGCGTCGCGACGGATCCGCTCGAATCGGACCGTATCGGCTCGAATCGAATCGAATCGAATCGTTTTGGGGCTCGGACGCGGAATGGCCGCAATTAAAACGTGAAAATCGCGGCGGCGACGACGACGACGACGGCCGCAAGCATTCCGACGCGGCGCTCCCGCGGGATTGACGTTACAATCAAGGACCTCCGCGACGGAAACGCGCCGTAGGAAATCGAAGTGCTTCGACCGGGAACGGTAAAAAGTCTCGTTTCCCGTGTTATTTTGGGCTCCAGCGGCGAATAACCGGCGACATTTTCGTCGAACGCGCGCCGATGGGTTCCCATTACATACCCGGGCGGAACCACCGGGAAAATTTCGTTCGAAATAAAAATAAAACGCCGGCCGATTCGAAATAATATTTGCGTTCCTTAGTTGCGCGGCGGCACGGCTGTCCGAAAATATCGGACGGTTTTCGTTTTGCGCGCAATAATATCGCTTTAAATAATTGACTTTGTCTTGAAAATGCCGATTAGTTTTGTCAACTCTGGAAATTGATGTTTTAATAATATTTGCAAGTTTCAATTACGAAGATTTGAATATCGATGGGGAATTAGAGCAGTTTTATTCTCTGTTATTCATGTTGAGGACTTTATCCGTAAATATATTATTTTATTTATTATTGGTTACGACGAGTCACGAATGACTCCGGCATAGGAGGCGGAGGGTTAACCCTTTGGGGACGGGTGTCGGCATATAGCCGCCCAATTCTCGCGCTGCTGCTGCGTACGTCTGTCATTCTAAACGATAAGATAGAAAGCGTGTTCAACATAAGCTAATACGATCTTACTCGATGCAAAATATGTTTTCCTTTCTTAGATATTAGAAAAGATGAAAGGGCAAAATATATAAGTTAAATGACTTTAACCATTTGTAGTCGCAGCCATTTTAGCTGGAAATCCAAAACATTTGTTCAAATCAGACTTATAGTGAATCCATTTTATATAACCTAGTGCATTTTATACGTTATGAAATTGAATTTTGTGACTCATGCCAACAATTAACTTAACAATTTTTGGAATATCAGTAAATTTGATATAAATTATTTTGAAACGTGACATGATCATTTTTAGCGGCGCCTTAGAGTCGCCACTCGACCGCAATGGGTTAAAATTGGTCCAAGTGATTTCAATTTTTTTTATTAATGTTAGAGGACTGTGCAATGTACTCTGTATATATTGTTACGAATATGGATCGATATCTTTTGATATCGAGATATCGACAGTTCCTTGTGGCATCGTTGCTTGATAAATATCTCCTGAGCAACGATTTAACAAGAACGACTCAGAGTTGCGAGAGACGTCGTGGTAAACGGTCGAATATTGAGTTCCCCTTTCCCGAATAAAGAGTTCTGTTGTTATTAAAGTCGTGACGTTATTATTCAACATGCCGCGATTGCGCTCACGTAGCAATATTATAGGGACTGTACAATGTACTTTGTAAATGTTCGAAGTGCTGTACACTGTCAAGGTTAATATGAAACGCGCGATTGCGTGGCTTCGGAAGATTTAACCCTTAGAGTGATTAGTGTTTCTTTAACCCTTTGGCTGCGGCAGACTTTGGCACGTCCGTAGTCTTTCGTTAGACATGCATTTCTGAGGAAGTATAGTAAAATATTCAAAATATTGAATTCTATTGCATTAAACCAATATTACTTGGAGTGAACGATAGTTTCAAGTTTTTTCTTTTACAATATATAACATAAATATTACACAAAATATAATTAATCAAATTTAATAATAAACGGGGGCGAAATTTGATCTTGACGCCTGTTGGCGCCTACAGTACCGGGAAGCCAACATGTTTCGGACGCCAATAGGCGCCAATAGGCGCCAACAGTAGTCAAAGGGTTAATAAGAATCCCAAAATTAGTTTTTCTTTAATAACTTCGTAAATGATTTCTTTCTCTCTTTTTCCCTTTAAATTTTAAATCCTGTATAAAAACTTATTAGTGGCATTCTATTATCAATTTATTTACAACTCTGAGGTAAGTTTTTCGTTTTGGGGAGGGGGGCCAAGTTACCCCACTTCGTACTCTAAGGGTTAAATAGAAACTTGAAGAACGACGGATGATTCGGATACAACGCGCCCCGGCACCGCACGGAAAGGGTTAATACCGGTAGACGAGACTAATTATAAGAGGAAGAAACAGAAGAGGCTGAAAGGGTCTCTCCGTGCCTCGACCAGGCTAATTGTCCGTAAACATACGAATACAAAACCGTGTGACGTAAGCGGGGCCGCTTGGGGGGAGGGGGGGATACGAGGATAATGGAACTACCTTGTTATACAACATTAACAAGCTATCTCTATTAATTTGAACATTCCCGATAATTACCGGACGAAGTAAAATATTTGAAAAATTCAAAAGAGCCGATCGATTATTCCACGTGTATATTATTTTACGAATGTATTGTATTATTATTATTTCGTTTATTCCGAGAACGGTACGCGCTGGACCGACTACTCTGTCTACTTTCGCGCAAAATATGGTAATGTCTACCGTCGAAAACAATATAACCTGTACGCAATGATAAGCAAATTGATACTAATTAACCAATTCAGTGTTATGGATTCATTGTTCGGCGTATTATGGAGATTTTGCAAATTGAAGACGCCAATGAATTTCTTTGTATTAAGTGTTTATTTTAGATGTTTTATGGGACCTTTTTTCTTAACAGTTTTCAAATAAATTTTTATTCGGATGTTATATTAAATCAAATTTTATTCGATTGCTATAATAATCAATATTTTATTAGAATGCTATATCGAGTACAATTTTATTCGAATAATATATCGGATAAATTCTTCGAATAAAATATAAACCATTATTCGAATAAACTACTCCTAACTCTACATTAATACTTAGCTTTTGTTTTCAGCTAAATTAGCATTTGTTTATACAGCGTGTACGATATTAATTTTTGTCTAAAACCAGACAATTAAATTTTCTTTAGCCGCCGAATATTAACCATTTGCAGTCGAAGCCATTTTAACTGTAAATTTATAATAATAATATTATACTATATTTATATGCATACAAAATTGATTCCTATGTCTCATACCAACAATTCCACTATTCAACACTCTTCCAAATTCAACGTTTGTTATTATAAAAATCATCTTGCGTCGTAATAGCACAATTTTAGCAGTAGCTCAGAATCACCCTTCTTGTAAAAGGGTTAAGAGTCCAAGTGATTCCAGCGGCGACTGCACTTTGCATAAGTTCGTCCGCGTCGGACGAGCTTCGACGAGTAGCGAAACGTTCTGATAGCACTCGGCACCGGGCCGAAGGGTTTTCCAAAGGGCTGATACTCGGATGGAATCGCCGTGTTCGGGATTCTGTTTGCGCCGGAAGTAAGAAATTGTTAAACGTTCAAGGGGGGGCGACTGCAATCGGCGAAAGAAACGCGGCCCTTTGTCCGGCGTAAAACGGTTCCGGCGTGGCTCGCGGGACCGGAATCGCGCGCCTTTTTGAATTAACAAGGCGGACGGGAATCAAACGTTTTGTTGACTGGCGGAAGCCAATTACAAGGAACTGCTTAAACAACAAACGGCGCACGAAATCTGCGATTGTGTTTCCACCTGTAAACGTTTGCGCAAAGTGACTCCAGCGCGAGCTTTTCGCACTCCGCGGAAAATTGCAAAACAACTCGCTGGAAAATTGTTCTGCGCTTCTGGTTGGTCGCGACGGAAGGAAATGATACAGCCTGGATCGTTTATCGCTCGATTGATCGATCGACTGCGACAATTGTTCGTCGATAGCGTCTCGATTGATATTTAATTGGTGGACAAACTGGTGCGAAAGGGTTGGGTATTTCTCTCGATAATTTAATTATACTATAGACTTAATGATTTAATTATACTATAAACTTAATAATATAATTAAACTATAAACTAAATAATTTAGGTAAATGCTTTAATATTTTTATAGAAATATTTGAAAGAGTAATTTCCGTTATTTAATTGGTTCTTTTCATTTTTCGGAACCTTTTTAAGTTATAATTAACTTCCTTCTTTTTAAATTATAATTAACTTCCTTCTTTTTAAATTATAATTAACTTCTTTCTTTTTAAATTATAATTAACTTCCTTAAATTAAATTATAATTTCAATGGAACTTGTTTCATTATATGAATTTAAATAATTTAATAGACTACGGAGGAAATTGTTGGACTTTTGCATCAATTTTGTAATGAATTCTTAACTGTCGGTCTTTGATTTTTAAATACTTAAATGCCAAATGAAGATCATTCTCAAAGTAACGAACAATATTAAGCATTATCTAAAATGTTTTATCAGAAATTATTACGTACTAGCAAACCTGGCGAACTCCGTTTCGCCACCAGATGGCTTCGTTTTTTGTAACATTTCGTTTGGGGATTAAAAGATGAAGAAAAGTTATTTTTTTTGTTTTATAAACCATATTGGTTTGTAGTACATGCTATGTATCAGAGATGGCGCTGTATGTGAAAAATGATTTTCCCTGTTTTCCTGCTTTTCTGTTGAAATTTTTCCAGAATTTTGGTTGCTATAAACCTCACGGAGCCCGAGACCTTTCCAACGAATGCAAAACCGTGGAAATCGGTTCGTGCGTTCTGGAGTTATAGCGTCAGGAATGAAAACCCGACTTATTTTTATATAATAGATTAATGCTTGTTTAAACAAAATTATATAATATCCTTTTCTTCAATTATAAATAATCTAGAAACGTACAAAATATTCATTTAGAGATACATGTTTGATCCTGCGTATAAATGACACTTTACACGGACACTGACAATGTAAATAATATTATAATTATTACAAATATAATATAATTTAAACACTCTCCTTATAATCACCGCGAAAACAATGTTCGCGAAGTAAACAAAACTGCGAAAGCAATATTTCCCTGTATTTTGTTAAAATGATGCATTTCACGTATATATCGCAAGTGCAGTCCTTCGAAGAAGCGCGCGAAAGGAAAACATTGGACAGAACGATTAGGATGTCCCTGTGCACGTAGGTCGCAAACGTACCGTACGCCCTTAGGCATTATAGTTCTCGCTGGAGGAAATAGGGTATGTGACATTGACCAATTTCTATTCCGTGTTCCGCAAACATACGGACAAGGACACGTGTTACACACGGGTCAGCTCAAAATTGCGACGTCCCGCGGCCTGTAGTTCATTTATATGCTAAATGATGGAAGATAATGAGTTTTGGTGCTGCAATAACGTTACTGCTACCTTATACCAACAGCGACCGACCTTCGCTACCTGTGTACGCCGTATTGTGTTTGCGCAAGGGGCACCAAATTACCATTAGCGTAGAATCTAAGCCACCGTAGATATTAAAGAATAATAGGGCGACGGCGAATCTTTGTCATACATGCTATTTTATGCGATCCAGACCTTTGTGAATACATTGGCAGGCTTTCGTTTCACCGATGCGGGTCACTCGGATCTTTCAACTTTCTACGCGCATGCTGAAAAGAATGATTAGCCTTTGATTGCCGGCGCGAAATTAATTCGCTCGCGAGAAACTTACTTTTTGAGAGACTCTAAGGATCTATTTTCGTAACATTCTATTAACATTTTTTCTTTCGTAATGTTCTATTAGGATTTATTTTCGTTGTACTATTTTACTATAATACTTTTTCTTTGTTATATTATATTACAATCTTTTTCTTTGTTTTTATTCTCTGCAATGTCCTATTATAGTATTTGTTCTTTGTAATGTGCTATTAAAATTTATTTTCTTTTGTAATATTGTATTATAATTGTTTTCTGTGTTTATGTTCTCTATAATGTCTTACTACAATATTTGTTCCTTGTAATGTGCTATTACAGTTTATTTTCCTTGTAATATTCTATTAATTTATAAACTTAATTAAATTGTATAATTATATTTGATTATATTAAATTACATTATTATACAGTTAATACAGTTGTTATATTAAATTATATTTTAAATTATATTTTGATATATCTAATACAATTATTATATTAGATTGTATTGGTTATATATCTAATGTAATTATTATATTATATTACATTAGTTATACCAAATTATATTTTTGTTTTCTCGTAGCATTCTATTAAAATTTATTTTCTCAGTCACTAATTATTCAATTATTTCATCTCAGCAATATTCTGTAACAACATTTGCAACGTCCTGTAACCTTTGTATCCCGAAACCTTCCCACATCGAAAACATTTGCCGGATAATTAAAATAATTATGAGGGAACTGCACGAAGACGAAACGTGGAAAGAACGTATTTCTCGCGTACCATGCTGGAATCAATTAAACGCTGTTAGTGTAATTAACTTCTCTTCCTACACGTTTGTTACTATTAGTTTGAATGGGCGCATTCAGTATAACACGCGCGTGTAGAAACACGGTTCTCGGGTACGGAAGCGTGTTTCTAAACAGAGGTATGTCAAATTTCATTAGCTGGTGGCTTGCTCTAATTACGCCGGAGTAATTTACTCTACCAGTTTACTACTGTGTATTGAAAATAGCTGATCCGTCCTGGTCGGTGTTCACGTGCTCTCACGAGATCCGGTGACCGCTAGGTCAGCACAAAAATGGCCGACATCGTTCTCTTGGTAGAACGATACTCTCAGAAGCAGCATCATTGTTGTTCGATGTTAAAATATAGATATATGTATTATTTTGGGAGAAAGTTACCGAAATTTATGGATAATGGAATAATATTCTGAATTCGATTCATTTCAGTTGAATAAATAATAAATACTCGAGCTAGAAGTATATTTATATTATCATTCTCGTTTCGGTAAACTCTTTGTGGAATAATTGTTCGTCATTTGTGAATTTTGTCAATTTTAGTGAAAATTGAATTTAATTATTCTGGAAAATAAATTTCTATTATCTCATTCGGATAAACTCTTTTGTAATAAATGTAGTTATTCATCGTCCGCGAATTTTATCAATTTTAATCAAATAAACAATAAAAAGGCGTGCCAAAAATATATTAATATTATTACTCTCATTCCAGTGAAGTCTTTTCGAATAAATTTCCTTCGTCGCTAATTTGATCTATTTCAGTCAAATAAACAATAAACAATCGAGCCGAAAATTCTTTCGATAGAAAATAGTTTACGGATAACAGTTTATTACAGAAAATAGTTTGCATCGAAACACTCAGTTTTTCGACGATGCCTGTGTAAAAATTGTTCGCAGAATCGCCGAAATATCGTAGAATATCAATTCATAGCCAGCATCAAGTATGCGTTGTCTGCTGCGCTGTATTAGCATTTTCCCTGTGTAACATGCAGCGATTTATTACATCGCGTATCAGCTATACTATTTGTCAGCGACCTACACGGATACGTCTGTTTGCAAATATTTATGGAAATATTCCGCGTGTATCTGTCAGATCAGCCCCGCAGAGTCAACACAGCCGAGGGCCGGGCCACCCAAGTCGCTCCTTTTTAATACCCACTAGAACCTTTTTTCCATCGTGCTCCGCCTTCGAATGCAGTTCAAAAATGTTGCACATCCCCCGCACACTCCTTCACGTTTCCGTACAGGTAATAACTTTTTGCGAAGGCTTTTCAACATTCTCCAAAAAAGTAGGAAATACGCACGGCGCGCGTGGAAGCGCATCTTTCCTGCAAATTTATTCGCCGTTTATTTTACATATATCTCAAAATTTTGCATTTTTCTATTAGATACAACAATGCTGGATGATTAATAATTTGCAACCTGATTGGAAAGAATCACTAATAGAAGAATTTGCAAATTGAAGACGCCTTTGAATTTCTTTGTTTCAAGTGTTTATTTTAGATGTTTTATGGGACCCTTTTTTAACAGCTTTCTGATTAATTATATTTTATTCGAATGAATTCCTCGATTGAAATTTAATATACATTGTATACAAAAATATTATTACCTTATTATATTATATATAATATTATTTAAGTTGGTTAATTATTATTGGATACATGGATTAAATACGTCGAGTGAATTTTTCTAATACAATTTTATTCGGATACTGTGTTAAATAAATATGTATTCGGATGTTATGTTAAGTCAAATTTTGTTCCATTGCTGTAATAATTAATATTTGATTAGAATGGTATAAGGAATACAATTTTATTCGATTAATATATCGAATAAATTCTTCGAATATAATATATAGAATCGCTAATAAATGTTTACTTTAATAAACAATTTTACTAGTTTGGTGCGCGATACGTAAGTCGCAGAAATAACTGCAATAATCAACGCGAATAAATCAGAGCGAGCTCTTGGAATGACTGAAGGAGTTTTATGCATTTATGCATTAATGGCAAAATTGAGTATTTGCAATTCCAAATAGCAGATTAAAAGAATCTTAAAATTGTCGTCGGAAGATATTGAATAACGTCGGTGTATATTATTCCAGTGCTGCGGATTTTCATGCAACGTAAAGATTGTCTTCGTCGATTGCAAGAAATATTGTTTGAAATTCTTGAAATGGTTCTGCTGTTTTGCTATTTTTATTATAAATTCATAAAATCCATTTATTGTTTATATTGAAATCCATTAATAGAATTTCTGGACGTATTATACGGAAGATTAGTGGCAAGCGGACTACAAATTTTACGCATTTACTTTTTGGAAAGAATTTTTAAAGATTAGTAAAAGATTTCTGTTTTATGAAGAAGAAAATTGTTTTATAAAGTGCAATTTTTACTTAACACTTAGAAAAATCTTCGCACAAAGGAGTACACTGCCCAGGTGCGAATTTTCGGCGCGGCGTCTCATACAAACTCACCGAAGACAAAACGTTCGCCCTGAAAGGGTTAAAGTGATCGTCGCGATGTCTGCCGGTTGCAATCGACATTTTACATCGCGCTGCGTTTATTGGTACGCGAAAGTAATCCGAGCCGCAGCGCTGCGAGCCGGTCGCATCTGCGAAGCCGGGGCCGCGCGCGCAGAATTTCGCAGTCGTCATAAACGCGGCCTTTTAATCGGTGCCGGTTTGCCGGCGGAGGAAATCAATTTAGCCGGGGCGTAATGCGGCACGATAAATTTCACGCCGTCAGTTTATCAGTCGCGACCAGTGAATCGACGGGCCGGGGCAAAAATAAAGCCGCGTTCTCATCCGGCGGATAAACCCGCCGCGCGAAACAGCGACCGGCCCCCGTTCGATTTTTCGCGTTATCGAGTGGCTAACGTTCGTTCCTAAAACGGCCGCATTATCAGGGTCATAACGATAATTAATTTTCCATTGATTTGCGCCGAATCGATTCCGGCCGCATTCCGGCCGCGAATAGCCTGAATAGGCTATGATCCGGACAATAAGAATCAATGGGGAATTAATTGTCGCTCGCCCGGCGAGCACCGCCGCCGCTTTTTCCCCGCGAAACGTTCGCGATAACAAGTCGTCGAATTCGACGCTTATGTGACAATGACGACACCGAAAACATGACGGCTGGATAATGGAGGCGATGATGTCCGGTTGTTTTTTAATCGATCCGCGAAGTTCCGGCGATCGTTGTGCAACAGTTGCGCCATTGTTTGGGTTCAATGGCTGACTTTTTAATGATTTCGAGAGCGACTTTGCGCAGAGGATAGAGTTTCAAGGAGTTGTCGTTTCAATTTGCAATCGTGACTGTTGATTAGAATATGTTTTTAAGGAATTTTAACGTTGCGAATATTAAGAAAATTTTCGTGATTTTTAATGTAATAAATTGGAAATATGGGGAAAGGAATTTAAATATTAGGGTGTAATGAAATTTATGAATTTTTGACTAAAGTATCAGTGTGTAATGGAATTTATGAATTTTTAGCTGAAGCATCAGTGCATAATGTAATTCATAAATTTTGCACTGAATTAAATTACATGTTTTTTCATTTAGTTGAGGGAGAGGTTTTAAATTTTGTAAATTAGTTAATATAATGAATTGGATGTATATAAGCAATTAAATACATTTTATGGAAAAGCTGTTTAAAACGCGAGCTTTGTTAGAAGTTGTTTTGAAAACGAGGAAATAGTATCTAAAGTGTAGTTTGTCTAATTGTTTCTAAAGTGAAACTCTGTTACGAAAAATTCCATGAATAATTTAAGTTAATTAAAAATTTAATATAAACTAAAAGATATTAATATTATAATCTCCGTTTGGAAGAAGATATAAAAATACTTCCTCACCTACAGTATTTAATAAATAATGACAATACTTGTACTTTTATCAATTTTTCAAAAAACACGCACAAAGTTGACAACCATAAAATTATTATTTACCATTATCGCCTTAAACTATATGAAGCTTATACAGTAGACTATAATTTTCTATATTATATGCAATTTAATTATCAATAATTAAATCGCTATATTACATTTTATTATACAGTGACATTCCTGAGACTATCTAAAGCAACTTTTTCCTTTACAAAAATATTCTCCGAGGCATCGTTAACAAGTTATTAACAAAAAACACTGACGAATAAGAAGCGAATACCATCGACGCAAGCCAACCAAACCAATAAAGCTCACCTCCACCCATCATCTCCTTCACCTCGCGCCATTCGATCGCATCTCTCATTGGTCACAGTATTTCTCTAATAACTCGTAAACAAAGCCGCGAATTAGATTTTCGCAAAGAAAAAAGTTTCTCCAAATAACCTCAAGAACCTTTTACTTCCCAGTTCCAAGTGATTTTTGAAACACCCTGTATAATTTTGAGGCCCTTTACGAACTAAGACAGTACGAGCCCAAGAAATTATTTTGAAACACGATGTTACCATTCTCAGCAGTGCCTCTGGCGTTGATTAGTTATTCGAGTGAAGAGAAATTTAACATTGTTCCACGAAATTGCAAGGCGCAGCCCTTCGAGCCCTTCGAAACGATTGTTCTTAGTTCTGAGTAATCGCGGGGCTACTCACACAGCGGAACGATCGATGACGGATGCTCTTTGAAACATTGGCTCGTGAGAAGTGAGAAGAGAGAGAAAGAGAGAACGATAATGAGAGAGAGAGAGAGAGAGAAAGAGAGAGAGAGAGAGAGGGGGGGAGATTGAGAGGTCGCCAGGGTCGAGAAGAATACAAAATAAATTGTAACGGTGGATTTCCGTATTGCCGGGGGCGACCGGTTCCGTTTGCCGCGGAAACAAAGGGGCGGAACAATTAACCGACAGCGGCGAAAACGCGCGTTACATCAAAGTCACAACTGCTTTCGCTCGGCGGTAGGTCCGGGGATGAGGAGGGGTTTAGGGGACGGCGAGCGGGCCCCGGGAAAGGGGGATTTAACGTTTTCGTTCAGCGCGGAATCTTTTCTTCCCCCTTGGGGAGGAAATTGAGAAAGGGATTGGAAGGTATTGTCCGTGGAAGAAGGTCGATTAATTAAAGAGAAAATTTCGAGGAGCACGCTCTCTCCGCGCGGATCTTCTCCTCGCCGGATGCCCCGGACCTTAATTCAATCAGACACCTTCGGCCTGTGCGCCGCCCGTTTGTTTGTTCGGCTGGGAACGGTGTGCGCGCCGCTCCTCGTCGTTCCTCGCCGCGCCGCGCCGCGCGGCCGATCAATCGACCCCGGCTATACAGGTACACACTGTAAACGCGCCGTTAATCGATAATCGATAACGGCTGCTCATAATAAATTGTTTAAATCAACCGCCTCGTTTGGCGCTGCTAATGCGTTCGCCGACGAATCCGCCGAGAGGCAGTTTAGTTTCTACGGAAAACAAACGGGGAACGGAGACAATCCGACTATTGAACCCACTCTCTTCTTCGCCCGGAAACGACAACGCAACTCTCGGTTCGGCGAAATTCAAATTGCTGGATGAGGGTGTCGATTATGCTCGGCTTGTTTTAATTCGACTTGTTTTAACCCTTTAAGGATGAGATTGGAGATATGTGGTCGCTAAGGCGTTCCGCAAGGTAAGAGTGGCGAGTGAAAGGAGTCGGTGTTTATGTTAGGATAATTTGTGTGCAACTAAAATAAAATAAAATTTTATATACATTATGTACATTGTATTTGTGTTATATATAAATTATAGAAATTATATTTGTATTATATATAAATTATAGAAATGATATTTGTATTATATATAAATTATAAAAATTATATTTGTATTATATATAAATTATAAAAATTATATTTGTTTTGTGTACAAATTAAGATGGTTCTATATAAATTATATAATTGTATGTAATTGTATATATATTACATAAATTACATTTTTATTACATACAAATTAGGATAATTGTATATAAATTAAAAATGGCATCAATTTTTATAGTAAATACAAATAGATAAAAACAAATAAGAAGCGACTAAAAGACGCCTTATAAGAATTACATTTTAGAATTCATTTAACCCTTTGCACTCGAGTGGTGACTCTGAGGCATCACTAAAATTAGTCTATTACGTCGCAAAATAATTTTTGTAACAATAAGGTTTAGATTTAAAAAATTATCAAGTAGTAAAACTGTTGGCAGGAGTCACCAGAATAAATTTTGTATGCATAAAAATTTATTTTGTTAAATAGAATAGAAATACCAGGAACCAGAAAAATTATTTCAGATTTACAGTTCAAATGGCTCCGAGTGCAAAGGGTTAAAATTCTCACAATTCTCATAATAATGTATGCCTGAATAAATAAATAAATACAATATTATCTAATGCAAACAGCTTTATAACATCAACAATTATAACATAAAAATTGTAAAGCCGGTCATTTGATCAACGATAGTAAATTTACTACCATACTACAATAAATCTAGTATATTGTAACAAATATCTTTACTATAATTTCTAATATAACAAAAATATCTTTGCTACAATATTTACTCTAATAAATATCTCTGCTATAATTTTTACTACAACAGAAATACTTTCGCTATATTTTTCACTGTAACAAATACACAGATAAACATTTCAACGGATCCGCGGAACAATAAAAAAGCGGAAATCTCGTTTTGCGAATTGAATCTATTTCTGTGCCGCGTTCGTTGTCCGGCCTGTCTTCACAGGACTTACTCGAAGTGACCGGCGTCAAGCTTGAATGCCCGCGTAAATGCATGTCGCCATGAATTGTCTGGCTCGTTGGAAAAGGCCGGGCTGTTGCGCGGATTCGCCGACAACTTTTTTTTTTCTCTCTCCCAACGGGCTGACGAAGTGTTTCAACGTTGTCCATTGACGTTGCGCGGGGACCAATATATCCCGCAATGGTCGCGTATATACGCCGGGAACAAAAATGTCACAACAGAAAACAGACGGTAACTCTGGAACAAGGTCATATTGGACACGCGGTTCTGCAAACTTATTTCACCGCGATCGCGACCTGAATGCACCGATACCACCCCCGGCTTCTAAAACGACCGGCGACAAAGATGGCGACAGCTACGAATGGCAATTAACACTTGGAATACAAATTGTTGTTAGGGAGTAATATTTAATTATCGAATAGCGCCGGCGACTTCATTTTTGCTTCACATAACCTTGATGATAACACTAGGTTCACCGAGACTTCTTATATGTATACTTACTATACATATAATACAATGTATACCTTCTTATATACTTATTATGTACATTTTTATATACCTCTACGGCACGCGTCAATTTGACACATGTTAAAGAAATAAACATTTTAGAGGAATATTATTTATAATAATATATTGTGCAATAATACATACTTTACAGGAATATAGATAATAAAATTATATTTTAAAGGAAACTATATAATAAATATTTTGAAGGAAAATTTCGAAATTCGAAGGCGTGGAAGGAAATGAATTTTGACAAATATTATTTATTCGTCTCGCTAAACAAATAATTGCAACTATGCATAACAAGTGACAAATATAACCAATTAACAAATTTTTCTATGTAAAATTGAAAACACGTCGAATTGACGCGCTTCGTAAACCTAGTGTTAAACAAAAACTTTTCTGCTTGCACATGCACCGTCGTCGGATCAGAATTGCTTTCGCGTGCGCCGAAGAATTCGACTTTTCATCGGAACTCTTAAGTAGACACGTAGCTTACTAATGAGCAGAGGAGGATCCGCCGTCGTTGAAGGGACAGAGAAAACTTCCCGGCGGAGTTTGTTAACGAAGTTTAGAAGTAATACTGCCGGTCAAACATTCTGAAGTAACGATATTCCAAGAAGTACTAATTGTGGAAAAGTATTGAATTGATAAACTCGCGTTTCTTGGTTAACATCGGCGACGAGATAATGGCCGGCATCGTAACGAGGTGATCATTTAGTGGAACAACGTGGATTGGACTTTGAGGAGCGAGAAACCAGGCGAGACGATTTTTGGTTTAACTTTTTACAACGCTAACTCGCGCGCAAATCTTAACAATGCTGTAGGGCAGTAAGCGAAATTGAGAAATGTGGTCGGAAAATTCTCTATTGTTTTTTTATTGATAAAGTGGTTGCTGTGTAATGTTATTTTTTAACTCGATGGAAAGTGTGATACGTAACATAAAAATAATAAAAAAGAATAGATAGAATAATTAAATAAAAATTAATAGCTGAAATAAAGAAATAAAATTGAATAGGTGGAATAAATAAATAAAATTGAACATGTGTAAGAAAGTAATAAAAGTGAATATTTAAAGTGAAATAATAAAAAGGAATAGATGAAACAAAGAAATAAAAATGAATAAATAAAACAAACAAATACAAGTGTACATATAAAATGGAGAAATAAAAGTGAATAAGTGAAATGAATAACTAAAAATGTATAATTAATATAAAGAAATAAAAGTGTGCAGGTAAGACAAATAAATAAAAATGA
Organism: Augochlora pura; assembly: GCF_028453695.1. Classification (NCBI taxonomy): domain Eukaryota; kingdom Metazoa; phylum Arthropoda; class Insecta; order Hymenoptera; family Halictidae; genus Augochlora; species Augochlora pura. The sequence goes on from NC_135780.1 coordinate 921,113, forward strand.
ATAAGTGAATTAGAGAAATAAAATTAAGCCGATACAATAAATAAATAAATAAAAGTGAACGGGTTTGATCGGTGCAAATATTTAATTTGAACGCAACTGACTTTTAAATAAACTTAAATACCTGAATAAAGAGGTTAACTAATTAACTAAAATACCTGACCAAAGAGGTTAAATAATAAACTTATTCAATTTATTGATAATAGTTCAAATAATGAACTTATTAAATTTATAGAAAATAGTTTAAATAATATAGTATCCGTCCAAATAATATAGTAACCCTTCAAATTGCATAATCGATAAAATCATTAGAATTTCGGTAGAATAACATGGTCGGGTTTGCGATGTCGTCACCGTGTAGCAAATGTCTACTAGAATTTCGAATGAAATCCTCTGGGGGGAGGTAAGTCCCTAGACCGACGTAGAAACGCATTTACTCGGATTATCGCCCGTCAAATTAATTTTGAATGATTGATTCACATGGACAGGTAGCAGCGCCCGATGATTTGTGTTCCGCGATTCACGTCACAAACACTTCGGGCAATAATGCCAATTCCGCGTGGCCGTTTCAGCGGTGTGACTGCCGAAGGAATCGTCGAGTCAACATTCGCGAAACAATTGTCCGGTTACTTTCGAGCACGCCGTCGGACTTCGTTTAATCATTCGGTGATAAATTGTTCGACGATTTGACGATCTTCGTGTGTCGATACTTGTAAATTTTGCCACTATGCTGCTGTAGAATTTTGGAAATAGATATAAATATATTTTTGAGTTATAATGAAATTTATAATAGGAATTTGTTGTGAGAATTTTATGCATCTATTGTGTTTTTATTTATTTTATGCTGTTACATAGAAATATAATAGTTTAACGTGAAAGTGCAAAGGGTTAATTAGCGAAACTGAAAGTAAAAATTCAAGATTTAAGGCAGGGAAGTTTATGATAGTGGTATATGGAATATTAGTATGAAAAGGAAATATTTGTTTAATTATTCCGTAGCATGACAATCAGTGAGTCAGTTTGTTCGGAAAATTATGATGAAAATGATTTTGTATCGGTACATTAACATTCTTTAATAAAAATAGTTAAATACCCAGCTAATAAAATAAAAAATTAGTTGAATATGTAAAGAATATATAAATGAATATAACTACACTAACATTCTTTAGTAAAAATAGTTAAATATTCTCCTAATAAAATTAAAAGTCGATTAAATATATAAATGATATATAAATAAATATACGAATAAATGTACAAAGTAACATTATTATTTTATACCGTTTACAAAGAAAGGAACGAATTTTTCACTAAAACTCTCCCTCTATTTCTTATTACATACTCCCTTCTACATTTACTCGACCTTTAATTTCACCATCAAAATACTTAACTCATCTTAACCACGAAATATCAACAATATCCCCACACAAATTTCGTCCACTGTGTATAAAATAAAAGTTGCCCAACAGGCATCGGAATCAAGGCAGTAGAGAGGCGATAAAAATATTTTCGCGCAGAACAACTAAACGCAGAAAAGTCGCAATTGCTCTCATTATTCGCCTCCGAAGCGAGCTCTTATCGTGGAGAGCGATCCCCGCCTGGAATAAGAAAGCTATTCCGGCGAACCAGAGGGTGAGAGAGTGAGTGAGAGAGAGAGAGAGAGAGAGAGAGAGAGAACAATCGCAGGAACGTCTGCGGAAAGATCGATGCAGCTGCTCTTTCAAGACGGATCGCGCTCGATCGAGAAGACGCGGGTCAAAGAACGATATTGCTGGTACCAGCAATTTTTAATATCCATCGGCCGGGGTCGATCAAAGGGCGAGCGAGCGAAGCAGCGGGTCTGGTATACATCTGGCTGAGGAGGGTTGGTCGATTTATCGTCGATCGGCGATCGATCGCGTCGGGGTCGGGTGAAAACAAGCAACCCGAAACCGGCAGGGGTCGCGAGCTACTTTTCGCTGGCAAGCGGCTCGATAACGACTCTTTCGTAAATTGAAAGTACGACAAGATTCTTCCCTTTTTTAAACAAAGTAACTTTTTAAGACCTTGTCTACCAGCGACATTTGAATAGTCGTTTGTAAACCGTAAATCAATGAACGTTTCTCGAAGAACTGTTTAGAGGGTACAGTAATTTAAATAATAAAGTCTTAATTTATTGTTTACTGTAATTTTTTACGTACTATTTTAATTTATTGTGTTATTTTAATTTAACATTTACTTGTAAATTTGTGATTTCATCTGCAATGATAGTGATGATAATAAAATTGTAATAAAAGAAAGAGGGTAGTTCTGTAAGAAAATTCAAATAACAATATCAAGAATAAAATACTAATAAAACATAAACAACGAAATAAAAATAGAAACACCTCCACGAGAATAAAATATACATCCAGAATTGACAGCCGCAGCTTTAACGCAACAAAGTTAACTCTGAAAGCTGTTAAAATCACCACTGTAAAAGTGAACGTCGTTAGCATAAGCATCAATCGCTACAGAAACCTATTCGCCAGTGTTATTCCGTTTCGTAAAGCGTCGACACGGTGCCGCGTGTTCGTCAGGGGGATGATTTATCATCGATCTTGGATCGACGATGTCGCCGGGGGTCGGGTTAAACCAAGCAACCCGAAACCGGCAGGGGTCGCGAGTCGCTTTTTACCGGTCCCGCGGATCGATAACGAGTGTTTTATATCGACGTCGACGTCGACGGCGAGGCCGTCCAGGAATCGTTTGTCAACGTCCAATCAACGTCGCGGCGAGATAACCGGCCGGGCGAAAAACCGTCGCGGAAAAACGCTGGAAGGAGCCAGCGTTCCTTTTTTTCGCGGTTCCCTCGTCGGGCCAGTCCTTTAAAGGGGGGAGAGGCGAACGTTCTATTTGTTTCACCCCAGTCAGATTACCCTTCTGATCTTCCGCAGCGCCTCCGCGCGGCTAATCTCGGCGTCTTTCCGCTCCGGTGGGCCCGGCGCGGCGAGGCGACCGTCGCCCCCCCCCCCCCGCAACGGCCTCCGTCGGCCGTTATCAGTCGATCTTCGGGGGACGACCTATCTCGTCGTCGCGGGGAACACGTTCGATCGACTCGGTTACGTGTCCCGGATGGGAGATAAGTGGTCGTCGCCTTTTCTTTACACCGGCTCCTCGGCTTCCACGTTTCCGCGGCCCTTCCGCCCGATGTTTGACGCGGCCTTTCATCGTTATTGCTACCGGGGGCTATCCGAGCCCTTGATGGATCCCTCCGAGCAAGAAAAACGGCGCGGGTGGCCCGCCGGATGATCGACGGATCGGGAACAACTCGTTCGATCCGGACGCTGACGTAACGTTCTGAGCTGGGGATTGGGTATCCTGGGTTAAACGGCAATTAACAGTGGGTTTACGGAACTCGTGGCAGTCATTTTTTTAGTTAGTGTCAGTGGTTGTTGTGGCGTCACGGCGCCGATCAGTATTAGCGACGAAGTATGACGCTATAGGTGTGGACTGTGTAAAATGTTGACTTGGAATTTCACTCACAAAAGTTATTTAACCTACTATATTACACTTTGATCTTAGGTTTTAGAATTCTACAACAGCTTTATCGTCTGAATCTATGCTACGTGCTCTATACTATGTTTGATTCTGTTATGTGTACGATTCTATTAACTATTCGATTCTAATCTCTATTCAATTCTGCTATTTTGTTGTCGTACTAGCTTTTACGAAAGCTCGATCGCAAGAGGAATTTGGTGAAAGTGGAAAAAATGTCCAAAGTAGGGGTAGGAAAGAACTCTGTGGTAGGGGGTGTTTCAGCAACGTTTGACAGGGATTTCCTCCAGGTCTGAATTTACCGTAAAAATAGCCGTTCGCGGAACGGTCGCGAACCTGACTTGGGCCTTCAGGCCTCTGTCCGCGGAGCCCTTTGGAAATCTCCGAGGTTTATGATGCCAGCGTTCGCTATTGAGACCGAGAACGAGAGATTGTGAACCGATTACCATGCGTCGCACGAAATATTAAAATTACTTGATGGTTTGGTTCCTCAAAAATAGCCTTTTACCATAACTAGCATCATAAACTGTAAATTGGTCTTCCTTGTTTGAAGATCGTCCTTAAGCCCTATGCCCAGGACTCAACAGTGGAATTGGGTAGACACAATCGCTTTTTATTTGCTGATTATTCAATTTGATGTAGGATATGATATACACTGATGGATAAAAATTGGACAACCTTTGCTGTATGGGACTCTGCGAGAAATTATCGTAGAATGATGATCTTCATTTCAGATTAAAGCTTGAAACTTGTACTTTAATGTACTTTTTCCTGATTTTATGTTCACCGCACTCTAATCACTAGAACTCCTTAAATATGAGAGGATGTTTGTCATATTCAAAATATCCAACTTTGACGAAACGCACTGACTTTGTCAAATTTTGTCCGCGGCTGACATTTATATTTTATTAAAGCTACACATATTTACACTTTATTAAATTATTTTATCTTTCCCCTCTAATTAAAATAAAAAAGAAACGTAGCTGCGATTTTTCCCACAAAGTTACAACGCTTTGAAGTAACCCTTGCCGATCTCGTACATCAGTCACTTCGAAAGGGGTGGTTTGTACGTCCAAGGAAAAAAATATCTCCAACGGTTACAATTTATCAAAATAAAAATGCACTATCTTAAAGCAAAGATACAAAGCTAAAATTTGAAAGGAAGCTCATCAATCTACGATGACTACTCGCAGAGTTATAGTTAGTCAAGCTGGGCCAATTTCTACCTGTTCATCTATGCTATAACTACATTGATCACTGTCAAAAGGGGTGTTCTGGAAAAAGATTTATTCAATATCACTAATGCATCGAACTTGAAATAAAAAAATATCACCTCAGAGTACAGATTCCAAGCTCTAATTACAACTAGGTTAACCGTACCGCAAAACATCTGTTTCGTCGGTAAAAAAATCAAAACCGTCCGCGTTTAGTCGCGGCCGCAGGATCGATACATCGACGTAACACGCCGCGCCGTTCCAACGGAATCCCCGCGATCCGGTTAACACTATTTAGAAAATTTGCAAGACGATAAGCGCTGAAACGAGGCGTCCCAAGTTTGTCAGGCACGCGCGCGCGTAATCGCGTTTCCGCTATCCGTGACTTTATTTAGCTGCCATCCGGGTGGGCATTGGGAGCCAGGCACGCGTGAGTAAGCGGCTCGTGTAGATGCCAGGAAAAAATTTATTACGAGAATATGCACATGAATTGTAAGGAGCTCTCCCGTCCGGAAGATAACAACAGAGGCTTGAGATACGGGGGGTTGGGAGGCCGGGTTAGAGAGAATGAGCGGAGAGAAGAGAAAGAATGGAAGCGAGGGGAGGGGGAGGAAAGGCGAGGGAAAGAGAGAAAGCGAGGGAAAGAAGGAGAAAGCGAGAGAAAAAGGGAGAAGCGAGAAAAAGAGCGAGAAAGCAAAGGAAAGCGAAAGAGATAGAAAGAGCTAGAGACAGAGAGAGAGAGAGAGAGAGAGAAGTGAGTTCGGTGGAAGGAAGGAAGCCGCAAGTAAAGTAGACGCGTGTATCCGCGAGCCGAGGCCGGAAAAAGAGGGTTTAGGGCTCGCGAGAAAATATAGCATGATGCACTTAAATTGAGCCGCGAGCCGAGCCGAGCCGAGAGGAGAGTCCGCAGACTACGGCTCTCATTTTTGCGACGAGTCCCGCGGGACGCGTTCCTGGGACGCTGTACACTCCCGGTTACAGTGTCCCGTCCGTTTCCGGATCGTCAAATTCCTATTTATTATACGAGATGTTATTTCACGCGCGCATCGCAGCCAGCTCGGCCGGCTGCGAATGCGCCACCGTCGCGCGAATATTACGTAAATGACGTCTTTTACACCCCGCGACGCTGTCGCGCGATTGTTTTATAGTACGCGGACTGCCCTGCCTTATGCAGATTCCTGGTTTCTATGAAATCATTGCTCGCTTAACATTTTCGCTGACGCGTCACCGATACCTCGCCGCAGAATTTTAAATGGTTTTAATTTCGAATTTGTTATTTAAGTATTTTCATTCGTTATTTAAGAATTTTATTTGCTATTTGAGTAATTTATTTGTTATCTGAGTAGTATATTTATTATTTGAATAGTTTATTTATTATTTACGTATTTTATGTATCATTGAAGTATTTTATTTGATATTTAAGTCTTTTATTTATTATCTGAGTATTTTCATTTGTTATTTAAGAATTGTATTGGTTATTCCAGTAGTTTATTTATCATTTAAGTCTTTCATTTACTATCTGAGTATTTTATTTGTTATTTCAGTATTCGAAGTGATTGCAGTAACGCGTACATTATTCACTTAATAATTGCTGTTTTATCCATGTACTATTATTCAGTTAATAATTGTTACTTTAATAGAAATTGTACATTTAAGCATGCATGATGCAGGTAAACGATATAATACAATGGTAGCATGTACATATGTTTTTTTAATGCAACCCTTAAATATCTCAATTTCAATACCAACGAATTTAGGTCGATTTCAAAATTCCATGTAACAATTTTTAGCGGTACAATATTATTTATTGAAACGAAACTATGGCATAGGTTTTTGAGTTCTAAATTTGTATAAAAATGACGAGATACCTGAATATTTGCAGCTTTTTTATGCTTATGAAGCATCGCGCGTCAGTCACGTTTAATGCTCGATTGGATGACGGAATACCTTCGAGTACACGCGGTGATCGTGCGAACGCGTTTTATTTATTGCGTCAAGCACGGTTTTTGCAAACAACATTTCTCTTGGTCGGGCATTTGTTACAATTTTTGGTTTACTGCACTTTATTCGAAACAGCTTTCAACTGTAACTCACAGCAACCCGTTGTCATCAATTTCTGTTTTCCACTCGACACTTTATAGATGTTGACGAGGCGAATATCTCTTTTATCAATCACGGGGATTTATCATTGCAAAAATATAATTGATAGAGTATTAGCCTTTTTGTCAATACAAATGTTACGACGTGTCTCGCCCGGTAACAGATGCCAAACAAATTCGCCGGCACGGCGCAGCTCGCTAAAGAGAAAGAATATTCGCGCGGCGCATCCTTCATCGATGTTCCTCCTGTTTCTGCTTGCTTTAATTAAACAATATTTTCCTGCGTAATTAACGGCGTATAACATTTTTTGTCTGTCGTGTTCGCGGGAATAATTACATTTTTACGCGGTGGCTCTCGAATTGTTGATGCGGGATCTAATGAATTAATTTTCAAAAATTGCGGTCAAGTAAAAATTAGAAATTCCTAATAATTAACGATAGATTTACGAAGCAGACAAATCATGCTGTTTTATATTAATTTATAGAAGTAACAGGCTACGATATTCTTACAATAATAACAAGAATAATAAGACATTTATTCTGACTTTGACCGAGTTTTATAGTAATAATAATGACTATTACTAATTTATATATATGGATATAAAGAACCTTATGTTTCAAAAGAGAAAAGAACAAAGCTACAAGCTAAAAATAAATTATACTAATTACATATCACAAGTCAGTTCGAGTAATTCAGAGCAATTTTAACAAACTCGTATCATTTTAAAAATATTGACTCGCTATCCACTGCATATTAAATGAATAACTATTGCACTGTTAAATATCTATAAATTATAATAATTATATACCGCAAGTCAATTCGAGTAATTTAAACCAATTTGAACAAACTCGTATCATTTTAAAAACATTGACTCGCTGTCCACTGCATATTAAATGAATAACTATTACACCGTTAAATATCTTTAGCGTTTCAATAATCGTAAATGAACCTGTAATTAAAACGAATTACGAAACCGCTCGAACAAGTTGTAGTTGCGCAGACACGGCTCGCGAGACGCGTTTCCGCATCGGCGGGACTCTCATTTTCGAGCGCGGGCATCGCGACGATGTTTAAATCGCGCCGGCATCCGCCGACGAAGGCAATGAAACAACCGCGTGAAATTATTTGAATACGTTCGCGGAAACGAGACGAGCGGGTCTGACGAAATTCAAGACAGACGCGAGCGAAATGTCTTTTCGCCGGCGCGCCGCTGCTCCGGGCCGGCTCGCCGGGCCGCGGCAATGAACTTTCGAGAACCGACGCGGAGGATGCGATAATTAAAATCCGCGGGGCGAACACGGAACGCGGAAATTGTTCGCGGGAAGGAATTTTGTCTTTTGAAATCCCTGGCCGCGCGCGCGTCATTAAAAATTCTTCCGGCCGGCAACGTAAACATTCGCTCGCGGCCGCCGCGCGCTTTTGTGCGGCGGGAGAGACCGCGGTGTTTCTTTCATTATATTCCATCAAGTGGGCAGAATTTTCGTACGGAAACCGCGGCCGTTCTTAACGATCCTCCTATTCCGCGCGCGGTTTTCTCCCACGTCGCATCCTCCATTACGCGCGCGAACACGGTGAACGCGTTTTCACCAGCCATCCGGCCACTTTCCCGATAAATCGCTCTCGAAATCGCCGATCTCGAATTCAGGCAACGTGTTTTTCTTATTTTTGAATGTTCTTTCAAGCTTCGTATCGTCGAGATTTTTTAGTAAACTTAATCGGTTTATGAGAGATTTTTTATTATCTCGTGAAGATTTTCTTTTCTTCGCAGAATTATGTCGTGAAATATTAAAATGTGATATTAGCTCGGAGATGTAAGAAGGACTTATGCTTGCGTTTAGTATGTGATATATTATATGTATGTAGAATTAATAAAAAGACGGTATTTATGTAGTTAGTGATTATATTATATGTATATTTATATTCATATTTATGATATTCAATACCGTGTCATTCGTAAGTACGAATGGGATGAAATGCGCTCTCCAAAACATTAAAAATATGCAAGTCAACCTAGGTAAAACTTAATTATACTATGCAATTTTATAGTAAAAGAATCATCCCTTCAAATACTCTAAACTAGAATTATAATTAATACTTACGTTATACATATTTATATTAATACTTCTATTTATTACATAATGAGAATAAAATGAGATATACGAATGAGATAAAATGGGCTCTCCATGAATATTAAGAATAACAAGTCGTCCTAGGTAAAACTTAATTGTACTATTCGATTTTATAGTAAAAGAACCACTCTTTCGAATGCTTTAAACTAGAATTACAATTAATACCCATATTATACGTGTCTATATTAATACTTCTATTTATTACATATCACGACGTTTACAAGTACGAATGGGATAAAATGCGCTCTCGAAAAACATTAAAAATAAACGGCTAAACCCAAGTAAAATTCAATCACCCTACACATTTTTACAGTAAAAGAACCACTCTATCCAATGTTCTAACCTAGAATTACATATCCCCCTTAGTTCTTTTGTAATCTTGTCCCGTACAACGGTATCCCTCTCAAGGTATGTTCCACCTCCGTTCCACGAAAGTAACCTACAAATCTCCTCGTTTTCGAACATTATCGAAAATCGAGAGTGCCACCGAGCAAGGTCCGGTTTTCAGTTAGATTTTTACGCAGGTAATCGTCAAGCAAGCTAATTGATCAGCAAGTAACGTGGATCCCAGCGCCGGAAGTGATCGGCGCGCCGGCCGAGTCGAGTCGAGTCGAGTCGACGCGACGCCTCCGGTTAAATGGCCGCCCGCAAACGGCGCAGTTTCGACGTCGGATCGATTCCGCCGCGGAAATTTTACGGCCAATAAAGGTCGCTTTCTGCCAGTGTATCCGCGGCCCTCCCCCGAACGTTTTATTTTCGCTGCGATCTGCTTTCAAAAGGAATAACGAAGTTCGGTCCGGGAGGAAACGAGCGCTGGGACCGTGGGGCGCCCCGTTTTATTCGGCTGCCGATTTTTGCAACGAATTATTCCGCGCTTGTTCGCCCCCGTCCCCCACCCCCACACCCCGATCGGCAACACAGACAATTTCTCCCGGCTTTTGTTTCGCGGTTTCGTTTGTCGAACGGCCCGTGCGACCGGAACAAACCTGGAGGAGCGTTTTAGCTATGAAATAATACGTTTCCATGACACTTTATGATCGCGACGTTTCCTCGCCGTTTAAATGCTGCTAGATTGGACGGATTATTGGTCGGTGAACCAATTACTGTGTCCTTGGTTATGTATAGTTTGTAGTTTTTGAGATGTGATTAAGTTTATTGTTATCGAAGGAGGTGGATCAAATTTGATTTAAATGAGAAGGAAATAAAATTGAGTACTGTAATGTAAGTATGATAAATATGAGTAACAAAATATAGCAAGACAATAAGTATAAATATAATAATATGTGATTACAATAAATACAAAAATAACATATGAATATATTAAATATAAGTATAATAATCTATAAATATCTTCTTATATGAATACATTTTTCATTTTTATCTTATCTATACCAATATCTGTTTCTTAAAATCATTTTAGAAATATCTTGTATACATAAAAACATCTTTAAAATCTAACAATAACGTTCAACTCATTTTTGTCGGCAAGAGTAAAACAATTAGCTGAAATGTAATAGATCATGAACGATAAAAACTTAAATCAGTGGATAGAAAAGTTTTCACGAGAAATCATAGCATAGATACCTAACATTTACCAAACAATTATTACACGATAACAACCAAATAATAATAATTTATAACTAAAAATAAGTTCCTAAAAACTATCCCAATAAATTTTCACACCTTCTGCTATTTAACATTTCCACTTATCTCGCATTTAACACTTCATATTAATTAAGAGAGATACCAAACAAAACGTCAGCGAAGAACGAGATTGATTTCCGTCATTGACGGATAGGTTCCGCGATCGCGGTGCCTTCTTGAGCAGAAACGAGCCCGTTCGTTTTTATCCGGCCGTAAAGCGGTACGCGATCCGACGGAAGCCAAGTGTAAATCGCGTAACGATCGTGCAATCGCGGAGCTAAATCGCGAAGGTAAATCGCGGAGAATAAAGAGGCCGCCCTCTTAATGCCGCAGTTCGAGGGCAATCGCAAAGGTTCGCTGTACACAGGGCCTTTTGATTTTTACATTGCTACACCTCAGTGGCAGCCGAATATCATACAGCATAAGTCCTTCCGCCGTCCAGAGGCAAGACTGGGAGCTCTGGACCTGCGAAGTGGACCAACCCGGCACCTTCGCAGGGGGTATTACCGCTGATTTTCTATCGGCCGGCTTAACCACTTCGGTACGGCGCGCATCGGCCACGAAATTTCGCCCACAGCCGGCACTCACCATTCGCATGTTACTTCGTGCATCGACAGTGAATCCGTTTTGCTCTTTTACAGATCTTTGACGAGAAAAGCTTATTTATGTGTATTTCTGGACGTAAACACTGCAATTGCAGAGATAAGGCAAAAGTTCTTGGCAGTCGACTATAATCGACGCTCGGCCGTGTGCGTTCATATCACGGCCGTCGACTATAGTCGACACTCGTACCGAAGTGGTTAAGCAAACTGTGCTTCGTCCGGCCAGAGCGGGCCCTTCGGCCGTTCAGCTCCAAGTAGACATTCGTTGTACACAGGGCCGACGGTGTACGATTCTAACGAGCGAACGAAAACCACGGTGTGTCCGAGTCGTAAAAATCTTAAGGAACCGTTCGACGCGCAGTCGTTTCTATAAATCTTGTCTCGAGATTTAAGACAGTCGTTTAAACGGGCCCGCCGCGCGACCGAGTCCGGCTTAATGAAATATTGAGGTACCCGAGTATGGGGAATATGAATTCCCGTGAAACGGCGGCCGAGATTACGAGCATCTTACCTAGAACTCAATATCGCGGTAATGAAAACTATTCGCGTTAATGAAAATGATTCGCGTTAAAACCGTATCCTCTAAGCCGCGTTTCCATGTCCGAACACACCTGCGACGGATTTTGTATATCTTTGACCTGTCTATAGGCCATGGGATATTTATAGAATATTGTGCGCGATTTGTTCGCGTCGCGGAGGATTTTCCGTCGTGCCGTTTTTCCGCGTTCCGCGCATTATTTCATAAATACTTGGACATTTTCGAACGCTCCGTGCGCGCCGGCAGAGGAATTTTACGCAGTTCTCTGATTTTTATAACCACCATTATTGGTAAAAGAGGAATTCCTGTTCCATCACTCCCGTACAATAGAACCAGATTAGCGAAATAATTCGCGCAGTGAATATACACCTACTGTATATCGCTAACTACGAAATTGTTCCCCTTGTCTCCGGCGCGCACTGTATATCGGCCACGGGATTTTATGAAATCTCCTCGACGGACACAAAGCCGAAAATCAGAGTAATATCAATTCTCTCTCTCTCTCTCTCTTTTTCTATATATATATATATATACTACCTTGATCAAAAAGTTTTAGGACTTTATTCATAAAATCAAAAATACAAATTTATTCGTCCAAATCGATATGGTCCCCTTCAAAGTAGTCCCCATTGACTGCAATGCACTTGCGCCAGCGCTTGATTCAATCCTCGAAACACCGCTGGTACTCAATTTTCGGTATGTCCATCAGAGCCGTCTTCGATTTTGTCATGACCTCCTCTCGGGTACTGTAACGCGTTCCGCGAAGCGGCTTTTTAATTCGGTTGAACAGAAAAAAGTCGCAGGGAGCCAGATCTGGTGAATTTGAAGGCTGCTGGATAGTGTTCGTGTTGTTTTTCGTCAAAAACTCACGGATAAGGATCGCATTGTGCGCCGGTGCGTTATCGTGGTGCAAAATCCACGAGTTGTTTGCCCACAAATCTGGCCTTTTTTGACGAATTGCTTCGCGCAAACGTCTCAAAACGCCTAAATAATACTCTTTGTTGACTCTCTGTTTTTCTGGCAAGAATTCTTGATGCACAACACCATTGTAATCCATGAAAACCGTGAGCATCGCCTTCTTTCTTGACTGAAAACGACGTGGTTTTTTCGGTCTCGGCTCTTCCGGTGCACGCCATTCACTCGCTTGATGTCTGGATTGTGTGTCATACTCATAAATCCACGTCTCATCTCCAGTGATGATACGTTTAATAAATGTTAGGTCGGATTCGGCCTTGGAAATCATGTCTTTCGCGATTTCAACGCGGTCCTTTTTTTGCATGAAATTGAGGTCTTTCGGCACCAGTTTTGCAGCGACACGTCTGAGGCCCAAATCACTAACCAAAACGTCTTGAACGGATCCATAAGCAATGTTCAAGTCCTCTGCCAGCTCTCTGATGGTCAATTTGCGGTTTTCGGACAACATTTCTTGAATTTTATCGATGTTTTCATCGGTTTTCGACGTTGACGGCCTGCCACTGCGTTTGTCATCCCCGACCGACTCACGACCACTTCTGAAGCGTTCGTGCCATCGAAAAACGTTTGATCTCGAAAGAGTATCGTTGCCGAAACACTTCTCCAACATATCCAAGGTCTGCGGACCGTTAAATCCGTTTTTTACACAAAATTTAATGCAAACTCGTTGATGCTCGAATGATGCCATTTTCAAAATCGAAGACACGAACAAAGGAGATGTGCTCAGTACAGCGTAACTTTTACAAATATCAAGCTATGACGCTGAAATTGGAAGGAAGTGTTAATGACAGATATGGTAACCTAACAAAAAAAAAAAGAAACAATCGGGTGATTGACAGCGACACACGGGGGACAGTCCTAGAACTTTTTGATCAAGGTAGTATATATGGTTTATTTCGTGCCTTTCCTGACGACCTCGTTTCGTCGTCTACGGTTTTTGCTGTCGAATTAACAAGCAATAAAGATCGATGACTTCGAAATCCTGGTGCTACTTGACAAGAATGTCAGCTGTGTCTAATAATAAAAAATCAATATGAAAAATGAATAGTCTACAGCGTTGAGTTATTTGGTTCGCTTCGAATAAATATTTGTTTAAGATACGAATAAATTTCTTTCGGTTAAATATTTTAAACGAATAATTCTTCAACTGAATGATAGTTCCTTCGAACAATTTTTTATGTTTATTATTTCAATATTTTGGTAGATTAATTCTCTTCAATATTTTGATAGATAGAAATTCATTCTGCTCAATAATTTGATAGATAAAAATTCATTCTCTTCAATATTAGAGAAGTAATATTTTTATTTCAATAATTTGCGTGAATAATTTTTCATTCAAACGTGAAGTATTATAATATAGTAAACATTAATTCAAGAAATGATTTAATATTATTTAGCAGTGAATATTTGACTCGGCAAATGATCCACAATAAATCTAGTACGTTTGATCCATTAAAAATAATTTAAAAATGAAATACATTATACCGAATGTCAAATAGTCAAAGAAAACTTATCAAGTAGCTTTGAACGCTCCAATTAACCCTTTGCACTCGAAGCCCTTTCAACTGTAATTCTAAAATAACTTTTCTGACATATAGCATTTCCATTTTATATGACAAAATGTATTTTATGCACACGAAATTGAATCAAGTAACTCATGCAACAACAGTTATACTATTAATAATTTTCGAAATCTAATTTTTCATAATATAAAAATTACTTTGAAACGTGCTGTAATAATTTTAGTGGTGCCTCAGAGTCGACACTGGAGTGCAAAGGGTTAAGATTTTATACCATACAAACAATACTTTAGTTTACATCCCCCATCGGATGCTCCAAGAATATTCCCCTGAGAAGGGATGATAAATAAAGGAGACAGGTTGAATAATACACAAATGTAACAATCGGAAAACAGTCATAGTGGATCATTAGCTGTCTACGTTCTCCCGTTGTAGCGATGACTCCCCCGAAATTATGTTCCCCTGTCGAATATCAATCGAGGTATCAGGGAGATAGCTAATCTTCAAGACCACAGGATGACCGTGCAAGAAGAGCCGCAACGGTATTGGGGTTAGGGTTTCCTTTAATAGCGATCCTTTGGCAGAGAAGCCTGTCATGTATGCCTGACCGCTCAAGGAAGCACGTCCTCGTGCCGTGTACCGGAGGCCGAAATCCTAATTACATATCTATTGTGCCCGTTCCGTGGCGCCACTTACAACTGCTACCAGCCCGCAGAGAACGTCATGCGGAGGATAACGTTAACGTAGACCAGATGAACGGAGTTAATACCGCCAATCAAAATGGATATTAACCGACAGAGGTCGAATCGATCGTAATCTGATCTAGATTTAGGTCTGATCCCGATCAGGATTACGTCGTCGGGCACCACCCCCCCATTATAGAATACAAGAAAAATTCTACCCCTAAGTTACACGTAGTTGACACGTGTGTGTGGCATTTACACCTGTTATTCTATAATATATTGCTTTCGTTAGTATCTTAGGAATTTTATGAGAACGGAGAAATACTTTACGTTGTTGTGATTGTGATGAGAATTTTATGTATTTGTGGCGAAAATGGGTAATATTTTATGGAATAAAATTAATAAGATGAATAATATTAATAAGATTGGTAAGATTAATGAGATTAATAAGATTAATATGATCAATATGAGTAGAAAAATTAATGAGATTAATCAGATTAATGACATTAATGTATATTATGTAATTAATATACTAGATTAATGAGATTAATCAACTAAATGACATTAATAAGATCGACAAGATTAATAAGATATTACTATATTAGATTATTAGATTAACGAGAATTAATCTGCTAAGTTACATTAATGGGACTAAATGAGATTAATAAAATTAATAAGACTACTACTACTACTACTACTACTATCCTAGATTACTACATTAATGAAATTAATTAGTTAATTGACATTAATGAGACTAAATCAGATTAATAAGATCACTAAGTTATTACTAATAAATATAAATAATAAATAATAACCTAAATTACTACTAATAAAATATTACTTATTTTTCTCATGCTCCAATTAAAACCAAATGCACTATTCAATAATACTAAAAATAAAATAAATGAACGTAACACAAACTCAACGACATTACTCATTAAATAAAAGTCATCTTCCACACATCCCAAACTAAATTCAAATAGCCGATATAATTCTCTCGCTATCTCCTAAATAAAAATCTTCCACTCATCGCACTCCTCTATCCAAGAATCCACAGATACGTTTCCCACATATAACGGCTGCTAACGAACGCAGCCACTTATTAAACCGGTCGTAAAATAAATCAAATTACCGATATTTTCATCGCGGCCATTCACCGGCGACCGAATTAATAGCCTTATTCTCACGAGCACCGTCGCAGCGAAGCTTGTCGTTTTCTCGTTCCATTCACCCCGGGAGCCCTTTGTCACCGTGAGAATCGTCGGTCGCGTTCCGACGAAAATCGGTCGCATCAAATGTAATAATTGAGGAACGGCGGTTCGACTCGCGGGAGACGAAGAAGATCGACGCCGCGACGTTTCCCGGGGCGCGAGGCTCGTTAAAGGGTTGAACAGACACGTACTCGACATTGTCGCTGGGAATTTCGTGCCGGGGGGGTTGTGTTCTTGACGTCCTCGGAGGGCGATGATTTTTTTCCCCGGAAAGCAGCTAATACGTCGAGGAGTGGTAAACGGTGCGCGCGTCCGCGCTGCCGTGTCGGACAAAGAATTCTATCGAGTGGATCCGTCGAGGCCGGCGTTAAACGCGGCGACAACATCGATACGGTTACAACCGGCGGCAGTTCACCGGCGAGAAGAACAGACCCCACTCGCCCTTGCCATCGCGCCGCTGGAAAAAACCAACCCGGCGGTATAATAATGCCCGAGCGATCTGATGAAATATGGCGGCGCGACAGCCATTGAAAAATCCGTCATACGCTGGAGACCTCACCAGACATAAATTGCTGACGAGAAACGCGATTTCGTGTTCGACGCCGCTGTTTTTTCTTTTTTTATCAGCCGTCCGCAACCTGCTTCGGTCGTTCGATGGATTCCTCCGCCGCGCATTTCAAAGTTCGATCACCCGGAGAGCCGCGGTCCGGATGGAACTCCAATTACCGTGGCGTTCCTATTATGCGGAACCGGGGCCGCGAAAGCCTGCGAAATGTCTTTCGACGTTTCCGGCGGTTCTTCCGCGACGACGGGGCTTCATGGTACGCGTCCGTTTCAGGATTTCTATCGACAGTCGCCTCTCGACGATACTGCTCTGTCGCTCGCTTAATCTTAATCTTTTTGTCTTCGTTTCTTTAACTCTTTCTGGGTCTGTTTATCTGGCTCTGTTCGTCTGTATCTCCTTCTGACTCCCCCTTCCTCTTTCTATCTCTCTGTCTCAATCTGTCTCGCTCTCTCTCTCTCTCTCTCTTTTTCTGTCTCTCTCTGTACCTATTAATTTCTCTCACTCTCTCAATATTTACCTATCTTTTTCTCTATCTCTTTCTCTCTTTATCGTTGCCTTCGTTTATTAAACACATCAAACTTGATTACACAAGCAATGCTCCTACTTGTAAATTGCAACCCTTCAAGAAAGAAGAAATGCAAAGGCAAGCTTTAACCCTTTGCACTCGTCTGGCAACTCTGTGATACCGTTAAAAATTGTTATATCGCGTTCCAAAATAATTTGAACATTATTAATGTTCTTCTTACTTGAAACGTCTGTTAAAAGTGTAATTGTTTTATAAGTCACAAGACTCGATTGTCAAAGTGCATAAAATGTAACAAGTCCTGTAATGTAAAATGGAAATGAAAAACTATTAGAAAAATTATATTAAACTTAAAGTATGTTAAAAAAACTATTTTCGATTTTCCAGCATATAGCATTTCTATTTTATAGGACAAAATGTATTTTATGCATATGAAATTAAATCTTGTAACTCATGCAACAGAAGTTACACTTTTAATAATTTTTGAAATCTAACTTCTCACGATATAAAAATTATTTTGGAACGTTCTGTAAGAATTTTAGTGGTGCCTTAGAGTCACCAATCGAATGCAAAGGGTTAACTTTCCATGAAACAGACACGAACCAAAACGATATTTCGCTCGACAAGCAACAACAAATTGCGACAAAATCTCCATATCTTATCTACTTTACTGAAAACCTTTACAGAGGTTTCCAGTCAACAACGAGCCCATGTAAATCACCTGCAATCGAGCCATCAACTAATCAGAGACAGCAATTTCGCCGGCGTCTTCCTCGGCGAGTCCGCCCGGCAGCAGCCAGCCGGTAGCTACAATGTTAGCTCGCGCTGCTCGGCCATGAGCCAGCATGTTAAACCAGCGGCGCCGTGAGAAGCTGTCCGGCTAGCCAGGTAAACTGTCACTCGTGATAACGTCAGTTAGCCGGGCGCGTCGCGTCGGTTGCAACGGAGTTGCAACGTCGCCGAAAGGTCGGAATAATTTTTACGGGGGAAAAAAGCGGCGTCGCCGGACAGAGCCGCGGGAGGCCATCGTCCATTTTCCAGGACGCGTTCCCCGCATTTTCACGAGGATCGGGTTCGAACATTTTACACGGGAATTTCCTCTACGTTTGGAAAGCCGTGGAGGGACCGCTACGGGGGTGGAAAAAGCTTGGCCCGGGGTCCTCCTTTTTGCGGGACGCGTGCACACACGTGCACTCGACGACGACGACGGCGACGACGACGAACACAAACGTTTCGATGCTCACGGACAAATATGACAGAGAAGGACATGCGCGTAGTTGGATGGTAAGAGATGCATGTGGGAGATGTACACCCCTTTCAGAAAATATTAGGATATCTGCCGATTCTATAAATTGTATTTATTCGGTTTAGGTGACTATGCATTTAGGTTTAATACAGGGTGCGCCAGCTCGAGCTTCGGTATGGAAATATTGAATAACTTTGTTATCCGTTGTCATAGCGACGTGAGAAAAAATAATTTGGAGACGTCATTTCAGTACAATTATAACCATGAATAACTTTACACCTAAAGAACGCACGGAAATTGTGACCATGTATTTGGAAAATGGTCGTTCAATTGTGCTTGCTCAACGTGCATACCGTCGAAAATACCGCGATCGTAAAGTGCCTTCTGATAACACCATGCGCAATCTGACTAAAAATTTCGAAGAATCGGGGTCTGTGGCAAATCATCAACACGTTTCAGTTCATAAAAAACGCTCCAATGAAATTGTTCAAACTGTCAAGCAGAGTGTTTATGAAAGCCCAAATCTGTCGTATCGTCACCGTGCCCAGCAACTAAACATCAATATGTGATTCCAAAAATGCGCGAAAAAAATTTATTGAACTTCTGGTTTCAACAAGACGGCGCCCCATGCCACACGGCGATCAAAACAATGAACTTTTTGAAGTGAAAGTTCCCCGGCCGTTTGATGTCGAAAGGTGGCGATATTGAGTGGCCTCCAAGATCGCCGGATTTGACGCCGCCGGACTTTATTTTGTGGGGTTATTTAAAAAGTAAAGTATACACCAACAAGCCCACGACATTGAAAGCGCTCAAGACCAACATTCGAGCTGAAATAGAGGCAATATCTCCCGAAATGCTGGCCAAAGTAATGGAAAATTAAAAAAAAAGAGCACAATTTTGTGTGGCTGGTAAAGGTGGTCATTTGTTGGATGTTGTATTCTAAGTATAGTTGAAACAAATTGTAAAGGACTAAATTAAATAAAAAAACACTAACAAACATTCACTTTCACTAATTGCCGAAGTTATTCAATATTTCCATACCGAAGCTCGAGATGGCGCACCCTGTATATATTTAGGTTTAATAGTATTTTTAGTATTAAATTTGTTGAGAGTAAGTTGTAATTGCAATTAGGATACCTATATACTGTATTTTGTTTGTTGGAAATATATGTTTAGCTCAACATAATTACTGTCTACATAAATAGACAGTATAATATATATAGACATCCATCTGTATATCTATCTACATAAACATCCATCTATATATCTATCTGTATAGACAGTCAATATACACAATCTACTAAAATTAACTTCAATAAAAAATTAGCCTCGTAAGCTTACTTCAATTTCCAATCAGGTTCCTCCAGTTCGTGCAATCTTTCGCAAGTGTCCCCGTACTTTTCGCGGGGAGTGTACGAGGTCCGCACGGGATGGGATTTTTGCGGTGCGCTGAAGTTGTCGGTGCAGCAGGTCCTTTTTCAAAGCTGACTCGACGGTTACCGCGAATTTTCGAACACGTGCCCGCGGAAATGTACCCGGGCAGCTTTAATTTTATAAAATAACCCGGGTCGAACCACTTCAAAAACTAATTTCGACCGAGCCCGCGACTGCAACGGAGGAAAGTGGCCGCGCTGTATTAAAAGAGAGGGGCGAAGGGGGGGGCGGGGGAGACGGGGCAGCGGCAGGTTCGTTTCAGCGAACCCTCTGAGAAAAAAGGAACGGCCGGAAATTATTGGCGAGGATATCTGCCTCGTTTTCGGGAACTGTTCGATGTGCCGGGCTCCGCGACCGGATCGATCCACGAACGTATCGATTCCCGTAGACGCGTTCCGCGAAACCGAGGATGCTCTTTCTGCCCTCTTGCCACTTTGCGCGCTGAACTTTCGATCGTTCCGCTCCGCCCCTTTGGCCGGCCGCGATATTTTCATGCGCCGGGAACATGTCGGTGTTTACGTTCTGTATGGGTGGCTTCCTGATGGAAAGTTCCACGAAAATACTGGATCCGACGGTGGTGAGAGTTATGGCATAGGGTGGAGATTTTTCGAATGTCTGGACTCGATTTCTGTCTTTCTTTTAGCAAAGTTTAGACGGGCTTGGAATAAGTAATACAATTATAGGGCAGATATGGCGAATTACTGCGTTGATATTAACCCTTTGCACTCGAGTGGCGACTCTGCGGCGCCATTAAAATTGTTGCGATACATAACAATATTATTGTTATAGACATTGCCAAAGCTTGGATCTAAAAGATTGTTGAAACAGGCTGCTACATGTGTCATGAAACTCAATATCATATGCATAGAATGAATTCTGTTATATAAAATGGCAATAATGGGAGCCAGAAAAATTATTGTAAATTTCTAGCTGAAATGGTTTCGAGTGCAAAGGGTTAAGTGGATGGTATAGGAGAATTGTGTCATTTTTAGGATATATAGGATATTATGACATTTTTTTGTATTATTTTATAGTATTTTATTTATTTATTATTGTACTATTTATTGTTTATATTATTTGAACACTTGAAATATTGTATGGGGGAATTTATATTTAATTTAATACAAGAAATTGTATAATGATAGAGTAAATTAAGAAAATTATTGTTTCTTTGTAAAATAAATTATAGAGTAACAGAATATGAGAAAGAAAATGATTGTTTCATTCTAAAACAAATTACAGAGTGACTAAAGGAAATTATACTGTCATTTAAAAATAATTTGTTCGATGAAACAATAAGAGTGGCACTTGAAATAAGGAATGAGGGAATTTATCGTGTCATTTTAAAATAAATGGTATAGTGACGAAGTAAATAAAGAAAATTATCCTTTCACTGTAAAATAAATTGTATAGTGACGAAGTAAATAAAGAAAATTATCCTTTCACTGTAAAATAAATTATAGAATGACAGGATATGCGAAGAAAATTATTGTTTCATTCTAAAACAAATTACAAAGTGATTGAAGAGAATTATACTGTCACTTTAAAATAACTTGTACAATGAAACAATAAGAGAGGGAGAATATATTTTGTCAGTCTAAAAAAAATTATACAATGAAAGACTAGGTACGGAAGATTGTTGTCACTTTTAAATAAATCATATAATGCAAGAACGAATGAAATAAATTATTACGTCAGTCTGAAATAAATCGTACAATAGCACAGTAAATAAAGAAAATTATTGTTTCGTTCTAGAACAAATCGCACAATGGAATGATAAGTAAAAGAAATTATTCCTTCAATCTAAAATAATTTATATAGAACTATAAGAAGGAAAAATCATCACGTCACTCTAAAACAAATATTACAATGGAACATTAAGTAAGCAAAGTTTTTATATCACTTTTAAATAAATCATATAATAAAACAGTAAACACACAAATTTACCGTGTCCATTTAAAGTCATCGATACAATTACACCACAAATACTTTAATATCCTTTTACAAAACATTCACAATCGCATAAAAACAATCGTACATCTATAGAAAATTCTATAGAAAATAAAAATAGCCCGGGTTTCTTATAAATAACCAAACATCAACTAATTTCTCTTCCCAACAATAAATCAGCGAAGAAACTACACTAACCCCTAAAATTCCAATGAAATCTAATCCCCAGAGTGCATACGCGCACTTCGAACAGACTGCATCTCGAACGCAACAAATATCAACCCACCCTTCAACACCATAAATTCCATGGTTACCGCACAGAAGATCTCGCATCTGAAACCCTTACGGGCCGTATCGCTGGAGTTCTCCCTACTATTTGCGCAGACATAAGGAAGCCTTAAATTTTTGGCGACGGCGATTAACCCGCGCGGCAAACCCTGTTATCCACGAATTAGCTAATCACATCTCCGCGATAAAGCACGAAGGGCACGGTAGTCGGTAAGTTGGGGGCGATAACGAAACGTTTTCTTTGCATAATGCAATAACGGCGCGCTAACCTCCTTCTATTTACCCTTATTACGCGTAATTTTCGCCGGGCGTTATCGAGCCGGCGCCCGACTCCGGAATTACGGCGCGATATCGGCGCCGAATCCCCGATTTTATGGACGAGCCATGGTTTCCCTCTGTCTAACGTTGCTCCACCCCCATGGTCGTTTTTACGGTGCTCTTTATCGCGAGACAATTTTCATGGGGAGGTTACGCCGTCGCTCGCGGCACGCGATGAATAATTGAGCGCGCGCGGCGAGTTCGACCGCTCGCGGCACCTTCGAGTCATTCGATCAATTTCTTGATAACGGCCGGACCGATGTTGCAACAAATTCCCTAACTGCGTCACGTACCGACGACCATCATCTTAAATTCATCGCGTGGAACGCCGTCGGAAATTGCGGGCTGCTACCAACCGATGATATTTGTTTGCATTCCGATGAAACGATGGGGATTGCGCTCGTTTCTGATCTGGTAATTAAAGAGGCGATCGAACGTGGTCGTGGAAATAAACGCTGATAGCAGAGGCGTTGGACGCGAGACGGTGGAAAAGCAGCGGAAAATCGGTAGAAAAGCGGCGAAGAGAAAACTATCGCAACACTGTTTCGTCTTTAATCTGCACTTATATTTCGCACTCGGCGTTATCGCGGCGATCCGAGACATCGAATATGAAATCCAAGAAACAGGAAGGTGCAGAATCTAATCCGATAATTAAGGACGATGATCGAGTTCCGCGTATGGAATGTAAAACTGGATCTCTTCGTTAGGCTCGACGACCATGATCTTAACACTTTACCGGTCATCCGGTCGTAAAAATGTTCATCTCTATTTTCATTTTATTTATCTTATTAATCGCGAAAGATATTTAATATTTAAAAAGTTATATAATAATATCCAAGCTTGTAGTGCAATCTAACAGAAGAAAAATTAAGGGTTACTATGGCAACCGATTCACAGGCTACCGATCGGGGTGAAAAGCCGATTTATAGGCTACCGTTCGATAAAGTGTTAAATGCATCGCGGTGAACGTCGTCGGAAATCTGTTGCTTCGGTTTCTACATTCCGATAGGAAATATGAACCGGTCGCCGACCGCGGGGATATCGCGCTAATCACATTCCGCGAGGGAAAGACGAAAGCGGCGCTGCTTAATGCCCCAAAACGACAGGTTGCCGGGACTGAAATATCCCGGCGGTGGGTTTTGCATAACGACACGCTCGCAGGTGTTTGCCTGGCCCTCTGTGTCTCTCCGCCTTCACGGCCGATGATTCGTTGGCGTAATAAACGGGAACTGCAAACATCGGGGAAACCCGCGTTTCTTAGATGTTTGTAAGCCGGTCCTGGAACAAGGTAGATCTTTCACGGCAATCGGCGCAAAGATGCCTGGCGTGGATAGTATGTTTATACGGTCGCGTTTGCGGTAATGGCAACCGCTTCGACGATCGCGATGCGGGTTGGAGTAAAAATGACAGCGTTGCCGAGACTGTGATGACTTCATTCGATGTTACAGGGGAGTCGGAACAGAAATTTCATCTTGTGAATTAATTAATTTTGAACGTAAGGGCCTTAATTTTTTGAATTATGCTTTTATTATATTTAATTATATTAAATTAAATTATATTAAATTAAAATATATTATGTTTAATTATATTTTGAATTAAATTTTTGAATCGGTAATTTTTTGAAGAAAAGGCGAAGAGGAATCGATTTTTAAGGGAATTATATGCAGTTAGATTAATATTATATTTTATTAAGACTTGGTATTGTGATTTGTTGGAAGCTGTGTAATGTCTAATTTCTATTTGATACATTGTTTATTGTTAATTACTAGGTAGTAATAAAGAATAATAATATAGACGCGACAAATAGAAATCTACTTTTTTTCAAAATCTTACTGTTTTATTTTTTAATCGTTTATGTATAAATAAAGACTCTAGATTACGATTATGTTATTCATTGCTTAACTCATTGCTTAAATCACTGTGTCGAAGTATAAATTTTATAAATAAAATTGAGATTCTATTTCCATCGAGTTTCGAAAATTCTTCGATGCGTTTTTTAACAATTCTAATCTCATTAAAAATCTGCTAGAAGAATTTCTAATCAATTTCTATTGAATGCATTTCATATTTGCAATATCGACCACGATTAAAATATGTTGCTATAATTAACTCGTAAATGCGCTAAACTTTGCATCGAACACTCTCAGTCAGTAAAACGAAAGAATCGCCGAATAAAATAAATAGAAAACAATTGATAATTATCAAGTCGGGGAAGATAAAATTTAAAAACAGAAACGAAGTGGTTCCGTTCGTTACATTGTAAGAAAACAGCTCGTAACACTTCACTTGACACAGCCAGCACACGCGTAATTAACCTGTTAGTCGCGGTACGCGCCATTATAGCGGCTTCCCTTGATGTCATGCATGTCATCACTATAGTGGCTCCACTTGTTCCCGTGTTTGAAACCTTGCACACTATGTGTACGTCATGTTTCATACGGGAAGCGTACAAAAATAGCCGTTTCTGGGTTTCGTTTCTCGAATTTTATTCACAACTTGACAACCGAATGTCCGCTGACTATATCATTTCAACTTATGATAACAAGGAATAAAAGTTATAGATAAAATAACAAATATAACTGATAATTTTCTGTCAATTATCTACTAGAATTAGTAAAAGAAGAAATTAATTTTTATTTAATTTTTGTTCCTTATTTGGGAGAATTTTCATTTCGTATTAATTTTTATGAAGGTAACAGAATTGAAGTTGCTATATTGATATTGAACAGTATTATAAAATTTAAGTTATAAATTGTAAATTCTAAAGAACAATGAAATTAAAATTATTGTCCACAGATAAAAATACTTATCCGGACATAAAAGTCCATAAAGTACTGATCAAAGTTCTTAACCTAACTATTAACTTTAATTATAAACAAAAGTAATTAACTCGTACTTCACTTCTACTTCAAACAATCTATTTATCGTTAATATTATTATTATTATTATTATTACTATTATTGTTTCGTACGAAAAGAATTCCCCTAAACGCGACACAATCGAAGTCGCTATCGGCACGGAACGATTTAATAAAAGGCCGCCGACTGACAATGGTCCCGCGTACGGGGTTCAAAAATCGAAGTATCGACTCCGAAAAATTGCCAAAGGGGTGCCGTAGAAGCCGGCGGACCGTCGGGGTTGATTAAACGGCGAAAAACTTCGGGATAACAGGGTTCGGTTCGCCGTGGAACGCGGCGAAAGACGAGTCCTCTTGAACATTCAATTCCGCGCGGAAAGAAACGCCGGCGAAACGGCCCGCGTGGAAGAGGAAAAGCTTCGCGGGCCCGGATTGATCGGGGAAACAATTTAGGACAAGTTCGCGGAAAAACCGGGCGGGAACGGGTTGCGCTGTTCCCAGTGTGCGTGGGCGGTATCGGGATCTCGCGGCCGACGTGGCCGCGCGGCTCGAGTTTCCCTTCAGAAATCGAAAATGAAGAAAGACGGGGAAAAAGCGACGGTATCGCTCCGGGAGGATCGCTGCTCTGTTTCTCTCTCTTGCTCGCTCTCTTTGCTCCCGTTTCAATCCGAAGTTCCTCGGGCTAGAACACAAGAAGCAGAAGTAGATACTATGCACCTCCGCCGCCGTCTCCTGCGTTCTTTTAAGGCACCCGGGGACCTGCGACACAGTTTCCGATAGCTCGCGTATGTGTCCTCGCGCGGCTTCTTCTTCGGGGCTTCAGAAAAAAATCAAACTCTCTCTCCCCCCTCTCTCTCTCTCTCTTTTTCTCTTTCGATGTGTACTGAGGTTTTTAAGTATTAAAAGTACTGATTTTCTAGCTTTTATTAACCCCACGCACTATGACCCTCTTCACGTGCTGAGTATGTAGCTGTTATTCGTCATTAGCATTTTTCCCGCGAAAAATATTAAAAATATAATCACAGGACTTTATTCGGTTGAATAAAAATTACATAAGAAACTTACACGGCACGACTGACTTATATGGTAACACGTAACTTCTTATGCTTCTTTTATACCTCTAACTTATATGGTACAACATAACCTCTTCAACATTCGTGCACCATGGAAAGCATAATGGAGTTATGATGTTATAATGTTGATTAGCGCAAAAGTTTCTTCATTCAGTTATCAAACGAGTTTAGCGAAGACGGGAGATCTCTCCATTGGCTAAGTGTTAATATTTTTCTTAACAGGACCAAATAGTTGTTTCTTCTTGTATTGTCTTTATTTTCATTCGTTCGTAGGTTCTCACTAATTAATAATATTCATATTTACTCTACTTAGTCTTTAACCGTGTTATATTTAAATGAATTGATTAACTATTTTATTCATTTCCTAATTATTTAAATTAAATAATTTTTTTTATCAATCGTAGCGCTATTGCATGCAAAATTTATTCGATGTTACTTACTGTTACTTTTTATAATAAATATTTAGTTAGATATTAGTTTCAGATTACCAATTGATATTAATAGAGTTACCAATTAATAATTACTAATACAATAATAGCGCATCGAATACTAATTGAATTTCCACCTTTGATCCGCAGGTATAGTCACACCGGGGACGGGCTAAGAACGCTAAAAGAATTCATACCGCGTATGAAATTATCATACCTACTCGTATTATAGTCTGCTTTGAATTGCTGATTCCAGAGGCGTTTTTAGAAAGAACCGGGGGCTTTTGCGCACCGAATGCGCGTTTACTTTGAAAACAATGGAGGAAAAGCAGGAAGAGTTTGCGCAAAAGGGCGATTGAATTCACCGTTTATTATGATCGCGTGAATCGATGTTTCTTGTTTTGTTTCGGGGACTTCGACTCAACTAGTTTCATTGACGAAACGTTCATATTAATTTATCTCAATGTATATAAGTTTATATAAGTGTATATTAATTTATATCAATTTATATAAGTTTATGTCAGTTTATATGAATCTATATCAGTTTTGTTTACTTAATACTGACAGCTGCACAAGTTTATGCGGATCTGTCAGATCATGGATCAACGTAAGAGGCTTATCTGTTAAAGAAAAATAACGAGCTTGTCGAAGTAAAATTATATAATACTGTCTTCGATGTATCTACTGTTATTTTGCAAACGATAGAGTGTCTTTTCGATTATAATAATCGTAAATATTTTTCGTCGTTCTCTTATAGTCCTGACGCGGAAAGGAAGGCATCTTGGCGTTTACGTTCCCCCACTTACTAGCTGCGGCAGTGAGGTAGCTAGTAGGAGGGGGAACATAACGCAGTCGCGTGAAGACTATATTGGATACAGATTGTTTTATGCACCAGTGCTTATGAATTTATTTATATGTCACTGTTCATGAATTGGTTTGTCTGTCACTATTTATGAATTAGTTTATATGTATCACTATTTGTGAATTGGTTTATGTGCTACTGTATATTCATTAATTTATGTGTCACTGGCTATGAATTATTTTATGTGTCGTTGTCTATGAATTAGTTATATGTCACTGTCTATGAATTAATTTATGTGTCACTATCAATGAATTAGTTCATGTACCACTATCTATATATTTATGTATTCTGAATCCTATCAAATAATATTACTTGCAAGAAATATCATATAATATCAACGCAGATCGCGTGTCCCATAATCAATATAACAGCTTTAATTTCACCTAAAAATCTGCCATCTATTCGACACCCTATGGTTGCCCATAGACCCAGAATCGAGGAAGAAGTCTCTATCAGTTCCACTTGTTTACGATCAGCTGTAAAATTTATTTCTCGAGAAGATCGCTGGGATCGGTTTTCCTCGCGTTAACCGAGAAAACGTTTCTTAAAGCTTGAACGAAAGAAAGAAAAAGACAGAGAGAGAGAGAGAGAGAGAGGTGAGAGAGATGAGAGAGGTAGGAAGCAAGGTGGCGCGAAATTCGCAGGGCAGAGAAAAGGCGAACGGAAAGTGGTGTCGTTGGAGGAAATAACACAGTTGCCTTTTCTCCGAGCCGCATTTGAATTCGGCCTCCGGAGCTGTGCGAAATTCAAGCGGGCATGGCATGTGTCACACGCGCCTCTCCTCTTCTCTCTTCGCCGAGTCGCGTCGCGTCGTGGCCCGCGGAAAATTCTTAATGCTCGACGAGCCGCGAATACGGCGGACG
The DNA here is from genome assembly GCF_028453695.1 of Augochlora pura. NCBI lineage: Eukaryota > Metazoa > Arthropoda > Insecta > Hymenoptera > Halictidae > Augochlora > Augochlora pura. The sequence continues at coordinate 949,643 of NC_135780.1, forward strand.
GGGCTCTGTCTTTGAATTTCTTCCGGCTCGCCTTCAACGCCCCCGCGAGGCCCGGGCGATGCTTCGAATAAATTAGAACCTTGCGGGGAAAACGTTGTTACAGTTTCGGATGCGAGCCTCGCTATGGCGTTAGAGAGACCTAAATGCGATGGCACGTTCTCACGGGTGTGTTCATGAGTGAGAAATTAAAAATTAATGTCTATGCAAATGATTGAGTATTTTTATGTTACATTTGAGTACGAGTAACTTCAGAGTGAATAATTACCCTGACTTATACATGATTTAAGAGCGATTTAATAACGACCTAATAATGATCTAATAACAATCTAATGTTGACCTAACAGTGATCTAATATTGACGTAGCAGTGGTTCAACATGGCTGACCTAAACCACTGTGGTATGATTCTCACCTTTATTAATTATTAAGAGGCGTACACGATTTCAAATAACCTTTAAATGATCAAAATCTAATATTAATAATTACTGTGTTGTTTCCTATTAGTATATTAATTTCTGATACAATGAGTGAACTGCATTTTCATTCATAAATAAAACAGTTTTAGTGAAATTTAATAATATTACTGACGTCAAATCTTATTCATATTGATTAGGGTACGTTCATCAAAATTTACATTTCGTCCATAAAACTCGCAGACTATTCGTTATTCGTACGCAATCGTTGCTGACGCAACGCGGGTTCGGCAGACGCGCCCCTAAAATTTCGAGTAAACTTCCGGCTGCAGTTTCGACAATAAACGAGTCGAACAAGTAAAAGCCGCGTACGTTATTAAAATCTCGCGTGCCTTTGCGAGCATTTCAAGCTATTGTAAGAATTTTAGACATCGGTTTTCGAACTTTTGTCCGCCGCACCGTGGCATCGTCGCGCGCCGCAACGTCGTCGCGTCTCGCCGCCCCCTTTTCACCGTGTTTTCATTCGCGCGCGACCATCATCCACAACCACCCCCCTCGCCCTCTACACCCCCCCGCGCTACGCCCCGCTGTTCCTGCCGGGGCTTTTCTCTGTCTATGATATTTAGAAGCCGGCCTGCCGCATTATATTTATATCCGCGAGAGAAGAGGCCTCCTCCGGTCTCTACGCCGCTTTTCATTTCGCGTTCCTCCGAGTGAAAAAATCCCGGCGAGAGTGGGACGAGACGCGGCGCGGGGGGGACAAACGGAAACGAGGAGCGAGCGAGAAACGTGAATACAGTGCCGGGACTGGAAAGTATTCGTACCGGTTTCTGAAACGCGATAATTATTGTTGGCGCGGTGCTAAGCGACTTGAATTTTTGTTAGATGACAGCGCGAGTGGATTAGTAAGGTAGTAGCTTTTTGATGTTTGTTGTTGGTTGAAACGACGAAATAAGAAGTTGAGATTGGAATTATTTAATTGTGTGGGAGTTGGGGATGTCACTAGAATGAGGAGGAGGGAGAGAGTGATAAAGAGGGAAACGTGAGAGAGACTGAATATAGTTTGAGAGAGACAAAGAGGGAGAGAGAGAGAGAGAGAAAGAGAGAGAGAGAGAGAGAGAGAGAGGTCTGGAAAGAGAAAGTAGAGGGATAGAGTTAGAGGAATAAAGAGAGAAGAAGAGAAGAAATTAGATGAATAATGAGAGAAAGAACGAGATACATAGACAGAGAGATACATAAAGAGACAGACAGGCAGACAGAGAGAGGGAGAAAAAGAAAGAAAGAGTTAGAGAAATATAGAGATAAATAAGAGCAGAAACATGAGAAGCGAAGAGTAAAAGAAAAAGATAGAGAATTAGAGGAATATAGAGAGGCAAAGACAACAAGACATACAGAGACCGACAATGAGAGAGACATCGAATAAAAGGGAGAGAGATAGACAGAGAGAGAGATAGAGAGGGAGAGAGAGTCAGTGGAATAGAGACACAAATAAAAAGAGATACTGAGAGCGTGAGAGTGTAAGAGAGATACAGGATGACAAAAATACAGAGAAAAAGAGAGAGAAAGTTAACAGAATAAAGAGAGAAAGGAAGGCAGACACAAAAAGAGAAAAAGAGGGAGGCATAGAAAGAAAGAAAGAGAGAGAATCAGTGAAATAAAGAGATAAATAAAGAGAAACTGTGAGAGTAGAGCATGAGAAAGAGAGACAGGATTAGAAAAATACAGAGAAGAGAAAGAGTTAGCTGAATAAAGAGAAAAATGCAGATAGAGAGACATAGAAAGAAGGAGAGAGAGAGAGAGAGGGAGGGAGAGACATAAAAAGAAAAAGAGAGTGTCAGCGAGATAAAGAGCCAAATAAAAAGAGAAACAGAGAATATGAAAGCACGAGAGGCAGACTGAGAGGCAAACAGAGGAAATGAGAGAAAGAGAGAGAAAAAGAGAGAAAGCTCCCGGCATTTCGGCGTATAGCGACCGTTCGTTCACGATTACCAACGGTGCGATTGTAGAAATCGATCGAGAAATGACGATCGGCAAGCGATCTTTTTCTGATCGTCGCCGAGGCGTTTCGCTCTCTTATCTTGGCGTCGGTCTCCGCGTATAGAAGTCTCGTGTGTACGCTCCGCAATAAAGAAAACTCCGTGTTAATAAATCGAGTGTGGTAAAAAAGATAATTATTTATTCCCGCTATCCAGGCGTTTCCCGTGACCAGTGAATCGTTTCGGGCGATGATCTCTTCTTTCATCTCTTCTTCCACTGTTTCCGCGCCTTTTCCCTGCGTCATGCGAAGCCGACGAGCGAACGGGCTTTCGACGTTTTCTCGCCGACGAGATTCTGCCGGGAGAATTTTAAACGGGATCGGTGGACTCGGCTTTCGCGGGCGGGCGTCTCCATTTTTGTTTGTCTTCTCCTCTCTCTTTTATTTTTTATTTTGTTCGCGATTTTGCATATCACATGCGCCGGAAACGCGCTGCGCGAAAACGCACTCGTGAATCGAGACTGATTTTTGATTCGGATCGGGCAATCGATGATCTCTCGCTCTCTCTCACTCTCTCTCTTTCGTTTCTTCTTGATTTTTCGTAATATCGTGTTCTTACGGGTTTTGAAATTATACATCTCCGTTTATGATGTTTTTTGGCTAGATTTAACTTTCGGAAGTTTAATGGGGCTCCATTGTTATGCGACAATTTGTCAAGATGAATGGCGGGCTTCCAATTGTACATTTTTTAATAAATATTGACATAGACGAATTATTTGTAGCATTATTTCGAAATTGTTATCGAGGTACATTCTTTATTCTCTCTTTTATTGTTTTTTAATTGTTACGCCATTTCATCATGGCTGTCATAAAATCGTCGAAAGTCTACCTGACAACAATTATTTCTATACAGCGAATTTTATACAAAATACAAAACAGTAGAAAAAAACATTTAATGCATTTATAAATACTGTTACATTATGTCCAATGTATTAAATTTATTAAGTTTGTTAAATAGCTCACAGTTACTGCGATTAGGAATTTTTCAGTTGGTATCATATCTTGGAAGGGACAGAATATTAATGTTCATTCCGTGCTTGAATATACTTGAATGCTTAAATATTAACCCTTTCGCTACGGCAGTCCGTTCCGCGGGAGTTGCGCCGCTGAACGAGGCAACGCGCCGCGCATGATGCGCATGGTGCGCGTCGGCAGTCTTCGATGTTCGCACTTACGTCTTTAACCCTTTTGCGCCGAGCGCCGCATATACGCGGCATCCACTCGACGGATATATCCGTCGTTCGGCTCTGCGAGTATCCACGTGGATGTCAGATATATCCGTCGTTCGGAGCGAAAGGGTTAATGTCATGGGATTAGAATTTTATACCAATTTTAAAAAATAGAACAATATCCATACTGAACACTTTACCGACCGGTTATTCGACCGTAAATATTTATATCATTGTAGGATAATTGAATCTATTAACATTTACATATTTCCTTAACATCACCGTTAAGCAATAATTATTTTACTTTAATTTAATTTATCGTGAAAGACATCTAATATATTTAAATAATTATATAATAATACGGGAACTTACAGAGATAAGATATATAAATTATTATAAAATTATTAGTTGCCCTGGTAAAAAGTCGATTCATCGGTTATCGGTCGGTAAAGCGTTAATAATCTATTACTGTAATTTTCATCACGTGTTGGGCTCGTCAAATGAGGCTAAGGGATTAAACAACCCCTTTATCAAACGATCGTCTCTTATTCATTATTTTTCGTCCACGCAAACGAAGTTGAAGACGTCCCGGTCCACGAGCGTAAACGCAAGAAGCATCGCGAGACTCTGCGAAACCTGCGGGACGTGTCTCTTGGTTCGCCTCCGTCCACCCCGTTCTCCACCACCATGACAATGTCGTACGTTTCTGTTCTCCCGGCGGCGTAACTCGTAAAATTCCACTGTCAAGCGTATAAGCCTCGAAAGTTGCCGCAACGGTGTCGCGTGGCATTAAACCTGTCTAAACTTTCTTTTCCTTAAACCTTCGACGCAACGGGGAACGCTCGGGAACAGACAAATTCCACCTGGGGAGGCTTGACCAAATAATGAGCTCTCATTTTATTCGGTCGCTTCTCTTCTTTATCGGTTCTCCCTTCTTTTTTCTTTTTGCAAAGTGTCGCGACACTTCGCGCAGCTCCTTTGACAAATTCCGCAAACTTTTAATTGAACTCTAACGGCGAACCTCCCTGTCCGGAGTGTTTTCGCGGAATCTCTTTTGATTAAGGATCTTACTTCGAAGTATGTTCGCGTGGCCGCCATGGTCGCGGTACTATCCACCCTTTTATTTATCGGGCTGGATGGTAGGCCTCAGCTGATGCAGGTACATTAAATAGTGTAAAGTGAAAAATGAAATGTAATGAATGTACGATGAATGTAAAATAGAATTAAAATACAGTAAAAGTAAAATAGAAATAAAGTGAAAGTATAATGAAAGTAAAATGAAAATAAAATGAAAATAAAATGAAAGTAAAATGAAAATAAATAATAAAATCAATTTAAAATATGATAAAACTGAAATAAAAATCAAATAAATGTAACAAATGTTAAAATAAGCTTACATATAATTAATAATCGTCATGTTAACGAGCGCGTGATAATCGACTCAGTTACCATTTTATTAACCTCTTAGGGCACTTTCAAACTAAACATAACCTAACAAAATGAAACAAACTTTTAAAATTTCACCTTAAATTATTCTTCGACATTTATTCCTAATATTCTCTCGTCAGACGAATGTGAACGCCTCAAAAATCGGCACGGCCTTTAAAACGAGCCGCCTGTATAATTTACGGCAGTTTTCCCGAGCGCGTCGCACGTAGGGGAAAAGGCCGCGTTTTCTCCGTCGGCGGGATCCGTGTAATTTTCTTGCGCGTCCCCGAACCGGCTGCGTCCGCGTTTTCAAATTGAAAACAGTCCTCGGTACGCGATAGAAACGACGCGCGACTCCGTTTCTTCTTCTCCGGTTTCTCCCGGCGCGGCGCGACGCGGCCTCCCTCCCTCCCTTCCCCGCTTGCGGCCATTGTCCCGCGGCCGGGCCGCAGGGATCCACGTTGAGAACAATAAAACCGGGAGAATGAATGGACCGAGTTTCGGAAAATTCGGTAAACGCCCGGGCGGAGATAATGCCGGGGGTCCGCGGACGGACAAATGCTTGTTTGCGACGCGATAAGTCGCCGGGGATCGGCTTCCAACTCGCCGTCGATTCGACGTTGACCTAACCCAGAAGACGTATTGTCCGGATTTCTTAATCGGCGATCGGCTGCTTCGAGTAACGGGACGGGGCTTGACAGCGGATTTCACGGGGCTTGGGTTGATCGGTTTCCGCGGTATCGATGCAGGTCAACGATTATCTGATAATTAATGGATAAGCTGACCCCGGGATGAAAATTAATCGGATCCTTCTGTCGGGTTTTCACGGAATCAGATCTCGACTTCGGGGGACTGGATTTTAACGCTCGGGTTACCTGGCCGGTGTGCTAACTGTTTCGCGTTTGCTCGCAGAAACGATATACATATACAGCGGGGAGCATAATTGACTCGACACTTTTCGAATGGTATACGTATTTAACCTTTTGCAGTCGAAGCGGTTTTAACTGGAAATTCAGATTTATAGCGTTTCTATTTTATATTATCTAGAGCATTTTATATATTATGGAATTTAATTTTGTGACTCGTGACAATGGTTAATAGCTCTTAACAATTTTTTAAATGTAAGTAAAGATGATAAGAATTATTTTGAAACGTGGCATGATTATTTTTAACGGCGCTTTAAAGACGTTACTTAATCGCAAAGAGTTCAAATTGGTTTAAGTGACTTCAATTTTTTTTATAAATGTTAGGGGATTGTGCAATTTCTGTGCGTTCTATTGGACGGGGATTATTTTGAAGGGGATGAAATTCATTTGTAAGAATAAATAAAGAATTTACATTTTATAAACAAATTCACCTTACTTTTTGTTCACAGTAGTATATCTAATAAATTTCTCAAGAATCCTTAATATGTTAATACAACAAACAATCTGCCACCAAGACACTGCATCTAAAAACGTTGGATCGAGGAAAGTGGGTCATCCGTAGCGGCGTCAGTCGGCAGAGAGAGCGTCGAGTTGCGAGAAAAATATATCGAGTGCACAAAGGGTAATAGGAGGAGCGTGCGATGGTGGAAGAATCCAAGGAATCCGGGGCCGGGTGGTGGTAGCACGGTAGTACAGCAGAAGCAGCAGCAGAAGCAGCAGCAGCAAGCCGAGGAGTATCAACACTGTCCCGGGGCTCGCGAACTAGTTTCGCGCTGTCTCGTTCCCGGCCGGATTCAGCTCGCAACATTGTTAATCGCGGTTTATGGACGTCTCGGACGAATTTTAAGTAAGCGGAATGCCTTCGTTAGCGCGCGAACTTCGGGTCTTTGAAGTTTGAAGCGCCCGGAATTTGCATTGATGATTCCTGTTACGTTCGTCGAAGTTCTTAATAATGCAGACCACGTTGTAGAACCGTCGACGAGGACGAGGACGACGAGGACGACGACGACGAGGACGAGGAGGACGAGGACGACCCTCGCCGCGTATTCTCTCCCCGTTCCGGCCTCGACTCTCGGCGCGATACTCATTGAAAGAACTGTTCTCTCGCGGGGTTCTCAGCCTCCGCGGCCGGTAAAGGGAACGCAGTTTTAAATGCGATTATCCGGCAGCCGTCTTGTTGCCGGAATAACATTAATATAAATATACCCCTTGTCCGCGGCGGACGACGTTGCATATTCATAACGGGCGTCCGTGAAACAGATGCAACGCGCGGTCCTCTGACCGAAGTGGGTATCGCGGAAAGAAACCCGTCGATATTGATTCCATAGGGGGGGGGGGGGGGAAGAACACGACGATCAGGGCTCATGCATTTGCAGCGGATGCAGATGGATGTCGTAGCTACGTGAAAATCGCGCATCCCAGGACCACCCTCCGTCGCGTATTTATTGTATTTGTTTCGAATGGAGATCCGCGGACGCGGTTAACTGGCCGCAGTATATACAGGGTGAGTCGCCTGAATAACTCGCTCGCTTGTAATAATAACTAAAAAAAGCGTCTGGCAGAGGTTGTTTTATCAGCGGAGAGGAGATTAACCTTGCACTTTTAAATTAAACAACGTTAATTTCTATTTATATATTCTTACAGAGTATTTCGTGATTAATACAATGGTCCATAAATGGCGGTAATCGAAGGTTGTCTCTTCTTCGTCAAGTAAAACAAGACTCGAGCAGCTAAAATACCTCGCGTCGTTATTAACGACGAGAAGAAACGCCAGAAGAACTGATTGGTTCATAGAGGTAAATAATTGAAAAATTCCTTTTTTAATTCGACTTAAAAGTCGCGGCGATAGATCATCGGATTGTCGGTGAAGAACCGGCGGAGCAAGCACTGTCGCGATAAACTGAATTATTATATATTATAAATACACCTTCGGGTCGAAATTACGGGCTCGTAAATATACAGAAGGGTGTCCGGCGCGCGCCTAATTGCGCGATCCTGACGGCGCACTCGGTTAAGGGTTGCGAATTAAAGATTTAATCTTCCAACCCGTAATTCTCGACGAGCGTCTTCGGCCGCGTATCTTAATAAGTTTCGCTTTGATTCGCGGCGATCCGCGGGGGTAAACTCGAGCTGTCCTCGGTTAATGACGTGAACACAAAGTGATAAAACCGTGGGGAGGAGGGGGGGGGGGGGGGAGCCTCCTCGGACGATTTTTAAGGCCGGCTAACGATCCGGAGTAATCGCGCCGGGATTGAACCCCGGCAGGACATTAATCACGCCCGATGCCAGATTTTATATTCGGCGAAATTTCAGCCGGGACTATCCTCGCGTCGGCGTTATTTTAACACTTTACCGGCCGGCCGTAAACATTTGGCTCGATGCAGAATTTTCGTTTCCATCTTGATTTAATTTGTTTTATTAATCGCGACAGATATTTAAATTTAAAATATTATATAGTGATATTGAAGCTTGGGGTAGTAGAATTGAATATATTTATTTCAGTAATAGGCAATCAATTATTAGTTACTCTGTGTTTATATTTTATTTTATAATTAGTGTCGTTATTAGAGCATGATTTTTATAATTTTTAGGCACTAAAGCTCGTCGGAAATGGCTTATTATAATTTAAACAGTTTCTTTTTCTATTTATCGAATTCTATCCAGTTTTTCGATATGATTATAAACTTTTACGTGTATTTAAACGATTCTGTCCTGTAATACGATCTGCCAGCTTCAATTTGAGACCTCGAAAGATATATTATTTCTACGGGAACACACTTTGGAATCGTTTTGAAATAACTTTTTCAAATCGGATCGCTTATCTTTCGCGTTATCTCCCAGGTTTTGTGAATCGTTCGACGTGATCGCGATTTTCTTACACATATATGTAACTGTATCGTAAAGCGCGATCTTCCGGCTTTAATTTGGGATTTTGAAAGTTCGGAATTATCAGCGGGACAAAATTTGTCTTTTTACTGTATTTTGGGGTTTATCGATTCGGCTGTATGATTTATATTTCTATGCACGTTTAAATTAGTTTATCCTTAAGTGTCGGTTCTGATGGCTTAAATCGAAGCTCTAAGATAGCTATTTATAGCAGAAGTATTTTTAACTATAGTAAAATCGTAATCATATAGAGAAATCGATTGGGTTCGTCAGATGTCAGGATGAAGGATTATTGAATTTAGAAGGAGACACTTAGAAGCAATTTTCATATCCGTTCTCGTATAAATTTTCTTACTTTAGAGTGATCAATTTAAAGCTGAAGAATCATACTTTGCAACAGAATTATTTAGGTATGCAAAGAAAATGTAAGATGACGTCGTAATACTCTTGAAGCATCATAGAAAGCAAGATTAATGATTAGATCGCATGGAGTTACTTCAGAGCGATTTTAAAATATGTTCCCGTAGGAATTTGTTTACTTTACAGTGCTCAAATTAAAGCTTAAAAATCATGCCTAACAACAGAATTATTTCTAAATGCAAAATTCATAAACCTTAATAGAAAGCGTAATAACGAATGACTAGGTTGCATGGGGTTACTTCAAAGCGTTTTTAAAATATGTCCCCATAGGAATATTCTTACTTTACAGTGCTCGAATTAAAGTTGAAAGATCGCAGTTTACAACAAAATCAATTGCCCACACCCAAAATCCGCAAGATTCTGCAAAGCGTCGACAAATCCCTAACCGAAGTAGAAACAATCCGAAAACGCCTCGCGAACGAGAAAAGATCGAACAAATGAATCGATTCAAGGAAAATCAAATGAATTCCGAGCTATACGACGGTGAATCGGTTCGATGCGCCGTACCATGGGTCTCTTAAGGCCCGCCTGATCGCGGGAGGCGATCATCGAAAAGCGTCTGGGAGCCAGCGAGCGAAAATCTGAAAAGGAAATCCAGCCTCGGCGGATGGCGCGGGAGCGTAGCGAACTAGTTTGCGATCCAAGGGAGAACGTCTTGCCCGGTGTGCAGTTGTTCCTCCTCGCAAAATACATTACACCTACACACACACACACCGGTTGACGGGGGCTGCATGCGTGAACAGCCGCAAGAGCCGGCAGGAGCCAAGACAAAAGGAGACAAAAGGGGGTGCCGCGCGGGAGAAGCAACGCGACGCGACGCGACGCGCGAGTCGACGCGATGCGACGCGACGCGACGCGAAACGCGTACACTCTTGCCATGCAATTTCAATGCAGTTATACTTTCTGCGAACGAATACCGGAAACCTGGCTTGATCCCGGTACCCAGCCACTGATGGTGTTGGTACCAGTAGAGAGGTGTATTGATCGGTGGGTGGTAGAGCGGCATGCTTCTTCTCCCTCCCGCCGCCCATCGTGTAATCCTTCTTTTTCCTTTGTCTCTGTTCGGCTGCTGGGACTCTCTTCCATTGCCTCCTCTCTCTCTCTCGCCTCTCTCTTTCCTCTCTCTTCTGTCTCTTTCTATTTTCTTCATTCTCTATATTCTCTCTCTATCTCTCTATTTTGATTCTTCCTAAACTCTCCTCTCTCTCTTCTGACTCTTCCTGTTCTCTTCATTCTCTCTCTTCTGACTCTTCCTATTCTCTTCATTTCCTCTCTTCTCTTTATATTTTCTTCATGCTCTCTCTTCTCTCTCTATTCTCTCTGTTTTCCCTATACATATACATTTTCTCTGTCTCTTGTCTCTCTCCTCTCTCTATATGTTTTCTGTATTCTCTTTCTTTTCTCTATATAGTCTCTGTATTCTCTCTCTTTTCTCTCCTTTCTCTATATATTCTCTCTATTCTCTCATTTTTCTCTATTCTCTCTCTTTTCTCTACATATTCTATCTATACTCTCTCTCTCTCCCTCTCCCTCTCTCTCACACACACACTCACTGACTCACTCACTGTCTCTCGCTCTCGACTATCCCTCATCTATCTCTCTCCACATACAGAGTGAGTCACCTAACGTTTGCACCCCAAATATCTATTGTTCGCAAAGACAAGTCAAATCTCTGGAATCTGCACTGCATTGATTACATTGATCGTCTTCAGTTGCTAACGTTTTCCTGTTCGTGTTATTTAATTTATATTTAAATCTATTTAAACGTTTACTTCAATCATCAAATATTGTTAATTGCATTACAAGTTTATATAGATATTATTGCCTGTCAAATTTAACATTAATGATTAAATATTGCTAGCAGAACAGTCCGGAAATAAAATTTATACATTATTGTATGTCAATATTAGCATCAATGATCAAATATGGCTAATTGAACGGACCGGAAATAAAATTTATACGTTATTGTACGGCAATGTTAACATCAATGATCAAATATTACTAATTGAACGGTCCGCTAATAATATTTATACGTTGTTGTACGATAGTCTTGACTTCTATGACAAATTACTGTTAATTTTATAATTTAGTAAGCAAATTTATACGTTATTGTATGCCAATCTTAACTTTTATTATCAAATGTTGCTAAATGCATGATCCAGGAAAGAACTTTATATATACATTATCATCTGTTAATTTAACTTGAATAATCTAATCCAGAAGAAGCACATAATATATAACTTCACAATATCGATTTCTTCAGAAAGTAATTTCATTTTATAAACGAGTTAAAAAAGAACCTGATTCGCCATTTTTCCAATCTCGACATAACCTCCAATCTTATTATATATTTAAATCGTACACACTAACTCTTTTGCAGATTAAATTTGTCACACCTTTCAATTGAAAATCGTAGAAAAAGATTAAAATATTTTCAATGTTTAATTATTTATAGCTTCTAGCAACATTGGCCAATTTCACTAAAATTATCATCCTATGCATAAGTTACCACAGATAAAAAATTTAAAAAACATTATTCCATTATATTTCCTATCATTTTATTTATTTTCAATATCCCTAACTAAAATATATATTATAATTAATTTTCCATCTATGGAATAGGGCTTACTAAACACTCGTGATCACACACTTCGTTCATTCTCGACTAACAAATAATTTCTCCAAGTAAACTGTCCTTCGATCATCTAAAAAAAGAACAATTGGAACCGCTTGATCGAGCCACAGAAAGTTTATTCACGTTTCGAAAGGTGTCCAGGTATATTGGCAGATGTATCCACTATCTCTCAGTCTCCGTTCACCGGAGCATCCGCCGCGTCATTCCCCATGATGGCCGGGTGTCATTTGTAATTAATTTCGCGGCCGTCCTAGCTCGTCCTCGGACGACACCGATTACGGCGCGACATATCGCCGATCAGGCATCGTTCACCAACGAAATTACTTGGCTCCGCTCGACTTCGTAGTTCGGCCATGTTCGGCCGGGTGGCCGGGAGGGGGGAGGGGGGGGGGGGGGGGGGTCCCCGTAGCTCGCAAAGGCAACGCGGCCTGGACCGAGCTGATATTTTTCCGTCCTCGGCCTCTTTGCTCGACCGGAGGAGACCGGCAAACTTTTCCTTCGATACGTCGTTCGGCGCGCGGAGATATGGGAAAACGACACTCGGGAAGGGTCTTTGGAAGACGAGCTGTGAAATGGATTCCTAGACGCGGGGATAGTCCGACGATGCGCTCCCCCTTTAGGCGAACCGGCGACGCCGACGCCCCTCCTCCTCCTCCTCCTCCTCTTTCCACCGTATAGTGGCCCGAGCCCCGCGTTTTGATGCCACGGGGAAATTGAATTTCTTGGTCTTGCATCTTCTTCGATTCGAAAAGCTCACGATTTTCGGCAGCGGGTTGGTGGGGGCGGTAGGGTGGAATGGGGGGAGGCTGAAAACAATTATCTTCCGGAGCTCGGATCGTTTTTCGGTGAACGGGCTCGTTCTATTTTAGAGACGCTTTATATACATTTATTGCTTTCTGGGGTAGTTTATACATTTTTTAACCCTTTGCAATCGAAGCCATTTCAACTATAAATCTGAAATAATTTTGCTGGCTTATAATAGTTCCATTTTATGTGACAAAGTGTATTTTATACGTATGAAACTGATTCTTGTCACTCATACCAGCACTTCTATTGTTAACAATTTTATAAATCTAAACTGTGTTAGTATAAAAATGATGTTGGAACGTGATAGAATAATTTTAGTTGTGCCCCACTCGTGTCGCCACTCGAATGCAAAGGGTTAATACAAATGGACGGTTTTTATAGTATAAGAATATTTAACAAATGTTGTTTTATATTAGTTAACGAAGTTCAGATAAGTATGTTATATATTGTATTGAGAGATATATGGACTTAACAATTACAGATGCCCAACTTCTGAGACACATATTATGTTACATTATAATATATTATGTATTATGTTATATGACATTACAGTATATTATATCATCAATTATATTCTGTGTTATAAATATGACAATAATATATGATATATTATGAGTTATAAATATGACGATAATATATGATATATTATGAGCTATAAATATGATAATAATATTCGATATATTGTGAATTATAAATAAGATAACAATATTTGATATATACGATAATAAACATTCTCTATTATCATATACAAAATCTCTATTGCATTCTAAAAATGCAACCATAGTTTCTATACACTTCTGTACCTGTTCCTGCAATACAAAAATAATAAAAAATAATAATTTTATTCTCTCAATACAATATATAATATATCAAAATTTTTTAAATTCACGAAACGAACTAACAGACAGTATGTCAGACATGCTCAATAATTGGTACTCTAACCCAAGTACAAGATCTGAGGAAATGTCTCTGCAATCACGGCGATCTACGATAGATCTCGATCAACGCACGCCTCGAGCAAATGATAACGAACGCGTTCAGATTCCGCGAGTGCGTCGGGCTACGTCGAAACAACGTCGCAACGGTTCGCGTACGTGCTTCCTCGGCCGGAACGATGAACATTTCGCCGGAAGACGGATCAGTATACATGACGCGGCTTTTAATGTTACTTTTGCATCGGGGACTGGCGACCCGCTACGTGCCCAAGAAATTTCATTAAAATCGGATGCCGCGTTGGTCGCGAAGCGTGCGCAATGATCGCCAGTAGTTCCGCGACGAACCCCGCGGCCGAATTATAGAGAAATTGCATGGGAAACGGAGAGAGAGAGAGGAAGGAGAGAGAGAGAGAGAGAGAAAGGAGAGAGAGACAGGAAGGAGAGAGAGAGAGGAAGAGAGAGAGAGGAAGAGAGAGAGAGAGAGATGTGTGTGTGTGTGTGTATCGCACGCAATAAAAGTCAGCGCCGCAGTAAATTCACCTGTTACGTCGGCTCAGGAACCGTGTAACATTTTAATCTGGCCTTTAGCCGTCGCTCAGGGTTTCGGCCGAATTAACACGGCCGGCGCCGTTCGCCGATATTAATGAACTGTTCCCTTGCGGCCACCGTCTCCCCCCAAAATAATACTCGCAATTAGGGGACCGGACCCGCTGTTCTACCGTGGGGTCAAGAGGTAAATTGTCGGTCGTCGGGATAGATTTAACGGCCTTCGAATTCTTGTGTTCAATTCGTTAGAAATTCATATATTCGAATTAATTCGAATTAATTCAAATCTATTCGAATAAAATTTGATTTCATGTATTATTGGAATGAACGATGATTTGACTTATTATTCGAATAGGATTTGATTCAGAGAATTTATTCGAATCAATTCGAATTTATTCAAATAAAATTTGATTTGATATATTATTTGAATGATAGTTGGTTCGACTTGTTATTCGAATAGGATTTGATTGGAAGAATTTGTTTGAGTCAAAGTTAATTCGATTTGTTATGTGTGTAGAATTTAATTCGAAGAAGCTATTCGAATCGAATTTAATTCGAATTTATTCAATTTGATTTCAGATAGTATTTGAATAAAATTTGAGTTGACTTATTATTCGAATAGAATTTGATTCGAAGAGTTTATTCGAATCAAAGTTAATTTGATTTATTATGCGAATAGAATTTGATTTGAATCAATTCGAATATATTCAAATAAAATTTAATTTGATGTATTATTTGAACGAATGATGATTTGACTTATTATGCGTTAGGATTTAATTCGAAGAAGCTATTCGAGTTAAATTTAAATTCGAATTTATTCGAATAAAATTTGATTTGATATATTATTTGAATAAAATTTGATTTGACTTATTATTCGAATAAAATTTGATTTCACTTATTATTCGAATAATCTAATCTAATATATTATTCGGAATAGATTTAACAGCCTTCGAATTCTTGGACATGAAGAATAATTCTGACTGTAGAATAATGGAAATATTCGGCTTTGTTTAGCTATGTAGTATATCGTGTAAAATTATGTAAATGTATTAAAGTATGAAAAAGTATAAAAGTATGTATAATTATAAATAAAACAGTGTAAAAGTCCTCTTTCAATAGATGTTGATTTACTGGCTATAATCAGTTTACACCAAAGTTACCTTATAAATGATTTATAAATTCTTCGAGTTATACAAACTCTTTCGTAACAGATGAATTAAATTTTCGTAGTTAGTGATAACAATAACAGAAAGTTTAAATAAATATTGTATTGTCATTTAAAGCTCGATAAGCTCGGTATTAATTATTAAAATGTTGATAAAAGAGTTACCATTTCAGATTTTTATAAAAGATGAAAGTTACGTGCACGAATTTCAATATAATAGCTATTTAATTTTAAAAAGTCGTTTTACATGCAATTTGCAATATTTAAATTAACAATATAAATGCTATCTACAGGATATACAAGAAAATAAATCGAAAACATAATTCTCACTTCCTAGAACAACCTCTAAAAAATTCTGCCCTCAAAGTCCCAAAGACGGCGCCGCCGCGACAGTTTCTCGCGAGAATCGGCCGAATCAATTCGTCAAAAATCTACGAACACTCCGAGCTGCATCCTCCGTCTAGCAAAGTTGCCCACCGTCGGAGAGTCTGCACTGCAGAATCGCGGAAGGAGTGGCAGCTCCGGCGGAGCGCTGAAGTGGCCTAACTTGAAAACCGTCCCCGTCGAGCACCGGTAGCTTTCGATTCGCCGAAAAATCGTCGGCACTCAAAGGTGACCCGTCCCCGATCCGTCCTTCGGTTCTGCAATTATTCATGAATCGCGCGCGATCGATCGGCGTCCGCGTCCCCCGAGCGTCGGCCGCCCGGCGCGCTTTGAACTGTCTCTCTGTCGACGGGGAACCGGCCGAAATGGGACGCGCGGAACTCGACCGTCGTCTGTCCGCGTTTCGTCTACGAGCCCGGCGCATATGTTATTTCGACGCTGCCGGTGGCGCACGGCCGTCGTCTTCACAAAAGACAAGGGAAACGGGGCAGCCCGGAATCCGATGTCCGCCCCACGCGCCGCCGCTGTTTTCCTCTCGGAATACCGCCGGGACTGCTCGGAATCGGGCCCGGCCGTCGCGCCAGTATAAACGGCTCGGTGTCTACGGGTCTTCTATGCAGATTCGAGCGGTCTTGCTCTTGTGTCTTCTCGAGCTTTAGTTTTCCTTGGGGGAGGGGCAAAATTTCCCGACCTTTGCTGACATATTCTTGTCGATCGCGGTGAGCAGACACCGATATATCAGTTTCAATACGCAGAATTCGATCGCGCGAAAGTTATACCCGCTCATAGGTGACGGATTTTCAGGATTTTAAATAGGTTAGAGTGCCGCCATGTTGGCACGTGATTAGATCCAAGAGAAGTTTAGTGAACGGCGTCGGTAGATAGGAGCGTAAGCAGTTAGAGTTAGTAGATGCTAATATCAAAATTCGACTATTTTCGAATATTAATACTATTTTATAATACTAGACTTTTTCCTTTTAAATTTCTTCCCTTGTAAAAATGTTCTCTGAGGTATCGTTAACGAGATATTAACGAAAAGTACTGACCAATAAGAGGCCATATCACGTTAGCCGAGCTAGACTCTCATTTGTCACCGTTTTTCATTAATAATTCATAAACAATGCCGGGGACTAAATTTCGCCAGGAAGCCTTAATTTCCCTAATTTTTCTAATTTATCGTAATAGCGAGTAATTTTTGGCACACCATGTATATAACCTTGGATATTCGTGCTACAATTTAGTGACATTAAAATGTCTATTTCGCGTAACGACTGACAGCTTAGTAATTACGATAAAAATGAAGCGATGACAAATATAATGTAATGAAACTATATACAACAATTTTGATACAATTTATTCAAAATATATTTAACGCATATCCTTTTAATGAACCATCATTCATGCGAGAAAGGTGTGATCAGCGGTCGAAAAATCAAAAAACCACGTTCACACTTCGAACTCTGACGGCGCAATTGAAGAGCCGTCACCCGAACGTCTCAAGAATGAAACGGAGCCGCAGGTTAGCCCGATTAGAAGTTTCCGGCTGGCATCCAGAATTTCGCATAATTTGAAGTCCGGGCGCACGGACGGGGCAGACAGGCCGGCCCGTGCACACGTGCTTAATTTAGAAAACCCGATCCCGGCCCGTTTCTTAGACCGACTTCGTCCGAAATCCGCAGCTCCCGCGGGGTATACGTAATGTCTCATTCATTATTGAAAGGCGGAACGAGCCGGCGCAGCCTTGCCTGCCAACCGAGTTGAAGAGTTTCCTCAACTATAATCTATTAAACGAAACTAATGCGCGCGGCGAAATCCGCAAGAAGCGTAGTTGACAAAAGTTTGCACATCTGTTCGAAAATAGTGAGCCTGGCCAGAAAATGGATTGCTGAATAATTAAATTCGCCCCCTCCCCTCCACCGGGGGGAAGTTTCGGCTCTGACGGGGGGACAATCGCGGGAATTAATAAATTGCAGATCGCCGGAACGTAATCCGGCGATCTACTTATTACGTCTCCGTTGCTACTGAAAACGTTTCGAGCGGCCATATTTCTTTCGACGATCATTTAGAGTCACCGAATTTGCTTTTAACACTTTACTGTCCGCCTCGGTCGTAAATATTTCTGTTATTGTAAGCTAATTCAATTTAATAAGATTTTTATGTTTTCATGATATTAACGCGAGGTAGGATTTAGTTTATTTTTATTTGATTTGTTTCATTAATTGCGCTAGGTATCTGATATTTAAAAAATTGTATGATAGTATTGGGGATTATTAGTGCCATCTAACACTTTTATCTCAATAATAGATAATAAATTATTGGTTGGCAAGAAAAAGGCTACTTATAGACTAAAATGAATGAAATAAAAATAAACTGGAAAAAATAAATACAATTCAATACTAATACTACTTAAAATATAAAGATACCAATACATTGAATTACCCTACAATTACAGAAACGTTCACAATCGAACAACTATTCCCTAAAATTTTCTCCAAAGCTTCACGGCGTCACCAAAATGAGAAATACATATTTCTTATAAAAGTCTTGAAAGAATCTCTGAAAACACTATACACAAAAATCGACTTCGAACTTCTGCAGTTGCTCGCAGCGAACATAACGCTTCATGCAGCTGACGCGGACGGCATATAAAGTTGCTCCGTGATCGAAATCAGCTGACAGTAAAACCACCAACAGAGACTCGAAACAGAAAGAACATTCAAACAAGCCCGTCGCCGCGGAAGACATAAAACCGCATCGATCATCGCGCCGAAACCCGCGAAGCAGCCCCTAAAGCACCGAGTGCGCCGCGCTGCCGTCGCTCATAAAATCGCATAAAATTCTATTCGCGCGGGACTCGATGGCGAAAGGCGCTCGGCTTTCTTGCAGCGGCGCAGCTTGCGACGATTTCGCGGGACACGGTGCCCGTGAAGAAGTCGGCGAGCTCTCGCGAGCTTTTCCAAGGTTATGTCAGCACGGCTCGCGTGAACGAGCATAATAAAGAAGAGGAACAGATGGCCGCGGCGACCGGTGCCGGTAACGAAGTTAAGGGTGCTAGATCAGCAGAAGCTGGTCGTACGTGGTGCTCGCCGGTGTAAACCGAGTTGCGGAGGTTTAACCGATTTGCCAATATCGAGGTGCATCTACATTAGGCTGACCGTCTTCTGTTTGTTTTTTTCACAGGAGAAACTGTGTAATTGTGACACATGGAGGGAACATGATATGTGCCCATAATTATGAAAGTGGTCCAAGTCATATATTTCTTGTTTCGAGATATTTAATGAATTGCATTTGCATAAATTAAAATATATTTTTACATTATGCGATCTTTTTGTTTAGAATTTTATTAGTCTTGGTTAATGGAAATTTATTATGAATATGAAATTTTGTGTGAATTTCATGCGAAAATGTTGTTTTTAAAGTTTGAATTGACTTAGACCATTTTCAAAATTAACTGAATGTACTATAGTTGATTTAAAGCAATAAAGAACTACGAGTTTTATTTGAAACAATAACTTTAATGAAATCATTCAGGCACATTTATTAATGATTCTCAAAAAGTAAAGCATTTTTGTCATTTCGAGTTTTTAAGTTTTTTAAAATGTTCCTGAAAAACTGGAGGAATGTGTGGTAGTAGTAAACACATAATATATTTATGTTTGTCTTCCGATACTGGTCCAGTGGTGGTGCTTATTATTCAGAAACGCGTGAAAGAGGGACACGCGCCGTTTACAAGTTATGTTTACATAATTTCTTTAAATTTTTCACTTAGACCACTTTCGTAATTAACACGAAATGAATTCCATATAATGTTGAAAGTACAACCACCATCTAATGGTTCATTTTTAACGATATCGTAAAAATTACATTGAATAAATTTAGTTTAAAATAATGTGGTGTAGAATAACTGATAAACTCATTTTTTTTTTAATTTTGACTTAGACCACTTTCATAATTATGGGCACATATGTGTGTGGAATAATTTAGGAAGAATTGAGAGGGTAGAGAAGTTTCGGAATACGGAAATTGGCGATGTAAATTGCTTGTTTGCATAATAAGGTTAACGAATTAATGTTGTGAATATTATTCTATTATATATATTTATTATTATTTAGTAATTGTAATATGTAGTGGGATATGGAAGAATTTATAGCTTTGTCTTGACCGTATTTTTGTCATATTTTATAAGAGCTATTTTAGATATAATTAGTATTTTTGTATATTTCAGATACTTTTGTACGATAATTTAATAAATGAATTTTGCTGTAGTGATGATAAGAGTTGAAAAGCAATTGTATAGAGAACATAGAATCTAGGAATTAATTCTTGAGGAAAATTTTCTTTGACAAATATACTATTTTTCGTAGAGACAGTATTAAATAGAAATTTTTAACAGAAACGAATGTTAATCAATTATTATAATAGAAATTACTACTTTTGATGCTTTTGGTCTTATTTTAGGTCTAGTGTTAAGTTTCGGCAATATTTGTGACAAAATTCGCGCAATATAATTGAATACAATTCATATAACTAAGTTAAATATATTTACACATATATAATATATTATACATCAGGTAATACTATCATACTTATCATATTTATTCCATAAATTTAATACAACGTATAACATATTATAAGCCATGATGTAAACCATATTTAATTAAGTATATTTAACGTAAAAATCGACAACAGAAATGATCACTTCAAATCGTACAACAAAACCCCCTTTCTTCGCATTCACCAAATCGAACAACTAATCATTATTGCAACAAATAAACCGAACAGCCCGCCAGAAAACAGTACAATAAATTTCGGTGAAACAATTATCGGCTAAAAACAGCGCGGCACGGAGCCCCGTGTCCCCGCGACGTTGTCGACGTTGATCTATTTAATGGTCATTCATTTTCAATCAGTTGTCTCATTTGTTGTTGCATTTCCTCGTTACCGGCGTAATTAGCCGTTATTCCGAGCAGTTCTTTTCGTCCATTAAAAAGGGTAATGGAACACGGCAGGGGACGGACGGGGGTGTAGCGTCGGTAATCAGCCCCCGCCATCGGAATCATTATCAGGCTTTTCAGGCGGGTCGCGTTTTAAGCCGGCATTTTTTTTCGGCGCCGCGCGACAAGCAACTCGGCCCCCGAAACCGGACGGCTTCATTAATCGATATTATGTTTATCTGACGTAACGCGGCCGGACGATTCGACGGGAACCGATTTCGCTCGGCGAACAATCGATGGTCGGCAGCGATGGGGGCTGCGGGGGACGGCGAGCCATTAATGACGCTCATCAGCGCAAAATTTGATCCGGCGCCGCCTGTTCGACGAGTGCCTCGTTTCGTCGAAAGCGAAACCGGACTGTCGACACCGTTACGTAACGATGACGTAACCGAATCAAGCGGGCCCGAACCCGCCCGTGCCATATTTTTCCGCGTCCGACAATCGATCTCGTCGAGCGCCGCGGATTCCACGCGGATTCCACGCGGATTCCGCGCGTCGAGATTCCGTCGCGTGCTGGCGGAACGGGTCTCGTGACACCGAGCGACGATGCTATTCGTTAATAATATTGTTCCGGGAGGGGACTAGTGGATTTCCGAACGGCAGTTTCGCTCGCCGATTGTTTTACGCGCCTCGCGGAACATTTCAGAAAAAACTCCTTTTCGAGCGACGAATCGGTTGAACGTGCGCGCGGCTGTTGGTCAAAGTATCCGGATAAGTTTTATATTCGATTTTCATGCTGCGAAATTTTTTAACGATCTCTACCGGCGGTCACTTTGACGTTAAACGATACCTTCGCGGACTCGCAAAATTACTCTTCCGGAAGCGAGAACGTTTAATCGCTGCTTTGAATCCGGCCGCGATCACCGGCCGCCATTTTGTACAAACTCCGCGGTGCCTCGAAAAAAAGACACTTTTATTTGTCGACGCGGACTAATTTAACAGACAGGTATCGGTAAATATTTCGAGGGGACGTCTGAAAACTCGTCTCTCGAAACGTTTCAGTGGACGCGTGTAAACGCCTCGCGCCTGACCAATATCGAGCGATACTACTTTCCGCGCGAGGTCGAGAACGCCGCGTCTTTCTCACGGGCAAACAGCCGGGGAAAATTCCGTCGAATTGTTATGGAAAATAAATAATACCGCGCCAGTGTCAATATTTGCGGCGGAACGCAGGTAAGTGGAAATAACCGGTGATGGACAGCCGGGCAAACAAAGCGGTGCTCACGTGCGCGCGTAATCACTCGGGTTTTAAAGTTCGATTTGCTCCAAATGGCGGCCGGATACCAGCGAATTTCAGTATACATGTTCGATACATTTTTTCGTGTAAAACCGGGCCTCGCGCGTGGTAGAGACCACCGCTCCGCACACCGTGACAAACCGTACGCGAAATGCACCATTAACACTTCGCGATCGCGTCATTTCACATCGCGACTATGAAAAACGATTTAACGGCGCGCGCTTGCCACTCTCGCGTAATTCCCTCTTTCCGATTTCTAACAGCGAATTAGTCGATCGATCCTATTGGTTAATTCGGAATTAACCCCTTGCCATTTTCTTCATAGTTATAATGGTAAGTATTTCTTTGATTGGAATAATTTCGTAGGGGGAAAAGAAAAGTTATATTTATTTTGTGTATACATTTACTAGAGCGATTAAATATTGATTGCGAGAGAACATAATTTTAATTCGACTTAATAGAAAGGTATAACAGTTATATTTAAAAGGATATTAACCCTTTGACTACTGTTGGCGCCTATTGGCGTCTGAAACATGTTGGCATCCCGGTACTGTAGGCGCCAATAGGCGTCAAGATCAAATTACGCCCCCGTTTATTATTAAATTTGATTAATTATATATTGTGTAATATTTGTTATATATTGTAAAAAAAAGCTTGAAATTATCTGTCACTTCAAGTAATATTGGTTTAATGCAATAGAATTCAATATTTTGGATATTTTACTATACTTCCTCAGAAATGCATGTCTAACGAAAGACTACGGCCGTGCCAAAGTCTGCCGTAGCCAAAGGGTTAAATAGAAATCTCCGTCACGAGCCTGACTCGTCAAAATACGGCTAGGGGTTAACCTCTTAGGCACGACGCGCCACTATAGCTTTAGTGAATGATTCTTACTTTATTTAATTGATTTATTAATTATTGAAGTAAACAATTGAAGTGAAAGTGTGTATGTATAATACACTAAAAAAAGAATTTATGTAATTAATACGGTATATAGATATACGGAAGAATTATATATTAAGAAAAATTCTCTTTATTCATACGGATATATAAGAAGAAGAATTGAAATATAAATAAGAAGAATTGAAAATTATATGTATATGTATGTATAAAGACGTTCGGCATGCATTGTTACATCAAAATTACACAACAGTATTTATTCAAACATCATGCGCTGACGTACAAACTATAACGCTGGTTTTATTTCACAATTTACGCTTCAATTGCGAACGTTATTCGAACATTGCCAACGGAAAACTCATTGTTTAGACATCTGGCTGTTTTTATTTTACAATGCGCGCCTCGATTAAAAATTTTATTCGATCTCCACCGACGAAAGAGATTTTTATTTAGACGTTCCGCTGTTTTTATTTCGCAGCGTGTGCTCCAATTAAAAATTTTATTCGATCACATCCGACGGAAGACGTATTTTAAAAGGCGCGCTTCAATTAAGGATTTCATTCGAGCACCGTCGAACGGAGACCTCCAACAATTTTAACGCGAACGTGTTCGTCCGTTGTTGACGCTCTATTAATCATTTATTTTGTAATTACAGAAAAAATTCGATCGTAGTATTTTATACGATAGTTCTGAAAGAACTACGATATTAGCTTAAATAATTAGAGTATTGTGAACGAAATCACTTCTGGACTATTTTTCAAATAATCCTGATCGTCGATATCGAAAGACGATATTTATTATTATTATTATTATTGCTATTATTATTATTGTTATTTATTAACGGGTTAGTAAGGCCCTTTTGTGTTACCTGTAGTTTATACACATAGTTCGGAGTAACCTTGTAAATAATATATAAATAAAAGGAAACAGAATGAAAATGATGTTATAATATGAAAGTAAAATATAAAAAAATTATATTCTGTGTGTTTTAATAGCTAGTATTGCAGTTGATATAAACATCGACATAATGTAAAACTTCGAATCGAACAAACTCCTATCAATATTTAATCACCGAAGTAAAGATTACAAAACATAGAATATAAGCAATCCGATCCCGCACAGGAAGTAACTAATGACATCGTTAATCAACTTATCTATAAAACAAATCTAAATAAAAGATGCTAAAAATTGCCAATGATTTGTCGATGATCGTGGAACTCGGTATAAAACATCCGCGTTGCAGCGAGAAGCTCGTCGTCAGCGTACACCGTGCAAATCAACCTGCGTCGATCGTAAACCGCTTTAAAACCGGCCTACGTGTTAAAATAAATAAAACCGATCAGAGGATGTTTCGACTTCCGTTGATAAAAGCTGATCGAAGGGAGGATGTTGAAGACGGTCGAATAAATCCTAGATCGCGAGTCGGCGGAGACCGGTTCGGGCCGTTCGAATGGCGAGCAGAGGAGTACAAGAGATTAATAAACGGTCGCGACTCGTCGCGATGGTTGACGAGGAAGGCCGAAATGGCGGCGAGCGGAAGTCTCGACGAGTAGAAGTTCGCGCCAAGCGGAAATCTCGAAGAGTAAAAGAGTCCCAAAGAGCAGAAGTCCCGACGAGCAAAAGTCCACGCCAGGCGGAAATCCACACCGAGCAGAAATCCACGCCAAGCGGAAATCCACGCCAAGCGGAAGTCCACGCCTCGCAAAGATCTGCGCCAACCAAAAATCGACGCCGATCTGCGCGGCGCTTCGGTGCCGATTGCCGCGCAGCATCAAAAATCGTCCGCGCCGTTCTACGTGACCCATTAAAAGCCACGAACGGAGCGGTTTCGGGCCGGGTCGGGCCGAATGGGAGGAGAACGTGTAATCTCCGACGCAAACGCACGTATTGTTTTATTTGAACCGCACGCGCGCGACGCGATAAATATTGTGTGGAACGAGGGAGGGGGGTGGGAGAGGCAGCGTTCCGCGAACGTGACTTTTCAGCTACGCCCGGTCGTACTTCCTACCGGTACACGGAATCCGAGGCGATCGGGGTCGATGCGAGAGCGACGTTTAACTGGTGCCGCGTCGGACCGGTTAACGACACCGACTTTTCTTCGCCGGTTTAATCCGGCGATCGGAAATCGAACGCGATGCGCCGCTATGCGCGAACTCTCAGATGCGTGAAGCTATTGATTTTTTTATTTGCTTTTTTTCAATTGGGAAACGTTTGCTTTTGAATGTAGGCTGGTGCATGAAATTAAATGGTTGCGATAATTGGATCATTAGTGTTACTGGTATTGTTCGTAGTATCGTTGTTCAATTATATAATTCAGTTATTAGTATTATAAGCATTGTTATCAGTATTGTTATTCAATTATTAGTATTATTAGAATTGTTAGTAGTATTGTCAGCAGTGAGGAAGTTGTATTTTAATTATGTTGTAATTGATTTAGTGTCAATTACATTCTAATTTAGTCGCATGATTGAATTACATTGTATTTCGATTATATCGTAACTTAATTGCATCCTGTTTCAATTATGTGTAAACTCTAATTGCACATTGCAATGTGTTTCAACTACATTCTAATGCAACTGCATTGTGTGGCAATTATATTGTAATTCCACTGCATTGGTTTTCAATTACATTGTTATTCGACTGCATTGTGTTTCAATTACATTGTAATTCGACTGCATTGTGTTTTAATTACATTGTAATTCGACTATATTTTGTTTCAACTACTGAACCAAGGTTTCAACAACAATTGAAACCTAACTGCATCGTGTTTTAATTACGCTATAATTCAGTTACACTGTATTTCAATTACACTGTATTTCAATTACATTGTATTTCAATTACATAATTAAAACCTTACAATTAATCCAGTCATTATTTTAATTAAAAATACAATTCATGTGCAACTTATTTAAAAAAAAAACACTTTAATTGAGTAGCTTTGTAATTATAATCTTTTGATTAATTCAATTATAATTCCGCATCCCTCTGATCATGAATTGATTTCTCAGGGGACTAAGCACACGCTGAATAAAAAGTGTACGAGAAATTAACATTGACTCAATTCTAAATTCCATCAAAATTTTATTCTTATCGTATAAAATACGAGAACCTCGGAAAATTTCTCTAAAGAACGATATGAAACTGTGTAAACGAGTCTCAAGCAAGTTTTACGTGCGGCTAAAGTAAATATTGTATAAAATATTAATATATTAGAATACCGAGTCGACTTCTATAACTACTGCATACACTTACACGAGCAAGTTAAATTGGCTCGAATGTCCGCTTCTGAAAAAGATGCGGAGATAGCACCGTGCCAAGATAGAAAATTGGCTAGGAACCACCCTCGTGAGTTAACGCAGATTTTTCTGTCCGCGTGTAATCGATTCCTACGCCGTAATGAGTTAAATATGAATATTACGTTACACGCATATTAGGTAGAAAATAGAGCTAATAATATGTTCGTTTAAATTAGAAAAGTGTCGACTAGAAAACTATAGATTAGGAAAGTATGAACTAAAATACTATAGACTAAAGAACTGGAAAACTGTAGACTAGGAAACTATAAACTAGAAAACTATAATCTAAAAAACTATAAACTAGAAAACTATAAACTAAAAAACTATAAACTAGAAAACTGTAAAATAAAAAACCATAGACTGGAAAACCACAAAGAAAACTATAAACTAGAAAACTATAAACTAGAAAGCTATAAACTAGAAAGCTATAAACTAGAAAACTATAAACTAGAAAACTATAAAATAAAAAACTATAAACTAGAAAATTATAGAACGGAAAACTATAGACTTCAAAACTATAAACTAAAAAATTACGAACCAGAAAACTATAGACTGGAAAACTAGAAAATAAAAAATTATAAACTAGAAAACTATAGCCTAGATTAATTAACAAAAAAAATACCGAAACCGAGGATACGACTACTCGACAATTCTTAGTCTTCTTTACTCCTTGCCTTCCAAAACAACCCTGCGCTCCATTCCAAAAGACAAAAATCATTACCCAATTTTGATTAATAAAATATTGCTATAGCAACAGCGGACGCCGCTCACCCCCTTTAACATCACACCTTTTGACCCTTACAATGTCTTAAAAGCAACATTGTCCTCATATTCTACTTTTATATTACGATACCATAATTATACATATAAAATTACAAACAGTATAATAATTCCTTAAAAAATCAACAAATCATAGTAACGCAAAACTAGAGAACTGCTTCGAAACCGAACGAATCTGGTCGATCGTCAATTAAACATGAAGACGCCGTCGCGCCGAAACAGAGACACGAAAGATTCGTGAATCCCTTCGGAATCGAAGATCTCTCGTATCCGAAATTGTTTTAATAAAATAAAAGTTCCCGACTCCCGGATAATATTGTTACTATTCGTGTCGCAGCCATTTCATCGATCCTTCGGTCGCCATCTGAATACCAAACAGAGGATCATGGCGTTCTTGGTCACGCGCGTGATATCCCCGTAGTTTTTGTAAAGTGGACTAGGTGGATTCCGAAGGAGCTCCGCTCTAAAGAAGCTTTATATATGAACAACCATATAAATGAACAATTTTTTAGAAAGTTCTGGATCGATCGGTTAATCCGAGCGATCTCGATCCTAAATCGTAAGTTGGACAAGTTGAGTTTACGTTGATCCGAATTATTTAATTCTTTTTATGAGGTATTTCATCACAAAAATTAAGGACAATTTGTCTGCGTCAACAGAAAGCTAATTAATTGCAAAAAGGAAATATTATAAATTTATTATTGGACCTCGTTAATATGTAGTTATAATTTAAAGAGCTGTGGTCAATGTAAATGCATAAAGATTCGCAGTGATTACTGGTTAGAAATGATTATTGATTTATCAGTGATGAAATAGTTATGTGAAATAATGTATAATTTATATTTGCAGAGTATTCTTTTTAATAAAATTATTGTATTTGTTTTCTCTTTTGTAATATTGACTTTTGGCAATAATATAATAAAATATGTCTAAAATGCGCGCCTTGTTCTCTCATTTTCAAAGTCGAATAAAAACAAAACTAAATAACTAATCGATGCAATTTTTTTACTAAATTAATGCTGGAAGTCCAAACAAAAGTAAAACATTATAAATCAAATACTTCGATCACGTTCACAAAAATAAAAAAATGTTTCGAGACCATCTCTTGAAAAATCACTTAGTTGCAATAATCACTGTGCTAATTCAGCTCGCCAAAATCCGCAATAAACCGCGTCGAGCAATTAACCCCTTGCTCTACAACTCATTTTATGTTGCGTTAATCGGAACTTACTTATTCTTAATATTTTTAATAAAAGGACCAGACAACTTTTGTTCCTTTTATCATCTGGATGTGCTTTTCTTTCCAGGCTTTGATAACGGAAGCATTAATTTTTATTTCGATATAGCGGAAATTAATAATACTAATATTTATTATATCCTGCATGCAATCTGTATCACGAGTCTGACTCGTTATAATAGTGCAAGGGGTTAAACCAAATTTCTCCAAGAACAATGAACCATCGTCGTGAAAGAAAACGGACTTCTGTTTGATCGCCGAGTAAATCGCGTTCTACCCTTAAGATTTTGCATGCCGGTCGTTGATTACGTGAAATTAATTGCTCGAAATCGCCAGTCTCCGAGAGCACGATTATCAGATCCTGCAGCACCAACGTGCCATCCTTTCTGGCCGCGGACAGGTAGCCATTGCCCGGGAAAAGAAGTAACAAGGCCGCGTTTAACGTTAATCAACGTAAAACCTCGTGCGTCACCGAAACGGAAAATGAACGCGCTCGATACGTCTACCGCGCGTACGTAAAATTGTTCCGGGTCTGATAATTAGCCGGGGCACGCGATTCGCCTAGCATCGGCATCCGAAATCTAATTACCGCACGCGACGGCCGCGCGGGGGTGATCCGGCCGCGAAAAATCCTCGATCGGACGTATTAGAACGTATAACTCGTCGGACGTTCTCCCCGCGCCGTGTTGCGATCCCTTTGAGCCCTATCCGCGGCGTTATCAAACAAGCCCGAGAAAACCGGTTGGTGATGGCAGGGGGAGGGGGGAGGGGTGGCGATAATTAATTTACCATCCGACGAAACTTCTGCTCCGCCTTGTTAAAGGTTGCGGACCGGCGCGGCCAAAGGGAGAGAGGACGAAGGACGGGGCTCGAGGTAAGTACGTGTCGCCTGAATCTCCAAGGTACATTCTTTGTCGGCAGTTTCGCCGATCGGACGTCGACCCAGCTGCCAGCTAAAGTTTCACTTTAATCCAGAGTTCCCGCAGTATTTCCCGATTCTCCACGGGCCGTATATGGAACGGGAAAGTGACTCGGACGACGCCGGAATGCGTGAAAAAGGAAGGTCGCGGGAACGGGGCGGCGACAAAATGGCCACCCGGCCGAACGGCCTAACGTCGTAAAATGGCCGACCGAGTGAATAAGCTTCGTCGTTCCGGTGAGAAACGGCCTGGACGAAATTACGTGGGACAGTTTCGCGTTCTTCGCCGGATATACGGCCGCGCGAATTCGGACGTCTTTATTGACGAGTGGGATGGAATTACCAATGACAACAGTCGCGGTTTACTCATCGACGGGGACGGCGGTGTTATTGTTTACTAATATGTGTATTATTATTATTATTATCGTTGTTGTTGTTGTTGTTGTTATTATTGTTGTTGTTATTACTATATTACAATGTTTGTTACTATCGGTATTATCATTGGAGTTATTATTATTGTTATTATTTACTGACGGAAACTCTTTGTATACGAAAGAGGAGGAGATTGTACGATCGCATTGATAATAATATTATGCAATTAACAAAGGATCTCCTTTACCGGTCAAATATATTCTTAAGATAGTTTAGAGTTGCGTTAATTCATAGGAATTGTATAATTTACTCCATCTGTTTTAATAACATTTTGGCATGATAGACGCGATTTTAAAACTTAAGTAGAAATTTTCAACACAATAGCAAGCTATGATACAATGAATACAAGATGAAAGTAGAGACTTTAAAATGAGTCCAGTTTCATTGCCCTACGATCCCTTTTTATGAAGTTACAATTTTTCAAAGAACAAAAATTTATAAAACAGATTTATAGTGGGTTGTAACTTTAATCTTCGAAATTTATCTTTTATTATATTTTATCAAAGAAAACAGATTGAAAAACCCGCTTGAGTCTATAAAAAACAACGAAGCGTCAACTAATAATTAACTTCTAATTGCATTCATAATAATTTTTCCAATGACACAAAATAAACGTACGACAATTTCTAAAAAATGTCCAAATTTCCCTGACATAAATTTATCTATATTGGGGCAAATTATATTATATTTTCCTATTAATAAAAATAATACTACTTCAATAATCACGCGCCTCGCTAAACGCATTACAAGGAATCAACCGCGACGAGAGTGAAGAAATAAAAACGTCACGCGAAGCAGACTGCGGTGTCTCGGAAACGAGATGAACCTGTCATTATTTCGACCACCGTATATCGCTCGCGGCACGGAGGAAAGTTTTCGAAAGCAGCGTTCAAGTCAGCCTGAAGAAATTCAACTCCATTAGACGGAAAGAGCGGAGAAGGCACACTCGGCGCGCGCGCGTTCCCTCGTTCCCTCGTTCCAGCGTCTATCGCCGCTCCGCGTGGCCAGAGATAAGAGCAAACGCAACCAACTCGAGAGTCACGAGAGAGCGGCGGCCATCAAAGGAGGAACTTGCAAAGAAAAATGACAAACCGCGGCGATGTTAAAAAGGGTTTGCACGACAATTCATACGATGGCCGGGGCTCGCCGGGCAAACGCTGAAACAAGGCTAGATAACGGCGCCGGTTGATAAAAGAGGACCGGCTGATTCTTCCGAATAAACAGAGTAAGCATTGACCTCTGTCCCGATCCGGTGCAACGACCCGGCTGCTTTTCCTTTTCGAACGGGGAACTCTAATGAGGTCCGCGTACATTTGCCACCTATCAGATGGTTCTTGGAATAATTATTTACAAACGATTTTATTATATTTATTTTTCGTTAATTATTTATTTATTCAGGTCGCATCAAAGGGATTTCATGCAGATATGATGTAGAATTATATCAAGGCGTATATTGTTTAATAATATTACATGAAGGAAAGTTCGAAGTGTATTTTACAACAATGTAAGTAGAAATATTAAATTAAGTTGTATAAAAATGTTGAATACTGTTGAAGTAAGAATATTTTTGGAAATAATTAGATATAGAGATGATGAGAAGTGTATATATAAGTGTATAGATATATGTAACAAATATGTATAAGTAAGAAATAATTATATGTATATAATGAATATTAAAAGATACTAAAGACAGTAAAATAATAGAGAAACATGTCAGAATAAGCCGAGCTATTAAATGAACTGAATTCTGTTTAATTGCAACCACTGCAACTGACGCAGAGACATTTGCAATCCACTAACAATAAAATTAAATTAAATCGTTTAAAAATTAAATCTGAAATCTTCACTAACTATCTTACACACAAACATCTGTAATTCATAAATTAGAATTAGGCGTTCCATTCATAAATTCGCCGGAGTATGATTTACTTTTTATTCGAAGCAAAGGAAAACACCTGCCACCATCAAACAGGCCGCCGTCGAAGGTAAAAGTAGAGCAACAAATTTTTCTAGAGTTCTTCGGGGACACCTTCGGCCAGACCAGGACGTGGAAAGTTTCCGTAGGCCCGAGGCACTCCGGGCATTCGATCCACCTTGTCGCCGAAACTTACCACCAGGGACAAACAAATTCGCGTAGCGAGCTATGAGCATCTTTATCTCGAAACTTCCCCGCTAAACCATTTCCGCGGCGAAGCTACTCCGAAAGTTACCGGACTACGGTCTCTCGCGAACATCGACACCGCTATCGATCATAAATTCGAACTTAGCCGCGATCTACGTCGGAGCTAGACTTAACACCAGGGGGGGTACTCGAAGCCGAAGCCCAACACCTGAATCCGGTTAGGAAGAGATGAGCACCGTTCGAGCTTATGGGACGAAGAATTTAATTGATATATCGTAGGGATGTTATTTTGTTCGAAATATTCGTCGAATAAAATTTTAGGCGAAGAATTTATTTAAGATGGTATTTAGGTAATATTCGATTTGAGATGGTGATTGAGTAGTATTCGATTCGATATGGTATTTCAGTAATATTCGATTCGATATGTTATTTGAATAATATTCGATTCGATATGTTATTCGAATAATATTCGATTCGATATGGTTTTCGGATAATTTTCAATTCGATATAGTATTCGAGTAATATTCGACTCGATATGGTACTGGAATATTTGATTCGCTATGTTATTTAAGTAATATTCGATTCAATGTGTTATTCGATTAATATTCGATTCCATATGTTATTCGAATAATATTCGATTCGACATATTACTCGAATAAAATTGAATTCGAACAACATATTTGAATAAAAGCAATGAATTCCAGCAATCTATTTGAATAAAATTTGATTCGAACAATCTGTTCGGATAAAATTTGGTTTGAACAATCCATTCGAATAAAATTTAATTCGACATATTATTCAAATAAAATTGAATTGAAAGAGTCTATTCGAAAAAAATTCAATTCGACATATTACTCGAATAAAATTAAATTCGAACCACCTTCTCGAATAAAATTAAATTCGAACCACCTACTCGAATAAGATTAAATTCGAACAAGCTACTCGAATAAAATTAAATTCGAACAAGCTACTCGAATAAAATTGAATTCGAGCAAC
The DNA here is from genome assembly GCF_028453695.1 of Augochlora pura. Lineage (NCBI taxonomy): Eukaryota > Metazoa > Arthropoda > Insecta > Hymenoptera > Halictidae > Augochlora > Augochlora pura. The sequence goes on from NC_135780.1 coordinate 982,303, forward strand.
CTATTCGACCAAAATTCGCTCGAAAATTCGAATCACCATTAGAAAAAATTATTCGAAAAATTGCTAAGCGAAACGTCGCTCGACGCACGCCGACCTCGGCCACCGAGTCAACTAAGTATTCTCGTTAACGAATCCGTTAACAGGATCGTCGCGGAACATTGTCGCAGCACCGTTCTTTTTTCTCAGCTGATCGGCTCTGAACAACCGGAAGCTTGCAATCTCCCCTCGTCTTCTACACCTCCTACAAATCTAATCTCTTTCAGCGGAGCCTCGGCGTCGCGTCAACGTAATAGGATTCCCGGAAAGTCGGGGGGGAGACGGAGGAGGAGCGAGGCAGGCGAAGACCGGGACGACAGAAAACGAGAGAAAAAGGCCGGTTAATCGGTCGAATCAATTTGTCCAGCTAATATGCCGGAGCTGGACAAGCTTCGCGGCGATTAAATCACCGCGTAATCAGCCGGGGGCACCGGGGCGCCGCCGCCGCCGCGATTCACCGAATTACCCGGGAAACAAAGGGCGGGGGCCGCGGGTGGCAGAATTATTAAAGACCGTTTGTGTTCCGATACCGGTGTAAAGGACGTGCCGTTGTGCGAACGGGGTCCCCTTTCTTTCCTGCTACAATCGCGAGGGGTGCAGTTAGCGCCGTCCGAAACTCTGCGGGTTATGGTTGGTAACGATGGCCACGCCTAGCTGCCACCTATGGCGGCGGCCGCGCCGCGGTCGCACGTAAATCGCGGCGACAGCGTCCTCCTCGTCTAATTCCAAATAATTCTCACACCCGGTATCTTGTCTCTCCCTCTCTCTCTCTCTCTCCCTCTTTCTCTCTCTCTCTCTCTTTAGCTCTCTTTATCTCTCTTCGTCCCTCCCTCTGCCCTTAAATGCTCTTACTTCGCCGCACACCGGAATGGCTGCTCGCTCGAGGTGCTCTGTGCAGATGCTGCAAATCACCGAGACAAAACAGTCGTCGTCCTATAAAGTTTGCCCCGCGCCCGCCCTGGAACGCCGCATCGAAAGCCTGCGACCCTACTACAGGGTGTCCCAGCCAGAGGAGAGGTCAGCTGAATACCCCACGGAATTAAGGGAAACGCGAACTGCGGCCGAAAAGTGGACGGTGTTCCAAGTCCCATAACTTTGGAGACGAAATATTGACGATGCTTCTCTAATTGTGCTAATTTCGAAGGCTGGAGCGTCTACTTTAAATCTGGAGGAGTTTGAAAAATATTTGGTGTTTCAGGGCGTTGTGAAACTGGGTTCGAATGGGGCTACCCTGTTTCAATAGATTTAGGTTGATTCTAGGATAAAATATTGACGATATTTGAACTTCTGTAACTTTGGGTAAAAATATCGCAGGGCACTCTGTCTATACTTATTTTGAAGGATGAAGTCTGTACTTCAATTATAGTAAAATCTGAAAAATTTTTAGTACTCTAACCCGTTGTGAAATAGTGGGCCTACCCTATCCGTTTCCATCGAAGGGATTTCAAATTTAGAATAAAATTTTGGCGATCTTTGACTTCTTATAACTTAAAAAACTCTTATAAAAATCGCAGGGCACTCTGTCTGTACTTATTTTAAAGAGCGAAGTCTCTACTTTCACACCATTTTAGTTTAAACAACAATAAGATCCTAGTTCATCGTAAGACACAGCGATGATCTAAAGGTTTCATGAAACAAGAAACAGTTATCTCCATCACAACTGTTCCAACTACGAACATCTATACAAACTATAAAAATTTTGTTCTCTTCTTAATTTCCATACTGTCTTGCAGGGGGAACTGTCCCCTTTAAAACAATCGCTCAAAAGTCGATCTACGATCTACCCCAGCGGTTTTATCGCAACGTGAACGATTATCATACCAACGCGATACAATCGTGCAAAGAAATTCGCAGATCCACGCTCGAGAAATCATCAGAAAGTGAAAATTTCTCTCTATAAAATAACACTAAAATAAATCCCACTCGTCACTCGCCATATCTCAAAATCACCATTCCACGAATCAAATAAAAGTCCCGCGAGAATTACGGATCCGAAAGACCGACTAAAACTCCGAAAATGATAAACTCGAAGAAAAAGATCACTGGACTCGTCTTCTTCACCCGAGACACCCTGTATACGCCATATGCGCGTCCCTCGGGCCGCCGTCGTCTTCCGGCAGTCTCGCATTCCGCGGATTCGGCTTGTCGAACGCGCGCGTTCGGCCGGCTAAACGGGAAACAGAATGGGAACGGCGGAACGATACGAGACGCCGCGCCGCGCCGGTCCCAGAATGTTAATTATCCGCGCCGCGAAATAACGTAACGATGCAGAACTACGACGGATAAATCCGACGAGTTACGCCGCCGTTGCCGGGGCTCTCTGTTCTCCGCGTCGCGTAACAGTTTGGAGACACGACCACACGCGGCAAACAACACCCTCCGGACCCGGAGAACACCCCTTCTCCCCCCGTCCCCCCTCCCCCTCCCTCGTTGGCGGGGCGAGCCAGCCGCGCAAGAGCGCCGCCGAATCTCGGTAGTCGAGGGTGTTTAGTCGTGAAACGCGATAATTAACCGTTGAAAATGCGGTTAACTGGTTCCTTTGCGCGACACCGTCCGTGGAAGTTCGTCGCCGCCGCCGCCGACGCCGCGTGCATACGCGAGGCTCGCGCGGGATTAAGCAGCCGACGCGCGGGTAATTGATCTCGGAAAAAGCGCCGGGATTTTCCCGTGTGATCGACGACCCGGTTTTCGGCTGTTTCGGGATCTGATCTGTGCCCGCGAGATTCGGTCCGCCGGACCGTGGGACAAGATAATTCGACCGCGCGGGGTTAGAAGGATTATTTGGTCTTCTTGTTTTTCTGGGGCCTATCCATTTTGCTTGCGACGATTAATCACGCGTGGATGTAGGGGAAAGTGGGTCTGGACCGATGTGTTTGTGATTATGTACCTATTTATGTATTTATATATTTACTTAGATATTTATATATCTGTTTATATATTTATATATAATTTTATATAACTATATACAATTTTAAGCAATTATATATAATTTAGAGCTAAACTATCAATCTATTTGTATTATATATCCATTTATTCTCATTATTCATCCCTATATTCGTATCACCTTATGCTTACTTAAATATATATAATATAAACAAAATTATGTTATAACACATATTATTATTATATTTTGAATTTATTTTAGTGCTCATCATTTATTACCGTATATAGCTACACCTACGTGTCCGGTTATTCTCAATCAAATATACAGAAAAGAGACAAAATTATCCTGCGACATTTAAAAAATATTTAAACATACACAGGAGTAGAAAAATGATATCACAACAAATATAATAAATAATGTAATAACATAAATTTCGGTTGGAAATGTCGGGTCGCTGGAATCGCGATCACGTGCAGCGAAATGATTTTTCTCGGATAACGTGCGGCGCGCGATCGGCGCACGCCTGTGATGGATAGAGAATGATTATTCAACATGAGAAAGTGTAATCGCGCGAACGAGGCTTCAGAAGGCGTTCAAAAGTGGTGAACTTGTTTCGAGAGGAATCTGAAGCATTCGCGGTGCTCGAACAATAGGAACTTTGAATGTTGTTTCCCCGATTACCTCGTTCCGTATCGAAAACGCGATGCCGTAATAACCCCGCGGTAATACAACACACGGCAACTTGCGAACCCGGTAATTTGCAAAAGTTATAAGGTAAGTGCTTCGATCCTCTTCGGCCGCGAGTAATGTTGCCGCGGGAATTTTACGGTTCATGCGATTACCGCTTTCGTCGAACATCGACGAGCATCGCGCCGGACTTACGAGATCGAAATTGTTCGCCGGCGAAGATTCACTCCCCCGGTTCTTAGGGATCTGTCTATCGTCATTTTGCGCATGTACCGTCAATATGGTCGTAAATATCGAGAGAAAATATTGCATTTTTAACCCCATAGCGTACTTTGACGAGTCCAACTCGTGATGGATATTACTAGTAATAAATTATTAAGTATGGATGTTATTCTGTTCTTTAAAATTAGAATAATATTCTAATCCCTTGTTATTAATATTTAAGTATTTTAGTAAATTCATGCATGGAATAAACATTAATATTCTATCCCTTCGAAGAAATTATACCAATCGAAAAGTGCCTATTCGCAGTAAATGTAAAGAAAATGGTTCGTCAAGGGGTTAATATTGTTAAAAAGCAACGATCTTATTTGTTCGTTTAGATTGATTTTTAGATTTTTAAAATGTCAGACTTCGCGGAATTCTGATAAAATTACAGTATCAGTTTCAGGTAAATTACATCGGGTTTGATTTCAGTAAAATTATTAAAATATTACCAATTTAAGGACGTTGTTATATCATACCTGCTTTATTAAAATTATCGAGAGAGAGTGTGTATTTTTATGCAACTTTCTCGCGTCTGATCGACTTAAATAGTTTAGATCTCTCGTCATACGAGTTCGTGCTAAAATGATTATCATATCGAAGAGGGATAATATTGCAGAACATTTTTATCTCGCAATCAGGGCGCTATGGTTCCCCGTAGAAATTATTCGAATTTCGGCTAATAATAAAATTCCAATAAAATTGTTAAAATAGTACGATTTTAAGGACATTATTACATCATTTCTGCTTTATTAAAATTATCGAAAGAGACTGATAATGAAATTTCAGTAAAATTGCTAAAATGCTACGAATTTTATAACATTGTTACTGTATTCCTGTTTCATTAAAATTATCGATAGGTACCACGTATTTTTATACAACCTTCTAGCATCTGATCGACTTAAACAATTAAATCTTGTCATACGAGTATTCTTAACATAACTAAGGTGTAAAAATATCGCAGAAAATTGTTGTCTCGCAATCAGGTCGCCATGGTTCCCCGTAGGAATCGTTCGAAATTCGGCGAGGCTGGTGCATAATTGTTAAGACCGGTGGTAAGACGCGGCAATGGGGGTTGTAACCGCGACGGAATAGAGAACGCAACGGTGCGAGTTTCATTCCGTTGCGACGCGTTCCGCAATCTGGACAGCAGCTGTTGTCGTTCGAAATCCGCGTCGTAACGCGGCCGAGCAATACTTTCGTCGTTTTCACGATTATTGCCTAAATTCCGGGAATAATTCGAGAGTGCTCGTTCCGCCCGGGGATAACCGACGGTGGTTCCTTCCTCCAGGAAATTCATTTCTGGTCCGCGATTAATCACCGCGAAAAATATTCCGTCGTTGCGCGTCGGCTTCCGCGTTAACACGGAACACCGACGTTTTAATTATTCCGCGGAGCGGTTTGTTTAGGAGGCATCCGAGCGGCGTGCAACGGTTAAAAGCGACGGTAATCGATACCGAACTCGATTTCCCAGCAGCCAACTGACGGTGCCGGTTCGGCGACAGAGGGAACCAACGCGACGAAATATGCGCCGGCTAAAGGAATCTCTCGCGAGTAGTCGATGAATGGTCGGTTCAATGAATCCTGCTTCCGGCGATGTGTTAATAACTTAAGCCTGCCCTGTGTGTCCGCGGCAGTTCCGAATTATCCCGAAATTTCGTTTCGATGTTGGAGCACGTAGATAGGGTATGTAGGTAGAGCGCGGCGGACGCTTCAACCCTTTGCGGCCGTACGTCTACTCTCAGCCATGTGAACTAGTTTTTGCTATAGCTTTTCTGTTTCGAGTAAATTTGTGAATGTGTATAGTTACATTTATAGCTATATATGTAGCTATATTTATAGCTAAATATGTAGTAATATTATAGCTAAATAAATAGTTACATATATATCTAACTATATGTATAGTCGCATATATAGCTAATTATATAATCACATATATAGCTAAATATATGTATATGTAGTCACATACATAGCTAAATAATACAGTTACATAGACAGCAAAATATACAGTTCCATACCCAACCAAATATATTTACCTAACTATATCTAAAGTTTAAAAATGAATGAATAAAGTTTGTTTCATTACATATATTTTCTATACATAATTTTATTATTCATTATATACTAGTCTTCGATCAACGAAAATTAATTCTGAACAGTATAATACCTATACTGAAATTTACTACGACTATAAAGAGTTAAGCGATGCTTCTCGATTCGCGTTTGACAATGGAAATCTTAACACATAAAAACATTAAATCACACATTTACTTATCTTGACATTTATCTTTTTACCGGTTGACGAAATTTTGCAGCTGAGACACTATTGATCTTTTTAAAGCATGTTGGTTGTTGTAATGGTCCCTTACCTGAAAAATAGAAATATCATTCATTAAAAAATTACTCTGAAACTATCAATTATCTTAGGCTAAATAATATAATTAAATATTCAAGAATTCTGCAAGATGAAAATTTACGAATGAAATATTATTCGATATTATCAAATAAATATACAAACAAATATAATATTTTTCGCATAAGAATTTATTCGCGCGTAAATTTACGCATCAAATAAAATAGTACATAATCTTGACATAACCTCGACGAATTATTCGAATAGATATATAGAATAATTTATGCTAAAGCATTCGGATAAGAAAATAAATAAATAGAATAAGTGACGAATTACTCTAATAAATATACAAAATAATTTACGTCGAACAATGAACGAATCATTCGAATATAAATAATAATATTCATTCGGACAACGATCATCGAACTGAATGAACATTAAAACATTGAAGCGAGCCGAATGATGTCCACCTCTGCTCGAAACTTCGCGGCGACAACGTGCTCGGCTGCTACGGCCCGTGTTTCAGAAATAACGCAACAACATGCAGATTTATTCATAGGCGTATTGTTCGAACTCTGTGCGAATATACACGGATAGAACTAAAAAGAAGAGAGAGGAAGTAAGCAGCGACTTATAAATTCCACAATAGTTTTTACCAAAGGGCCGGCTTCTTTTCGCAGTCACGTTTCACGGTGAATTTGCATCGCAAAGTCGGCTAACTCTGTAATTCAAATGAATTTCGAAGGGGTGTAGGAGGAGGAGGAGGAGAAAAAAATCCGATACACTCGCGACGGGCAAAGAACTCGTCGCGGTAGGTACCAGTTCGCGTAGCAAACGGGGAAGTTTGTAAAAATCGAATGAAAATAGCGTCGAATTGCTTGTAACTCGGGTTCCGGTCGTTCCGATTCGTGACCTAAATTTGTCGAAAACGTAACCGACCGCCGTAAACTTTATATTCATAACGGGGCAACTGCGCGCGCGGAGAGATGTGGACGGCGCGGAAGGAGCCGCGGAACACGAGGATTGTTGTTCCAATTCCCTTCCCGCACGGCAACAACGTTTCTCAACTTAATAAAACCCATTCGTACGAGTTACGCGCCCGCGAACGCGTTCTCCGCTGGCGAATTCCTTTCCGTGTCGGTCGACCGGCACCGGGTCTTATTACCAGCCGAGCATAATTTTCAATGCGCCGGGGATCATTTTGTCCAATATCGATTGCCTAACGAGATATCGCAATTTCTTAGAAATAGAGATATATATATAATATGTTTTCGATTCTTTTTCTTCTTGGGTGTGGGATTAAGGAAACGCCAAAGGATTCGTCTAAAATTAGAGTTTATTAAGTTCTTTTTTTTATACGATTTTCCCCTTTTTCTCTAACCCTATTTACAACTTATATACTAACCTAAAATTAGAGAATCGCCAATTTAACGTTCCTGCTTTCCTCAGTTTTCATATCGCACAGTGGAGGTTAGAAATTACTTTTCCAAGTTCTTCCGCGCCAGTGGCGCCGTTCCTCACGCGTCCGACCCCTAGCGGCGCGTACACGAAGCTTTCATATATAATATAATTTCGAGTGGATCAGCGTGATCTAGTAATGGTTTATGTAGCATAGGCTTATGTTGTCATACATAAAATGATTGGCGCGTACATCAATTGTTTTTCGAAAGGCATGTTTCTATGTCGTTGTTAACCCCTTCCCGTACTTTGACAAGTCTGACTCGTCATTATGATTTCTAACAATAACCTGTTAAGTAAAGATATTATTTCGTCTTTTTAAGTCGAAATAAAATTCTGTCTTTTTGCCGCTAACATTTGAACGCTGAAGTAATTGTAAGCACACTATAAATATTAATTTTATTTCTCTTACAAGAAATTATTCCAATCGAAAATTATTTAATCATTGTAAGTGCGAAGATAAAAGTACTGCAAGGGGTTAATATTTCCTTAACCCCTTGCACTATAATAAAGAGTCAGTATCATGACAAAGATTCCACGCAGAGTCAACGAAATACGAGTATTATTCATTTCTTCTAAATCGAGATCAAATTCTCCTGTTATCAAAGTCTACAAATAAAATTAAATAAAGGCAATACAAAAAATAAAACTTATCTGGTCTTATTAAGAACAGTATTAAGAAGAAACAAGTGCTGATCATCGCAGCGTGAAAGGAGTCGTAGTTCAAAGGGTTATCAGATATTCGCACTTACTTTTACAATCAAAAATGACCGATTCGAGCCGATCACAGTATCGATTAATTTCTCATCGTACAAGTTCCTTGAAAAAACGAACCACTCAAACGTGCAAACTTTCGTCTGATTTTACAGTTTAAAGCTTCCGCTATTTATTTCAACTCGTTCACATCGTTTCACCGTAACACGCTTTCTCTAACGACTGCGCGCGATGCACCGCGGCGTGGAAAAGACCCGTTTCCCGTGAAACTGCTCCGTCATCAACCGCCTGCAAAAACGTTGGACAACATTTTCCAGACCTTTAACCACCGCGGACCAAAAGATCGAAGCATCCCGTTTTCCAACGAGCCCCGAAACGCGATCAACGAACATGCCCGTGAACGCTGGAGAGAGATAGAGGGGGGGGAACGGGTAGCGAGGTGGCCGGAATCGAATTAAAATCGTAAGTCACGGTGGAAAGCTCGTCAGAGGTTTCCAGCTAGCGTCGAACAGGGGGTCGAACTTCTGATTGACACGGAGAAGGTGGCTGGGGAGGGTCGCGGGGGCAAAGTGCGCGACAGAGGGACGGCGAGAGGGTGGTAGGGACCGAACTCGCAGACGGCGGCGGAGTAGGAGGCGGAGGAGGCGGAGGAGGCGGAGAAGGAGGACGAGGGGGGATGTGGGAGAGGGTTGGCAGCGACGCGTTAGAGACAAACAGTGGGACATCGGGAAAGCGGGCGGGTTGTAGGAGGGCATAGAGACGCAAGTGGAATGCATCGACCTGGAAAAGAAATGCGCTTTTTATATCGCAGGTGGAGAGAAGGACAGGTGGCGGGGCTGCGGTGAAAGGAACTTTGCTGTTTGTATCTCCTTTCTAGCCGCCCTCCGGCGCGCGGCCCGGCTAAAGCATCGCATACCTCCGGGGAGGGAGAATTCCGCCGTTTGATCTTCCGTGTCCAACAATGGCTGCCGCCTCAACGACGGGGAATGGATTCTACACGTTATAACGCGTCTAAACGGCAACGAAGCCGCATTTCGTCGACGACGACGACGGAGACGACAACGACGTCCGGGCTGACGCTCGTCTGTTCCACCTCTCTTGTCTAACGGCCCTCTCTCCCTTCCTCTCTCCCTGCCGCCGGAGTTCACCCAGACGAGCCCACCTGCCCGGCGAACTACCAACCACCCCAGACTACCAACCATCCCAGACTAACATGCCAGCCGACTACCAAGCTCACCGACCACCATGGCGCGCGGCGGTGTGCGAGGAGCCGGCCGGCTTTTGAGCTTCAATCGGCCGCCGACACTGGAAACGTCCATCGCGGGAGCGGCCAGGAACTTCCAAGGAATATCGCATATTCCTGGCCGCAGCGAACAGCCAACCCCCGGCTAATGATTTTCAAGCCTGTTTGATGTTTGCCGAGGCCGCGACCACGCGTTATGCGATTGCGTTAGACCGTGGCACCCGTCGGATCGATGCCCGCTCCCCCGCTCCCTCGTCTGCCAGTCCGCCAGCCCGACCGCCGCCGCGTTTTATTATTTGGCGAACGCACGCGGCAACGCGCACTCTTAATTCAACGGGATGCTGTGTTTGCGCCGGTTTAATGGACCTTCGGAAACGCCGACGACCCTTTTGCTTCCCCGTTCAGGCTGAATAGACCGACTGTGTGTCTTTTGAGGAACGCGAGCTTTCTGTTACGGGGAACGCGTTGGTTGGGGTGGAAACGGGTTCGGTATCGGTCGCTTGATTTTTAAATGGACATGATTCTTGATGAGATTTTTAGTAATTGATTTTGTAGTAGGTACGTTGCAGTTTGTTTTGTTGGTTGGGGAATGTCTGGTGCGATTGTTAATAGATTGTATATCGATGGGTGAATATTGAGGTTGTAGATGGAAGTTAGAAGATGGGGTTGAGCAATTATTGGGATATTTGTATTTTTAATTTTTTATTTATTTTTCTATTTAATATTCAATAAAGTCATAAAAAGGATAAAGTTACTTCCCGATTCCTAGTGACTTTTATATGAATATTCGTGGAATAATGGAAGAATATTCGTTCTAAGTTGCAGTAAAATCAATAATTATTGTGAACAACGGACTATTTAACTTTCTATATAATTTTCTATTTAATTTTTTGTTCAATTTTATTGTTTATGTTTAATTTTCTGTCTAATTTCCTACTTAATTTTCTGTTCAATTCATTATTTAATTTTCTGTCTAATTTCCTACTTAATTTTCTGTTGAATTCTTTATTTAATTTTCTGTCTAATTTCCTACTTAATTTTCTGTTCAATTCTTTATTTAATTTTCTGTCTAATTTCTTACTTAATTTTCTGTTCAATTCTCTATTTAATTATCCACATAATAACTCGCAAGCAAATGAACTTATACTAAGATTAAAGTTTCTCTGACTTTTAGCACAACCTGTACACATCACATGTATAAACGCCTTCCAGACGTCATCGTACATCAAGGTGTTAAATAAATTCCGTCCTGCCATAAGGCAACGCCAGTCAGATCTATCAGTCGACAGGTTTATTATTAAAGCGGATCGATACGGAGGTTTCGCGCGACAGTGAAAATCTAAACGGAGTAAAATTCCCGCTAATAACAGAAATCGCATCCACCAAGACGGATCTTCCTGCATTAGAAATAGAGAGACTCGGCTGCGAACTTCGCCGACCTCTGCTTCGAACCCTTATATCCGCGCCGCCCGTTCGGGCTCTTGACCCCGCACGAACAAATCCGCGCCGGTCGCGACGACCTTCGTCCTCTTTAAAGTCAAGCGGACAGATAGGAATCGCGCGATTCGGATCGGGAAGACAAAGGGGCCGACAGTCGAAAACGGGCTTCGAAGCCGCGAGAATCGGCGCGGCATCGGTGAATTGGCAGCGTCCCAGAACGCCGGGAACTCGGCAGCCGTTAATAGGACGCTCCGGCTCGAGTTCTACGGCGAAGGAACACGCGCGCGTGCACGCGAGCGCCGCATACGGGATTAAGTGCCGCGCGACCCTAACCCTTTCGCCGTGGATGATCCGTCGATCAGCCCGCGGAAGGATATTCGACGAAAATTACTATATTATTGATGGACATAATTTACGTAATCTATTATTATCATTTATATGAGTTTATTAATTAATTTTCTTTTCGTTATTATTGTTGTCGATTATTACCTGCCTACAACTGCGCTATGAGAATAACCATAACTTTGGAGATAGTTAAAAGTAGCAGGTAAACGATACGTGATAGTATTTAATATAGTTTAAAGATTATTTAAAAAATATGGTGATCGCTTGCTGTCGATAGATGAATAATTATTTCATTAACAAAAGGGAGTACATAGATCCAGCATCGCTAGATAGCAGAGCTTCGAACTACTTACTATAGCTTCCAAATAAATTTATAACATTGAAATATATATTATTTCTTAACCTAGTAATTAAGATTATGTATCATACGTTAACACTCTCTTAAATTGTTTAAAAATAATTATTAAAAAGAACTAATAAAGTTTACATTTTCTAACTTCCAACTATGCGTTAGTATACTTCCACGTATTATAAATTAGTTTTAACAGAGAACCGCGCTCCTATCATTACTAAATAAAGCACAATTTACAAATACATCCAGAAATATTTCTGAAAATTTTGGCTACGATCGTAGAGAAAGTCGACAACTCGACATTGTCACGCCGACGAACCGCAGTCATTCTTCTCACCCTTCTGCATCGCCGCTCACCTTTTCCCCCAGTATCGTTTTTTACGACCGCCGCGAGAGAATCGTCTCCCATCGGCCGGCTTTTTTTCCTGAGGATATCGCGTATCGCGCGAAAGCGACACGGCGCACAGCATCGTCCAGGGTCGCCGGTGATTGATGGCAATTTCATTTTTATGGCGCGAGTCGAAGCGGCCCGTTTCGCAGCCCGCGCGTTGCGCGCGTCGCGCGCGTGGGAACCGCGGCCCCCGAACCCGGCCCGCCGCGCTCGCACGCTCGCAGCCGAACCGAGCCGAACAATACTCGCGAGGCATTTCAGATTCGTATCTTAATATCGGACACCTGGCTGCCAGATGGTCGTGCTTCGGGCTACGCCGTGGCCATGCCGCGCTCGCCACGAATTTCGCCGGCAAGGAGGCGTCGCGAACCCGCGACCATCTCCTTCGTACCTTCGAAACAATGGCAACCGTTTCCGTGACCGTTTTTGCAAATTGCCCTCTGTTCAACACCTTGTCGAATTTCTGACGTTTCCTTCGCGGTGATTTCAGAAGAATAGATAGTTATTTCTTTATTTAATCGATTTAACATTTAGATAGTTATTTTTTTAACGCTTAGAATGTGTCATTTTAGAGATTGAACACCTGAGTAGTATGTTAATTAAAATTGTTATTTTCGTATCGGTGTTTAATCCTCTTAGTACCGGCCAAAAGAGCCTATATCTGAGCGAAATGTTTGAAACTCGTTTGACGAAGTTTGATAAAGTTTCGGAAAGAAATTGCAAGAATTTTGGAAAGCCTGATAAATATCAAATTCAAAAAAGGAGAAGAAATAAGAAATGAAGTTGTTGTTTAATAAATTATTAAGAAAACTATCCTTTAAGATAGTAAAATTATTTTTCTATTAAGAAACTATAGCCAACAATGATATATCGTTGTTCGGTACTAAGAGGGTTAATACCTTGTTTAATGCATTTTTGAGAGCAAAGTGGGCGAATATATTATCACTGATGAATATGTTATAGTATATTAATTTATTATGATTTATTATCGTATATAATATTTATTATACGACACACATATAATACAATATATAACATATTGTAGTATTTATTATAATTTATTGAAGCATAATAAAATTACATTTAACTCCCAAATTAAAATTCTTTTAAAATATATATATATATATATATATATACAACATATACTATTGTTATTTTTATTAATATCTTTCCACTAATCTCATTTATGAAACGAACAACCATTTACGATAGAGCTAGACTAAGAACAAAAATTACATTTTATTATCGAAACTAATAGAAACGATCCTCCATCGATAAAAATGTGTAAAGAATAGATCATACTGGTAGAAACCGGCGGTTTCGTCGATCAAAGATTTACAAACGATAAAGTTCGCCGGGACGGGAGTGATTTTTACAGGCACGGAAAATTGGGTGTTCCCTGGCCAGACCGTCCTATCTATCAATGACAGCGGTATCTCTTCCAGCGAGACCATCAGAAACCTCTCCCTCTCCCCCCTCCCCCGGTGGAAAGCACTTGCTACGTGGAAAGAGTTCCTCTCTAGCTCGCCACGGTTATTAACATACGAGAGGTCCCGTTGCCAAGTCCATCCACGGTCGATTCGAAGGTTTCGGGCGTCCCGGAATCTATGCGACCATTACCGATCTCCCCTAAACTCATTTCGCCGGTGCCAGCCCGGAGTTCCCTCCGCCCGATTTATAGGATAATACTCGTGGCGTGCTAGCGCGCCAACAGTCTCCGATTTTTCTGGGCTCGGATTAAGTTCGAGGTTAGGCGTGGCGAGCACCGGTCCCACGAACCGTCCTGCCGCACGCGAAATATCTGAAGGTACTTTCAGTGGAACCTTCGTAACAGGAAAAATACCAGAATTTGTTAAAAATAGTGTCTTCGATGTTTATGCAATTTTATATGTCAATGGAGATTATTAATGAGGAACTGGAAGCATTCGTTAATTTCAGTTTATTATTCGTGGAAGCGAGTTATAAGATGTTAAAAGCAGATATTTTATTTAGATATTATTATTATTAAAGTTAATACTTTATACATTTTTCTTTTAATTTTTAATTGTTTAGGTAGTTATTGAATGTATTTGTTAGATAATATTGTGGTAAGGATAGTTTAAGTCGGAATAAATTTTTCTGTTATTCTTCGACTCTGATTGATGGAAATCTATCGGTATATTTTAGTATTTTAGTATATTTTAATATTTTACATTTTATATTTACCATTTTAATATATTGTTGTTATTCTAATAAATTATTTTAATATATTAATATATTATTAACATATTATTACTCCGAACTATGTGCATTAACTTCATGTAACACAAAAGGGCCTTTCTAGCCCGTTGATAAAGAATAATAGTAATAATTATCAGTTCTGTTCTTTAAAATTGGAATAAAATTCTAATCCCTTGTTATTAATATTCAAACATTCCAGTAAATTCGCTCACGGAATAAATGTTAATGTTCGGTGTCCCTTCTAAGAAATTGTAACAAATTTGAAAAATCCTAATCGTAGTGACTGTGAAGAAAATGGTACACAAGTGGTTAAATATTGAAACGGGCCCAATTAACCCCTTGCCGTATTTTGACGAGTCTAGCTCGTAGTAGAGATTTCTATTAACCCTTTGCAGTCGAGTGGCGACTCAGCGGCACCATTAAAATTGTTGTAGCACGTTCAAAAATTATTTTTATAGATACAGCTGAAGCTTAGATTTAAAAAATGGTTGAAAGTGTAACTGTTATATGAGTCACGAGACTCGATTTCATATGCATAGAATGAATTTTGTTATATAAAATGGAACTACTAGAAGCCGGAAAAATTATTTTTGATTTGCAGTTGAAATGCGTCCGAGAGCAAAGAGTTAAGATCTTGTTAAGTATAAATATTATTCCGTTCTTTTAAGCCGGAATAAAATTCTGTGCTCTTTCCATCGGTATTTAACCCTTTGCACTCGAAGCCATTTTAGCTCTAAACCTAAAATAATTCTTCTGTCTTATAGCATTTTCATTATAAGCGACAAAGTGTATTTCATATATATATATATAACAAATTAATTCTCGTGATTTATACTAACAGTGCCACATTTAACAATTTTTCTAAAATTAACACTAGGTTTACGGAGTAATAAAAGCAGCCGTTTTATATATGTTTATAAAAGTAACGATTTATTCTAACCGTTAATGTAATCGATAAATGAATAAATATAAATAATTATAGTAAATATAATCGATAAATAAGCAATAAATGTATCTTTAAAATCTGAATAATAGTACGTTAACAAATCAGTGACCCGTCATTTTGACGGATTCCGTAAATCTAGTGTTAAACAATTGTTTGTTACCATTCGAGTGCAAAGGGTTAACCATTTAAGTAAATGTAGACATAAACATTTGTCCTCTTCCTTCAAAGAAATTGACAGAAAAAGACAGAAAAAGTGCTCATCCTTCTAAGAAGAAAATAGTACGGCAATGGGTTAAAATGCGTGCGTCGGTCACGGTTGACCCTGGCCCCGGTTTCCACGATCCTGGTCGGTGGTAATGGTATGGGCGCATTAATCTCCGCGCTCGACGGAGTACACACGGAACCAACAGAACAAGGCCTCGATATTGCGCGCGGTGGCTGAGCCGGCGACGCCATCGGCCGGGGCAGATGTCTTAGAAATGGGAACATTCGGTATCGAATCAGGTGATGCACTTAGGACGGATCGATGGACGACAGTATGGCGCACTCGCGCGCCAGCCACCGAGGATTTACTGATCGAATTCCGAGGTAATGGCGTGCTCCTCGCCTATGCGAGTTCAAATCTGCTCGCACCTCTTTGAAGAATCAGCTACGTGTACGCGCTTAACGACCGACGCGAACGCGAACCGAAGTGGCCGAAACGTACAGGTGCTAACTGCGGGCTAATCTTGATTGAATATACCTGCATTTTATCCTTTGATTTAGGATAGGAAAAATTAATTATCGACGATCTTAAAAATAAAAGTTGACTCTGTTGGTTGCCAGATGCAAGAGTTGAATAAATGTTTAATTCGTATCTTAATTATTTTAATGAGCGAAACATAATAGAATCATTAATTTATTTAATTGTGTTCGGTATAGTTCTGATATAATTCGTTATGGATTGTTAATTGTGAATTATCAATTTATATTGCATCTAAATTTATTGCATTTTATTTCATTTTAAAATTGATTTAATTTTATTGATCAACGTTAGTCGCTTAATTTTATTGCATTGTGGCGTGAATGTTGCAAGTGCCAGTAAAATCAGAGAATAATGCTAGCTAAGTTAATAGTTTTTAAGTTAACAATTCTTAAGTCAATAATTCTTCAGTTGATAGTTGACTTAATCATACTTAAGTTAGCCATTCTTGAATTAATAATTAATTTAATAATTCTAAAATTAACCGCTCCTAACTGAACAATTCTTCAATTAATAATAGTAAGGTTAACAATTTTTGAGATAATAATTACCATAATAATTCTTAAGTTAGCAATCCTCAAGTTAAGAATTCTTACATTAATAATTCTTGTGTAAATTGTTAACTTAATAACTCTCAAGTGAACAGTTCCTAAGTCAATAATTCTTCAGTTATTAATACTTAAGTCAACAATGCTTAAGATAATAATTACCTTAATAATTCTTAAGTTAGAAATTCCCAAGCTACGAACTCCTAAATTAATCATTCTTGCGTTAATAATTAACTTACTAACTCTTCATCTAATATCTCTTAGGTCAACAATACATCAATTAATAACACTTGAGTAAACAATCCTCAAGTTGATAATTAACTCCATAATCCTTAAGTGAATAATACTTATCGCCAGATACGCAGACGTCACCAGTGTTCGCTTCGCCTACCTGAAATCAAGAAAAAGAACAGCGTCAGCATCGACCAGACAAAAAGCACCCACAGTAAATCGAAACACCTGTATCCCCGTTCGCAATGAAAAACTGGCGGAGCCGTAAGAAACGTCCGAGATATCTTACCGGTTCTCGGGTACGATAAATATCGGAAGCGGCGCGATATTGGGCGACGCTCTCCGAAAACAAGTGAACGGGATTCCGCGTCAATCGATGAACAGGTCACGGCGAAGTTAATCGACGTGTGCCCAAGCAGCGCGAGAACGCGCGGAGGGGTGGCTGCAGCGGGCCGGACCGCGCGCCGAGCAAACTGGCCCGGATGCATATTTTATCCAAAACCCGTTTGATGAAACTTCCCGGCTTTTGTTTGTCCGGCGAACGCCCGTGTAAAAATGGGCCGAACCGGGGCTGATCGATAGCCCGGTGTAACGGAAGCTCCAGGCCAGAAATGTTCTCTCCGTATACCGACTGACGAGTGTGTTGCGCGCGGAACGAGAAGAATGACCTGCAATCAATTCCAGGTGACTCTAATAGTACCTTCTTCCATTCAGAATGGAAACGTTGATTATTCAGTGATTTCTCTGAACAGCGAATTTTCCCGTCGAACGGTCAGAACTCGTTTTAAAATGTCTCCTTTCGGCTTTGTTCGACGCGTTCTATTCAGTTTTTTGTTTTGCTAGGTCGAAGATTGTTTGTAATTTATTTTGGCAAGAGGAGTAACTTTGATGGTTACATTAGATGATATAGTATATTATATACATATAATACAATATAGTATAATAAATTAGTAATTATTATTATTATTAATTTGATAAATAATGTTAGTATTTGCTTAGGAAATTATTTTGTAAATACATTTGTTTATTCTTCTATTATTTTGGAAAGCATTCAAAGAACACTGTAGATTTATAATACTAATATCATATATGTATTTATATTTTAATTACAGATTTTTAGCGTAGTTAAAGAAATGAAGAATTTTTTAAAAATAAGATAGAATAAACGATTTAGAAAATAAATTCAAATGAATAGATAATCTGCTAATTTGCAGAAAACAATTTAAAAGGCCAATCTCTTTTAATGCAATCACTAGAGCACCACGTTACTTTTACATAAATACTGATCTGTAAATCTGAAAATCTATAAATTTGAAATAGAATTTATACGATTAAAAATTCACAGAATCGTATAGTTTATTCTATAAAAATTGACAACAGCGTAACGCCTATTATTATTGTAACGAAAGAGGAGATAGCCTAATACCGCGCGCGCTGTGAGTTCAAGTAGAAACTGCAAGTGATAGTCAGCCGCATTGGTCAGACAAGCGAACAGAGTTATCTTTAACTCTTTCGGTACGAGTGCCGAATATATCCGGCGTCCGTGCGACGACCGGCATAAATAACGGAATTTTATATCTTTTAATATTAAAGCTGGAAGCAACATTTTTTGTTTGAAAAAGCACTGTTTTATTAAGCACAGTTTTTATTTAACGCTTAGGACAATCTTTATATAAATTAGGATTGATCATGTGCGAATTTTCGGCGCAGCGCCTCGTGCAGACGGAGTGTCAGGGCGGACAGAATGCTCGTACCGAAAGGGTTAAAGTATGATACAACAATCGCGAAGGCGATTAAATATTAAATAATACGAGGTTAGATATTAAACAAAACGAGATTAAGTATTAAATAAAACGAGATCACACGGTTTTCGATTTATTTACGAACCTTCGGATTATTCTACTTCCTGATTCGTCCGCTTCCGTCAATTTGTCCGTATCCCTGTGTCCCGTTCATTACGTAACATTTCATTCAATTAATTAACATTATTAATTGACCGCGGGCTTTCGCCACTTTTCGGCGGATCGCAACGTAAAACCTATTATTCCCCGTCTGTAAACAATGGAATTTTACAATGCCCCGTAATAGCTAGCGCTCGAATCGCGGATTATTAAATTACATAGCCATTTCCAATAACAAAAAGGATACGTTGTTATCGCGTTGCAGATATTACTATAATTACGTATCATCGCAAATGAAACAGATATCGGTGCTATCGCTACAGAAAATTCGATTTCCTTCGCAGAACGCTGTTTCAACTTTAAGATAATATTGCAGTGCATTGCGCAACGTTTCAGGCGTTTAGATAAATAAATTCTATAATACTGTACAGTACGTATAATTTTATAATATGTGATAATACAGGGAGATGTTTTAAAAATAATATGGTAAGATGTATGAAAATTTGGACAAAATATTGTACAGAGGATATATAGTTTCGAAAAATGTAAAAGACTAAACATTTGAAGAGTGATTTATTGAAAAGCATGTGCACTTTTTTAATAACTATAAAATGATTTACGAAAAGCGTAAAAGAATCTCTAAAAACAATTACATTATTGTTCAAGGATATAATTTCAAAGTATCCAAAAAATCTTTCAAAAATCACGAAATAAATCGCAAGAAATATTTAAGCCTTCAGAAATAATTAAATAAAAAACACATTGTAAACGGCACAAATTCTTCAAAAATAACAGAAATTGTAGAAACTGTACAACGATGAAATACGTGAAAATAAAAAGAATCTAACAAGATGTTACAACGTTCAAAAATCCCTGAACAAAGTGTACAAAATAATTGTTTAAAAATATAATTTCAACGCACCATAAACTGTTTTAAAAATCACAAAAATCTCTATAAACAATCTGGAGCCTCTAGAAATAATCGAGAAATATTGCAAGCAATAAAAATTAACAAAAATGAAAGTTTGACAAAAATCGAAAAGATTGTATAAAATTCTAGAACATAAAATACAGAAACAAATTGGGAAAGCCGATCCATTGTAAATTAAATCCAAGAGCATAAAACACAGAAACAAATTATAAAAGCCGTTCCATTGTCAAAATATTTTCGGAGACAAGTAAAAATATTGTGACCTATTTAACTATAAATATATCTGATATATAGATATGTCTGACAATAAAACTGTCCGAGTCACATATGTTAAATTAGATATAAATATAGTTAGATAGTTATATCTAACTATAGTTAGCGATATCACAAATGCGAGTTAGTTCTATGGTCACCATGCTCAGAAAACATTGCATCGAAGTCGTCGCGGGACGCAACAGTTTGTTAAAAAGTCGCCGCCAACCAAATTTCCGAGGGCCGCAGAAGTAGCTTAAGTCGCCGGATAGCCGGCAGGAGGGCCGAGGGCGCGTAAGCCGTGAGGGCCAGATTGTCCCTCGGCTGGCCTGTGCAAAGAAGCCGCGTTCCGGCGGAGGGATTGCGAGGTCTCGGAGGGTCGCGCGCGATTCCGACGCCGCGAAAGTACAAACCGCAAACACAATCCTTCGGGCAACACGAGCAAACTACGTATGCAACCTTCCTCCCTCTCACTCCCTCTCTTTCTCTCTGTCTCTCTTTC
>NC_135780.1:1002842-1071848 GCF_028453695.1 Augochlora pura
GCTGTACTGTGAAATTAGGATGGCCGCGCGGTATATCACGTTTTGCCATCTGACCACGGGATTGTGAAGTTGTAGTTTCACATGGGGAGACCGCTTCGGATCGCCGGTCAGTGGCCAGCATTTAATTAAAAGGACCCGACCCGGACCCGCGCTAGGACCGACTTTGTTTCGGGCACTGTTCCCTTTAACCTACCCTAATTCGGAAACTGTGCTAGCGACCCGTTGTTCCGTAGAAAGGTGTGCGATCGTTATTTATTCGAACTACAATTTTTTTAATATCATCGATCGGAGGTGAACATGCTTTGTTAGTTTATTCAGTCAATGGATAAAAATGTTATTGCGATTTAATTGGTGTAATTATCATTGAGTATATGATTATGACATTATAAGATTGTAAAGTTATAGAATAGTAAAATTATAAAATTACAAGTTTTCGAAATTTAAAAATAAGGTTTCGAAATTATCAAATTATCAAATTACAAAATTACAAGATTATAAAATCATTGATAATACAAGGTAACATATAGCTTGATACCGCAGAAGACTCTTTACCCAAAGACTTACTATCGCCGATTCACCCCCATAGTAACTTCATCCCTCCTTACGCATTACGACGCAGTTTCCGTATCGAACGTGTGATCGATCGTCGGCGCGGCAGTCGAAACGACCACAAATTAACGTCGGGGTCGCAGTCGCGAAGAGAGAAGCAAACGGGAGAAGTGCACAATGGTCCTGTGACGCGAGAAAGCGATCCCCGTGGCTCATCGATTCTTGATCGAGACAAGCAGCGGTGGCGGGGCGGGACGGCCACCGCGGCGCGCGTCCCGTGGAATTTCCATGACAGCCAATATCATGTACTATTACCTGTAAATGCTAGCGAGCCCGTTGATGAACGTTTCCCGACGGAACCTTCGGGTGCGCGGAGGTGGTGCGGCCAGCTCTGCCTTCCATTTTCCGAACAAAGGGAGGAAGGTATAGCTCTCTCGTCCAAGAGAGAAAGGATCGATTAAGTCGAGTGGATTCTGCCGCCAGTTAACGAACAGGAACCCCGCACTCTATCCGTCGTTTCTGTACATAGCGAAAACGGTGACGGGACAGAGGGACGGAGGGTGGAGGAGGAGGAGGAGGCAATAGAGAAGGAGGAGCCTTCTCTCCTTCGTTCGGTCCGAGCTTTCTTGCCACGGGGATCCAGACAACGGAGAGACGCACCACTTCGTTTTTACCTCGCGAACTGTGCAATTTCCACTCGGTCTCTCCTAACACTCAATAAAAATTGATTAAACCCCGACGATCGCGGGTCTCGGGGCCTGAACGACTTCCTTCCGCGACAACGGGACTCCCGGTGGACTGCAGCGGGCGCAGTGAATGCAGTGAATGCGACATGCAAATTCGCAGTTCTTCGACCGCTCTGCCCCGCAGTCGGATACGAGGCAATTTTTGACGTTTCTCGATTTTAATTTATGGAGAAAATACTTTACCATATACAATGTACTCGTATCAAATAACTTTGCGATTAATGCTACGTCTACGAAGCGAAATAAATATTATCGATATTAACACATTAAAGGCGGGGGATCTTGACTCGTTTTTCGTCCTAGAGCGGGCGCTATTTTGTGTAATCATAAAAAATTTTGTCTTACAAAAGTTTATCTAATCTCTTAAAACTACAAGAAATATTAAAAAGGAACTAAAAACTAATAAATCGTATTAATACGACTCCCGCCTTTAAGCTACAGTCGAGATCAATCGTAGTACTACGACTCCCGCCTTTAATGTGTTAACATAAACGACCGCTTGTGAGATTTCTCGTGTTTCAATGCTGAGACATAAAAGATCGACTCTGAATTCCCTGTAGAATTATCATTGAACTTATTTCAAAATCTACCTTCGTAATATATTAGCTATAAGATCAATAAATATGTGGATTTTTAATTTCCTATACATATTTGTTCTTTATTTTCGATTGAAAATTAACGGTCTGGGAGTAATCCTACGGAAAATTATACGCAGTTATTTAAGCGTTAAATTCAAGAAATTAAACTAAAAAAGAATAAAGTATTCCTTTGAAAATAAATTACTAACACATTGATCTTAATAATAGACATCAAATTATTGGTAATACAGTAACTGATTAATAGGCTACTGGTCGAGTAAGTGTTAACATGCGTCAAGTTGACGCGTGCCATAGATTAACCCTTTGCACTCGAGTAGTGACTCTGAGACACCACTAAAATTGTTTTACCACGTTCCAAAATAATATTTATACTAACAAATATTGCATTTAAAAAATTCTTTAGGTTATGTTAGTTTGAATCACAAGAATCGATTACATAAAATGCACTTTTTTATACAAAACGAAAACACTATATGAGCAAGAGAAATTATTTTAGATTTACAGTTAAAATGGCTTCAGTGCAAAGGGTTAAATGTAACGTTCTAAAGTTAATATATTAAAATTAAAAATGAGAAATAGTTAATTTAATTATATAGTGTATCAGGGTACTAATATCTTTAATATCTTTAACACAGCACCTATATTTTTGTTTATCTTCTATATATAAAATTCATATAAGTGAATAAATGTCATTAAAAAACCTCTAAGGGCAATTTTGACCATCTTCGTCAACTAGGCTCTTTTAAACAAAACACTTGGAACAATTGAGACCTGCTAATAACATGCTTAAAAAATAATTCAGAGTACAAAGGGTCAACCTACATTATTACTTTTAACTCTTTTTAAATATACATTTCGCAAGCGTACGCACGCGAACGAAACATTTCCATCCGAGTGCTTTATTCGATCATGTTTCTCCATTAACCCCTTACCGTACCATTTTCTTCATAGTTACAATGGTAAGTACCTTTTTGGTTATCATAATTTCTTAGGAGAAAAAGAAAATTAATATTTATTGTGTGGCTACATTTACTAGAGTGATTAAATATTGATTGCAAGAGAACAGAGATTTAACCCTCTTAGTGCCCCGGGCGAAAAAGCCTTTCATGGTTTTACTAAGATTTGGATAAGGGCTCATAAAAACCAAACGAAAATCAATAATTACATAATTCAAAACGCAGTGTGTTAACAACGAAAATGAGAAAGAAACAGTGACGCCAATTTTTCTATATTCATTGGGAATTACATGAATAACATAGGTATAAGTATAACGCACTTTTCGCCAGTGCAGCGCGAGCCGATATATCGTCCTCCGGCACTAAGAGGGTTAATCTGATTTCAAAGAAAAGAATAACAGGCATACTTAACCCCTTGGCTACGGCAATCTTTGGCATGGCCGTAGTTTTTCGTTAGACGTACGTTTCTGAGGAAGTATATTAAAATATTTAAAATATTGAATTCTGTTACATTAAACCAATATTACTTGAAGTGAACAATAATACTTAGCTTTTTCACAATATATAACATAAATATTACACAATATGTAATTAATCAAATTTAATAATAAACGGGGGCGAAATTTGATCTTGACGCCTATTGGCGCCTACAGTACCGGGGAGCCAACATGTTTCGGACGCCAATAGGCGCCAACAGTAGTCAAAGGGTTAACAAGATAGCGATACAAACCTCCGTCACGAGTCTGACTCGTTAAAATACGACAAGGGGTTAATTTCTACCGACAAGCAGCGTCCACGAGGTACGAAAAATTCGACGACTTGCTCGGTGTCGGGACAGTTTATTTCAATCGTTTACGGGGCATGGCGGCCGCTCGAAATCTCGGCGCTGTAAAGCGTGGCCCCGTCGGGCCTTAAATTTCAAAGTGTCGAAAAAACGTGAAATAGATCCGCGGCTTCCCGGGAAGATAAATTTCTTGATATTGACGCTTCGCAGGATCGTAACCTCCCGCGGCGTTTCGTTTCATAAAATGTTTACGCCTCGCCGCGGTAATATACGCGCCGGCCGTTTCTATAAATTTGAGGACCTTCTAAAAATCCGACCGCGAGCGCGGGAACTGAATAATTGATCGCGAATAAAACTTGCCGCTCGAATTTACGACGCGATTAAATTAGCATTATTAACCCTTTGCATTCGAAGTTATTTTAACTGTAAAAGTGAGATAATTATATATGGTATTATTATTATCTATAGTATTTCTGTGGTATGTCAGTAAAGTGCACTTTTATGAAATTTATTCTTGCGACTCGTAGCAACAGTTTCGTTGCTCAACAATTTTTTAAATTTAAACATTATTTCATTGGATTTTATTGGGAATTTTAGCTGATGGTTGATTTGTTCTTGATTTGATTTTCTTGCAGGTGACGTTTCACGCGATAATTCCACTTTTTGATGTTTGCGTAGTGCGGCTGTTTATAATTAAATGTGTATTATATAATTTATAATATATAACTTGTAATATATAATTTATTTTAATACACGTATTCGTATATATGTATAAGTATAGAACTATTATCGTTCGAATATATAACATACTTATCAAAACGTAGAAATATTGTATACTAAATACTAAATCATTGTGTACCCTTTAATAAACTACCTAAATAAAGAGAACATTAAATTGTAATCAATACGCAACATACAAAATTGTAAAAACACAGGAGCAACTAAGATCGACTAATTAAAATTGTCGAAACAAGAAACGTATATCCATTTTATTTCCACGTCTGACAGTTTCAAAGAAATTCTATATTTACCATAAATTCCAGGCGATAAAATTTGCGATTGAATAATTGAACGGTCTCTGATCGTAAATTACAGACTCTCAAGAATTACGAGATCATCGTATCGACGTGTCAAGACGCAACACTCGCCCGATAAACAGAGTTCGCGCGTTTTACGTTCGATTTATGGGCGGCATAAAACTTTCGCTCGCTGTAGCTCGACGACAATTATTCGCCAGGGAGCAAGTATCGTCGGTCCATTAGTTCGGATAAGGGACGGTCGACGGTAACCCTCGTGTCGTCCAATTACCGTGTAAAGACGCCGTCTAATAATTGTATACGCTCTGTGGACCGATTAAGTTGGTTTGAAGGCGGCGAGTGGGGCCGCAAGCGGAAAACCCGTGTCGGTCGAATCGGATCGGGGATCGCGGGACATAATTGTTTCCCGGGGATTTACCAATTAGGGGCGGGGAGAAGAGGGTGGGCTCTCTCTCTCGAAGGCGAAATCGGTTTTCCCTTGAATGACCGTCCATCAGGGATATAAAAGCGGCGGCCGATCGTGAGGGACCGCCCTCTCGAGGATCTCTTTTCAGCTAAATTCCGTGTGTATCCACCGAAAGATACATTATAGGTCGAAAGAGAACGAAAGAGAGAGAGAGAGAGAGAGAGAGAGAGAGAGAGAGGAAGAAGAGTCCGTTCAAAAATACCACCTGTCGAGCATCGACCCGTGAACGGCACGTACTCGAATAAATTTGTCGACGGAACGCGCGGATATTCGATATTTGCAATACAACGGGACACTAAACCGCAACGACGACTTCGATAATCGAGTCCCGGGATTTGTGTTTTCGTTTTATATGATAACGACGGGAAAAAAACTCGACGCACCCGTTCTCATTGCCCGACGACACCGGCTCACTTCGTTCGGACAGCTTTTTTACAGATTTTTCCTACGGTTTTCCGCGAAAATCGACAGGAATGCTGGGATTAGACGTCCGAAATTCGAGGGGCGGATGTAGCAATTTCCGTGCCTTTAACCCTTTGCCGTATCATCGTCTTCACGATTGCAATAATTAGAATTTTATTTTTAGAATTTTTATTAATAGAATAGAATTTATTTATAACAGAAGTGAATGCGTAGTTAATAGACTAATTAGAATACTTTAATTGTCATTTAATGAGTTAAGGAACTATATTTCAATTTTTAGATATTTTTGTCTTTAGAAATACATTTGAGGTTAGTTCCTAAAATCTGATTTTGCTTGTGCAGTTATTTTAAAAATGTTATGCCGAGGTTAATTATATTTTGTCGTTGCAATTATTGTGATTCTTTTGATAATGGTTCTGATCTGTTTTTAGTTTTTTGATAATATTGTTTCTAATGAAGAGGAGGTTAGGTTTGGAAATACGGACACGTTTTAAAGTCCAACTTTGTTTCTAAAAGTGTCCATGTGTTTCAGTGTTTAATATGTTAAATTATTATTAGTAGTAGTATTAGTGTTAATATTATTATTAGTATTATCATTTTTAATACTATTATTATTATTATTATTACATTAAAAGCTATCTCGTCACTATGAAAAGCAATTCTAGCTAGTTTCGTCAAAATACGTTTCAATGAAGGGTTGGCGGATGAATAAAATGTTAGAAATAACATTTACAACGGCCCCGTTCGTTGCATTACATTTTACTAAGTAATGCACGCCGCAATATATGTCGGTCCTGGGAAAACGTGTTCGCGTTTCCGTGTATATGTACATACGTAGCTGTAGCGTCTAAGGGCGCATCGGTCCGTCTGGGACCGTAGGTAGAAGGAAACCAATTGATCTCCGAAGAGCACTAAGGAGCCATCCCCACTATATCGTTCCTCCACTTCGATACATTATCTCTCGTTTCCTATATAGTAGTAGTAGTAGTGTAGTAGTAGTAGTAACCACCGTGGGCAGAAGTTGACGCCGTGGTAGACTCCGAAGAAAGTGGCCTTCGACAGCGAAATTGGTAACCGACGCACACACGGGTCCGTCGACGTATAGGGAAAATTGAAAAGCACTAGACGGGTTCGCGGCAACAGTTTATCAGTAGATTTTACACGTTTACGAGAAAAATGAATAGCCGCAATTCGTGACGCAATGAAGATTAATGGTATTGGAGAACGTCGATGCATCTCTTACGGGTCGCGAGACGATTTTTGTATAAGACAATTTTCGCAATTTCTATTTTGCAATGTTCACTTCGCAATCTTCATTTTGCAATTTTTATTTCGTAATTTTTATTTTGCTATTTTTATCTTATAATTGTTAGTTTGCAGTGTTTATATCGTTTTTCGTTTTGCTCCATTTTCATACGCTCGATGATGAGCAAATCAGAAATTTAACGTGATTAAATATTATTTTATACTGTAGTATCATTAAATATTTTATTACAATTTAATATAATTAAATATTACATTATAATTTATTACAATTAAATATTACATTATAATTTAATACGATAAAATATTATATTATAATTTAATATAAAATCAAACATTATAAATAATTTAACACAAAATAAACACAAAAATTGAATCATGCGATCAGAGAACGTATCATTTAAGCAATAGTCATCGATTGTCAAAGTAATATCAGAAACAAACTTAATAATTAGAGTTTTACATTCGACAATAAACAAATCGAGAATTTATTGTAATTTATAATACGACCAGAAGCTCACCATTATCTTGACCCTGTTCCTAGATTTTGCAATAGTTGTAAACTTATGTTCGGTCCAAGTTAGAGTGGTCGGCCGGGCTATAAATTCACATGAGCATTCGCGGTTTAATGGCGACCATAATAATTTCCACTCTTGTCATTATGCGCCACTCAAACAAACCGATCAATTTGAGCGCCTGTAGGGTTAATCGGGGTCGAACGAACGTGTGCACCACCTGTCTATCGATTCGCAGAGCTACGATTAATAAATATTTAGGGGAATAGGAGAATATTTATCGAAAATTTTTGGAGTATATTTAGCAGTGTGCTCAGCAGTATATTTAGCAGTATATTTATCAGTATATTTGTCGAAATATTTAGCAATGTCTTTAGCAGTATATTTATTGAAATATTTAGCAGTTTATTTCTAGAAATATTTAGTAATATATTTGTCGAAATATTTAGCAGTATAATTAACAGTATATTTGTCGAAATATTTAGCAGTATTTTTAGCAGTATATTTATCGAAATATTTAGCAGTATAATAGCAGAATATTTGTAGAAATATTTAGCAGTATATTTTACGAAATATTTAGCAGTATAATTAGCAGAATACCTGTAGAAATAATTAGCAGTATATTTAGCAGTATATTTTACGAAATATTTAACAATATATTTAGTAGCATATTTAAGGAAATATTTAGCAATCTATCTAGCGAAATATTTAAGAAAAATATAAAATCTGAGATTCGCAGAAACAATGACGTATTCAGTAGCCCGTTCATAAATCATTTTCAGAGCCCCGAGGAAACGTCCCCAGGCAAATTGCAACAAATTGCAAGAGACCCGCGCCCGTGTCCCTTTTCTCCCTGCCAACTATCGAAGAATTCGAACGGTTTCCTCCGCGCCTTCTTTCACGGAATCGGAAATTGATGGTTTTCTTCGCGGGTTGCAGAATTTTCAGATTACTACCTACCTGCATCAACGATTATTCTCGAATCGTCGATACGAGGCAGGAACACGCACCGGGCGATTCGAGACCTCCCTTGGAACACAGCCGGATGGCGTTACTTTATCGGATGGTGCCACTCGGAGATCACGCAAAAATGACCGCAGGAACCGCGCCGCCCGGCCGTTTTACAATGGTGCCCGGTTGTCATTACGGACGATCGGCCGGTATTAATGTTGCACTCGATTTTATTCTTAGGCCGCATTCAGCCGGCCTAATTGGCGGACCGTCGACGTTTTCCCGTAATTTCAATTGCGGTCGTAAACGAGAACGGAATGGGGCATCTGCGACAGAAGGGAACCGTGTTACCGCGATTCGACGCAATTTTGCAATATTTATGGCGAGACAAGTCGATGGAAAGAGTGGACGTCGAATTGGGACGCCGAGGCTTGATATAGGGCAGACGCGATTAATACGGTTCGTTACGAGGTAAGTGTCTTGTAATTACAGGCGCGTAAGGGTTAACGATGAATACAGATTTTTGTTTTAATGGTTGTATTGTTAACGCTTGCGTTATTGATTTAATAATTGTTTTCTTGCTTTAACAATTGTGATATTGCTTTAACACTAGCATTACTGCATTAACACTTGTGTTATTGCTTTAATAATTGTTTTATTGCTTTAACAATTGTGTTATCGCTTTAACACTAGTATTACTGCATTAACACTTGTGTTATTGCTTTAATAATTGTGTTATTGCTTTAACAATTGTGTTATTGCTTTAACAATTTTTTTTTGCTTTCACAATTGTGTTATTGCTTTAACAATTGTGTTATTGCTTTAACACTAGTATTACTGCATCAACACTTCCATTACTACATTAATAGTGTATCACTGCTTCGACACTTCCATTACAATTTTTTAACATTGCACTAACATTTATCATTACGTTTTAACATTTCTTTCAAATTCCTCAAAATCAACGGCTTAACAATACAAAGGACTGTTCAAACGAATTTTCGGAAGGATTAATCGCGATCATTTACGATCCGGAAGAATTGGAGTGGCACAAAGAGAGTTGTGCCGACGAAATTCACAACGATCATTCCGGGAGTGCATCCCCGGCTCATAACTCGAAAGGGGGGGGGGGGGGGGGGGGGCGGTTGGGAGGGGGGGAGATGTCGATTGTTAACATGATCGTGGCCGCGTCGGATCCATCAACACCCGGGAGCCCGGCGCGGATAATCGCGGTGCCCGAAATTTCGCCGCGAACAAACACGGCTGCCGCCGGAGTTTTGCAAGGGAACTAGATCGATCGCAACGGGATCGTGCACACACGCGACTATAGATACACCTGTTCGACTGGTATATAGGTGTCCAGCGTCTCGCATAATAATTTCCCTGTTGCGTGCGTCGAAGAGTCGTCTCGGCCGACCGGTATTCCGAATTTCGAAGAAAGTCGCGTCTGCGAGATTTGTCGATCGCGGTCGAATAAATTCCTGCGATCATTTTTTATTCCTCGATTTTGACTGTAAAAGAAAGCCGATTATTCGCCGCGAATTACCGGAAACGGTGATACGCTTCGAATATGATCGCAGTCATGGTGCCGTCGTTCGGTTTCGTACGGATTTCTATTATTCCCGTTTTTCCTGGACCGATTAGCCGCGCGCAAGAAACATTGAATCACGGCGGCGATTATGGTTGCTCTCGAAGAAACTCATTAGAGGAACGCGAACGGTCTCAGCCGCTCTCTGTAACGGTAGCACTCCGTGCACGGTGGATTAGGTGAATTCATTTTGCAAATAAACCGTTTCTGGATTACGGACCGATTCGATGGGAAATAAGAGTTCATCGGGACGGCAGATGTGCTCGGACAATGGAATAGTAATGGCGTAAGTCGGAGTTTGCTGATTCAGAGGAATAACAAGTGTTATCGTTTATTAATGTTTCTGTGGTTCACTGATTAATGTTAGTCTTGATAACGTTAGTTATATTTAACCCTTAAGGGTCCAATGTCGAGTGCGACATTAATTAATATGCAATGTCATTTAACTGGAACAATAATGACGAATAGAAAAGGAATACATTTCATAAGGAAATCGCGAAAATTAAGGATGCGATAAAATCCAAAATAAACGGTACCAAGCGGATAAGCGGCTCGCGAAATATTGCATAAAAATATTGTATGTTCTATTTAAATGAATGATTTACGTTGTAAGAGAAATCATAGTTTTAATTTCAGAAGTATATTTATATTTAAAAGTAACATATGTCCAATCCAAGAATATCATATATCTTATCTATTTTTATTTAAAGACACCATATATTTAATTTTAAAAAATTATTTGTATTTAATTTCATGTATTTAATTTCAATATTTAATTTCATCATGTATTCAATTTCAAGAACTCATTCATATATGAAAGTATCATACACATATCCGATTTAAAGAATTCATTTATATTTAAAAATATCACATATATTTAAAATTATCATATATTTTATTTTGAAGGATTATTTATATATAAAAATATCTTTTATCTAATTAAAGAAAATTATTTATCTTCAAAGTATCATATATCTAATTAAAACAATACTCACATTAAAAGGTATCATCTACTCAATTTAAAAAAAATTATTTAAATCTAAAAAATCAATTCACACATGTAAATTTAAAAAATAGTTGAAAATCTACTTATTACCAACAAATGCCTTATTACAAAAGAACAATTATGCAACGAATTCACCTCTCCATGTCGCACAGAACTATCCAAACCATCATCCACCATTATTACTACCGCGTTAGTTAAAAATCATCGAGTCAGCATTAAGAAACAGAATTGTTGAAAAACTCCATCAAGAAATATTTCCCCGTGTTCGCGGAAGAAACGGGATCGAGACGAAGAACTAGCCGGCTCGTTAAATGACGAGCCCGGGTGGGGGGTTCGAAGGAAGTATATTAGCGTCCCATTAGAAAAGAGAAAAAGGAAACAATCCGGCCAGCAGGTGAACGGTCCGCGACGCTCGTCGATAAAAAGCGCGAGACAGCGGAGTCGATGCCGAGTCGGCTGATAACACGTTGAAATCGGCGATTCTTTGCCGGGCAATCTAATGAGCGCTGGAAGCTTTTAGGCTCTATAATCCTGTTCGTTGTCGAAGCTGCGGCCGTGACGCGGCGTACAAGAAAATCGTTTTCCGCGAGGGAAGTGGACCATGGGGTTCGATGCGAAGTGGGGGGAAAAAAAAAAAGGAAAAGGGAAGCTCGGTGCAACGGTGCAACGGTGGAACGGTGCAACGGCGTCGCGCTCGACAAAGACGGGGAAGCGCATAAGAAAATAAGCGTTGTTGCAGTATTCAAGCGGGTCCGGGCTGCATGATTCATCCGGGCACGTATAGCAAAGTGCTGCTGCTCCCGTTCCGACCCCCTCCCCGCTACCGCTGCGACGAACGGGCGGCAGGGCGAACGGGGTATTGGCCTTGCCGACGCAAAGTTAGCCAAGGATTTACAGCAATGGCGCGCCAGAAACATGGGAGCAACTAATTCGAGCGATATACGGCCGGGGCGCAACTTCGAAAGTCACATATTACGGATGTGGGAACCGTTGTTGCCGCGACGGGCTCAAGTATGTTCCGCCCGGTGAAAAATTAATACCCGCGCGTGGAGCACACCTACGCGTTTCACGCGGAATTGCTGCGCTACGAATTGGTTGCCGGCAAACATGTGTATTTGCGTCTTGTTCGGTCGGTTTGCAAAACGCGTATGCTTCCGCGCTTAGCTTGTATTCATAGGCCAATTATTCTTTTTTTCGAATTTGTCTGCCGGAAAGCTGATGAATAGGCGACGCGTTTTCAGGGGATATGGCGCGTGCGTTGAACGAAAGGACTCGGCGACATTTATTGCAGGAACTGAGAAATAGTTATTTATCTTTTTAATTATTTTTATGGTGGAGAACGATTTGGAGTTATTGGAATTGTTTTAGTGATTCGAAATCAATGCGGTGACTTTTATTGAGTGCGTGAAGGGTGATTGGATCGCAGATTTTTACAGTGCGAGGAACTTGTTAATTTCACGTTTATGTGAATAATAGTAATGTAAATTAGTAATGTAGGTAATATATAGTATTGTACGTTAATGAGTGTAATATATATTAATATATATTCTGAAGTATAATATGAGTTATTAATGAATATAATGAATATAATATACATTGTTAGATATTCTAAAGTATAATATAAGTTATTGTACATTAATAAGTATAGTACAAATTATTATACACTACAAAGTATAATATAAATTATTTTTCATTAATGAGTACAATACAATCTATAAAGTCCTCTGTTATACTTATAAATTCGTCTTATTCATTAATACAAAAACAAATACCAATTTATATCCCCAATTATTGAATTTCAATGAAAAACAACCTTCACATCCATAAAGAACAATGTACAATTATAACACACCTTATCGAAAATGTCAGAAATCTCAGAAAATTCCTTCCTATAAATCATTCCATTAACTAATATAAAACCAAGAAATCCAACACACTCCAAATACATATTTAAATAAATATATAAAATCAAGAACAGTCTCCTTAATAATCTGCTAATAATCGTTCAATTTTTATTCACACCATATCAGAACCAACAGATTCAGGTTTCCAAGCTGTCCGCCGACGCGCGTAAGTTGTTCACATGTCGCGGCTCATCGTCGTTGCAAACATTTGTCGCCGCGGCTTAAAGACTCGGCAAAACGCGCGCGCAAACTTTCCCCGGCGTTTAATAAATTACAAGGGCCGGGTCGGGGCGAGCGGCTAATTTGCCGACGATATGCAGGAATTTGTCCGCGCGTGTAATCTCTGTTTCCCTTTTTTTCCCCCCGTTTTCCTGGACGCATTCTCTCTCTCTCTCTCTCTCTCGCTCTCTACTACTCGAGTTCCCTGTCTCTCGCTGTGTTTCTTTTTCATTTTCTGGTTGTTGTCGCGTCGCGATAAACACACTCGCGTGGGTGGCTTGAACGAAGTAAATTGAAATCGGTAGGAATACGGCGGCAAAAGGAGCAGAAAGAGAGAGAGAGAGAAAAAAGTCGCGCGACACCGCCTAGGAATTTCAGCGACGCATTGAAAATTCTCTTGTTTCGACAAATAAAATCTTTTGTGCCGGCGTTGTTTCGTTAGCCGAGCCAGTCCCCGGTAAACGATTTGATTTCTCCTCTCTCGTTTTGCCTCAACCCTCTCAAGCGCATTGCTTTTATTTCGAGCGTGGCGTATTTTTTCCGTTCGATCTTCTCCTTCTCTTTTTCTTCTCTTGCCGTCACCGTCGTTATCGTCGCCGTCGTCGTCGTCGTTGTTCTCCCTCGGCTTTTAGGATTTTCGTCCGCGTCGCTTCGCCGATTTCGAGACGCGCGCGCGCGCCGGAAACGCGGCGGAAACGAGACCGCGCGTCCGCGTGGAAATAGATGCGGGCGCCGGGCGACACCGTGAAAAACGAAAGATTGTTAATGCGGATAACGGTGCCACTTTCGCCGGGAACTTTTTTCCCACGCCGCCTCGTCCCGTCGGTTTTCATTTGTCGGTGGTAATGCTCGGCGACGTCGAACGCATCGCGGTCCGATAAACTTGTTGTTTCAGAGGAATGACAGTTACTTTTAATACGCCGCGTAAACGTTAATAACGACGGTGCACGCGCGCGATTTTATTTACGATCGCGCCGAATCGGCCGCGCGCCGCGTTTCGTTCCAGACTATCACCTTTCAACTCGCGCACGGGCTGCCGTACTTTTTCATTCAACAGATGGCCTGCGCGGATACCGCGGCACCGTTCGCTCCGGTCATCTTTTCTGATTCAGAGACACGTTGCAGATTCTGCTTCCTTCGATTTAGCTGTCTCTGCGCAATTTGTTGCCATTTTTAATTGTCCAATTTATTTTATTTTAATTTGATCTTGAACGTAGTCTTTTTTATTTTATCTTCAATGCATTATTTTTAGGGTTATTTTGTGTAAATTGTATAATATAAGTATACATAATATATATTTATTCTTTAATATAAATATAAATTCTAAATTGTATATATATCTTGAATGAATTGTTTCCGATATTATCCTGAATGGACTCTTTCCAACTGTATCTTGAATAATTTCTTTCTAATTCTATCTTGAATGAATTCTCTTGAGCCTTATTTTGAATACATTATTATTAGATCTACTTTGAACACATTCATTTTAATTATATCATGAATGTATTATTTCTAGTTCTCTTTTCATTTTATACTCTTCAGTTCTATCTTGAATTAATCATTTCTAAATCTAACTTGAATGCATTCTCGTTAATTCTATTTTAAGTACATTCTTCCCAGTTCTATTTTGAATAACTCTTTCCTGATTCTGTCTTCAATGAATTGTTTTCAACTATAACTCGTTAACTAACTTAAATAAGTTCTTTCAAATTCTATCATGAATAAATCCTTTCTAAATATTTCTATTTTGATTGAATTCTTTTAAACTCTATCTTGAATACATTATTTTTAGATCTAGTTCGAAAAAATTTTTGTAATTATATTTTGAATGAATTCTTTCTAGTTCAATCTCAATCTAACTCTTCTTAATTTTATC
The DNA here is from genome assembly GCF_028453695.1 of Augochlora pura. Taxonomy (NCBI): domain Eukaryota; kingdom Metazoa; phylum Arthropoda; class Insecta; order Hymenoptera; family Halictidae; genus Augochlora; species Augochlora pura. Next base: position 1,017,725 of record NC_135780.1, read on the forward strand.
TTGAATACATTCTTTCCAATCCAATCCCAAATCAATTCCTCTTAATTCTATCTATCATAAATACTTTTTAATTCTATCTTTTATGAGTCTCTTTTAATTCCATATTTTACAAATTAACTGAATCTTGAATAAATTCCTTCTACTTTTCGAATAAACTCTCCCTAATCCTCCCTTTATTTTCGAGAAATACAAATGCCTTCGTTGAAGGCATCTCCAGCCTCTCGTAGACAGCGCATGCTCATGCAATTGTTACGTATTACACGATATATTCAGAAACAAGAGACAAGTACGCCCGGAAAGGAGCCACGCACAAAAGAATTTTGCAACTGGGAATCTTCCATTGTAGACTAAGCCTCTTATCGTACACGATATAAGATATACCGCGCGGTGGAATGCAGTCGCCGCGACAAGATGGCGTAGACGCTGGTGGCGAAATGGTAATAGGATCGACAAGATGCGAATACCTTGTCGTTTCGAAAAGTAATGTAACAGGTATTTAATGTACGATGAACGGTCACGCGACGGAGCTCTCGTTCCATATTTTAAAGATGTTTCTTATATCTTTAAAATATATATTTCTAATAAAGGAAAATGGAAAAGAAAGTAAAAGGAAAAAGAAAGTAAAAAGAAAAAGAAAGAACACGAAGAAAAAGAAGTAGCGAGCATTCGCTCGAAACCAGTGCCATTCTGAATTAATGATATCCTCTTAATTATTTACCGCGGCCCGTAATGATCAATATGCCTTCATTTGCGCAACGATTGAAATATTATCCTGCCCCATGAATTATCCAGAACCACGTCATTAGTCGATGAATCATAGCGCCATTATCGTTGCACTGGAATATTGTCAGCGGTGCCATTGAAATATTCTCGGCGCCGTCCCCGGCCACGTGTGTTCGTCAAGGAACGGGGGGGAATAAACGTTGCGCAACATTTGCGATAATCACGGGACGAAATATTTCTACGGGGGATATCGGATTTTCCAATTAAAATTTTGCGCCGCGCGGACGGAAAGTTTCGAGCACGTTACAGTTTCGCGGACGGCGTAAAGCGCCGGTCGAGTTAATAAATGCTCCATTGAAAATATTATTCTGTTACAGCTGCGAAACCGTATTTTAATCGCGCCGGAAAACCGGGAGTTTATAATTGCGTTCGTTTCCTGAAAAAGTGATGTCTCGCGCGGCGGCGGCGGATGCGCGAGCGCCAAAGACCGAAATTATTTAACCGGCCATATTTTCCATCGCCGCGTTGTTCGGGCAAACGAAAGAACTTAGATGCGAGCGACAAAGTCAATTAGATTCAAATCGATTTAAAGGAAATTAATTTTGAAATGAGCGAAGCCACGTAAGTCTAGGTTTTTAGCGATTTATCAGATTAATTAAACATTCGAATAATTAAACCATAAATGATCTCGGAACGTGAACACAGCTCCAAGCAATAACGCAGCAATGGCGGCGCTCGGCGCGAAGAACGAACGTTTCCGCAGGATCCTGTTCCCGCTTCGATCAGCTCGGCGCGAGCAGGAAACGCGCCGCTCGCCCGATGCCGGACAACTCGTCAGTCCGGAGCGTGCTCGTAGATTTTCCAATCAATCGTTGAAGAAGGTAAAGAGAGATTCCTCTCGGATCGCGCGGCGTCGACGCTGCCTATTATCGTCATTAAAACGGCATTCATCCCGAGATGGAAGCGTTCCTCCGGAAAGCGGAGAGATAGGCACTGGCGCGGATTCACGTCGGTTTTTCCCCATGAAAACTCTGGCAATTTGTGTAACACGCCCGTCAAAAAGGAAGCGTCCAGCACGACGTGAAAAAGCTGCGCTCGAGCCTGCCACGGCTCCGCTCCGCTCGGCTCGGCACCGCCCGTCTTTCGTTCGCCGTTCAAGGGTACAAAGGCGACAAGAACGTTTCCGCTCGTCGGAATATGCGAATGGGTTAAGTTGGCTGTTTCGTGCGGCGTGAGATTGGGATGATAGCCCCGGGGCCATCCACGGACGAGTTCCCGGCCGAGCTAGCGATGGCGACGAATCTGTCCCAGAACCACCGCCGCTTCTGCACAAAGTCGCGAAAACTCTTCCGAGGCACACCCTCCAGCCATACGCCGCGATTTTCTTAGATTTTTCGGCCCGCGTCGCCTCTCCGCGAACCGTGCACCGTTTGAGACACGCTCTATCCTTGACACTACGTCGGAAAGCGAGAATTACTTCATCCGTGACACAATAAATTATTATCGTGCGAGAAATTCTTGTGAAAGTGGTATTTAAAAGAAAATCATTTGTTTCGTGCTTTAGGAAGGTTATTAACCGTAACTTTTTCTTCGTGGTTATAGTTTTTGATCGTAGTAATTTTTAAGAAGAGAAAAGACTGTTGATTATATTTACGAAATTGTTAAATATTGGTGACGAGTAATTGGAATTAATTATAAGTAATTAGAATATTTTATTCAGAGTAAAAAGAATGGAGCCGCGCTTGAGAGATTGTTAGTAGAAATCACGCGTCAGAGTTATCAAATAAGTGGTTAATAGACTCCCGAAGTATTAACCTTTCTAATTCTAAATCGAAAATAATTTTTCTGATTTATATTCCGATCTTATATGATTTACTGCACTTTTCGCACATAAAATTGAGCCTTATCGCTCATACAACAGTTTTCACAGTTCTAACAGTGTATTAAATATTAATAAATTCAGTAATGTACATATTATTTTTAGTGACACCATATTATTTACGTGTCAGTCGCAACGAAAATTGTTACACCGTACAAAGATAATTCTAACACTACCAAAGTCACGTTTAAAAAATTGTTAAAAATACAACACTGTCTTATGACTCGTAAACTCAATTTCGCATGCATAAAGTGCACTTAGTTGTATAAAATAGAACTACCCTAAATCGGAAAAACTATTTTAGCTTTCCAATTAAAATCGCTTCTTATACAAAGGGTTAATAAATTTTTCACAATATTACTCTACACTACCAGATCCCCTGAAATCGATAAGAACAGAAAATCAGGCAGCGTCTCCTCGGACAACGACCGTGAGACGCACGCTTCAGTTGTCGCGCGTCGCCCCGAAGAAGCTAAAAGCCCAGCCCTTTGCCTGACCCGTTTCAAAAAGCGACCGTAAAGTCTGACGCGTCAATGACGCATTGACAGCGGCGAAAAGGGGGAAGAGAAGCATCGGTCGGAGGACGCGGGGACGCCACGGACGTGTTAACAGGTCGAGCCAGGAGCTGAACTCGAGCATGGCTCGCTCTCATCGCTGCCGATCCGCTGCGGGAATCGGGAGACGTGGGGATGACAAGCGAGAAGCGAGGCCGGGGCGCGCGAGTAGGCGCAAGCCGGTTGCCGCCGCTGCGCCAGGAAGGGAGGGGGAACCCGGTGATGAGCAACGGTGCAGCACACGGGTGCAGGTGCATCGAGCCGGTCGCTCGACGCTCGCGTGGCGTGCGACGGAGACAGCCGTGCCTTGATACGCGTCCCGCGAACAAAGACAGGTGGAACGGCGCGCGATAGACAGAGAAAGTGCAAGCCGGTTCTGTCCGGCCGGTAGCTTCTCTTCTCCTCGCCCCACCTGGCTCTCGATGTTTCCCGATCCTGTCCGCGTGCTGCCAGCCTCCGAGATCACGGCGATGCCTTCCTCTCCTGCATGGCTTTAGCCTCTTTGTCGATCACGGCACACGATCTTACGCTCTTTCACGAGGTTTGCCGAGCGATCAGGCTCTCTCTCTCTCTGTAGATGCTCCGGTGAATTCTGCGTGTCTACTCTGGAGATACTGTGGTAGATACTGTAGAGATTTTATTTTCGAGACGTGCTTGGTAACTGAGATTGTATTTCGGAGATAAGTTAGTTGATTCTGCGATTTAACTTTTTCAAATGTTTGGTAGACTTTGCGATTGTGCTTTGGGTAGATTCTTGTAGTTGTAATTTATTCTGATGTGTAGTGTGGTAGATTTTGCGATATACTTTAGTAGATTATATGGTTATATTCTGGAGATACTTTAGTAGATTTGGAGCGAGTTTCTAAATGGAAATACAGGCTAATATATACTATACGTCTTGATAATATCCATTTTAAGTCTGGACGTATTACGCTCTGTAAGGATCGAATTGAAGACGTCTTATTTCAAACGTCAAAGGATAGTCAATTTGAAATGTCTATTTTGGACGTTTTGAAGACATTTAAAATGCATTATGAACTTTCTATAAACGTCTTAGAACATTTTAAGAACGTCCTAGAAATGTTCTAAGAACGTATTGTGTTACAAATTGAGACGACTTTTAGACGTTTCTAAAACATCCTTTAGACGCCTAAGAGACATCTTCTACTCAAAAACACTTGTTCGATTTAATTAAAAAACATAAAAAGCGTCTAGAAGACACATTTCAAGTTTATTAGGTTAATTTATGGTTTACGGCATATGAACGTCTTTAAGACGTCTTAAAAACATGGCACAACAATCATCCCATAACAAACATCATAAAAACGGCTAAAAAACGTCCCAAATTAGATGTCCTCTAAACATCTGAAATAAGATGTCTTAAATTATACATTTCATGGCATAAGACTTTTCAAACCTAAAATTAACGTCTCTAAAACGTCCAGGGCTTATTGGAATCTCTGTCTAATAGATCTCGTGATTCAATCTTAATGACACCATATTAAACTCTGTACTTTTATTTCAAAGATCCCACTCTGCAGCTACTGTGCCAGGCCCTGCGATTATATCATACAAGCACAACTTAAACGCTGTAATTTTATTCTCTTAGAATATTATTAATGTATCGATTTAGTCAATTAACCCCTTAATGCACAAGTTTAAAAAAACAAACCGACCAAAAAAAATCAATTTTTTGTATCTAAGAAAATACATATTTGGACCTTAATTTCAATAAATATTTAAAAAAAAATGCAAAAATTACTAAAAATTCAATAAAAATAGTGGATAAATAATTATAGTGAATATTGAATCGCATTGCAGATCGAATTTTGTACCCATCGTACTGTTTTTCAATTACCAGTTACTATTTTGAATACAATACAGAATTACACGATGAATATCAATAAATTGAATGCTTTCCTTGGTTTTTATTAAGTTATTTTTAATGCCCGGATATATTCGAATCTGAACATTTTAGCGACATAAGTTGCGACGCCGACCGTATATATACGGGTCTGCACATTTTGGCCGGTTTTGCACGCCCGTGTTAATACGTTTCTGCGCGTTAAGGGGTTAAGACTCTGCGATACATTTTGTAGATACTCGAGTGGTCACCGCGATGCCGCGTTCCCCGTAGATCAAGCCCGCATAAACATCCGCAGCCCAGTGGTAATTTCATGTCGATACTCTCGCGAGCTGCGAGAGCCCCGGGAAAACGTCAAAAATTTCTTTGATCCGGACGGGAGCTTGGCGTGCTCCTTTCCGGCCGTACCGGGCGTCCTTTATGTCTGAGCTGCGTGTACTCCGATGGCTGGGTCCCTTTTATGCCAGCATGGCCAGACGCGGTCGGTTTCAAGCCGCGTTTATGGACGCCTTTGATGACTAGTTTGCCGAGTCGCCGGTTCTCGTCGGACGGCCACCAGACTTTTCAGAGACGAGCCGCGAGAGAAGGCACGAGAGAGAGAGAGAGGGAGAGAGAGAGAGAGCCGATCGGAATTGTTTCGGCCGTGCGAAACGCTGATCGTCCAGTGCGAGTCCAGATTTATGAAGACCGGTCTCCTGCTTCAGGAGAACTTGTCCGGCCGGTCGGCCAGAATTAACCCTTTGCACTCGAAGCCATTTCAACTACAAATCTGAGATCATTTTTCCGGCTTCTAGAATTTCCATTTTATATAATAAAAATTCATTCTATGGATATAAAACTAAGTTTCGTGACACATATAACATTTACGCTTTCGATAATTTTTTACGTCTAAGCTTTGACGATATTTATAAAAATCATTTTGGATCGCGTTACAACAATTTTAATGGCGCCACAGAGTCGCCACTCGAGTGCAAAGGATTAACTGTTTACTTTGAGAAACCCGGCTGAAATGGAACTTCGGGGAGACGCGCGGTCTTCGTTCGGGATGATCTTGCCACCGAAAGAGTAGACCGGCTCCACGGAAAAGTTCGCCGGCAACTGCGGTGGCGGCCTTAAACATCGTTGGAAGTGGGTTTAGGTTTATGGGGTCCGAAGAGTTTTGGTGTCTGGGCAGCTTCGTTTAGCCGGGGGTCGGCTGCTCGACCGGGATTGCGCCGGCTCCGGGCTCAGCGAGGCTGTAAAATTGTTTCTTTTAGGTAGCCGGGGCTCAATGATGGATTGTGTGGTCCGCGAACTTCCTACGGCGGAATCGTGTTTTAAGATGGGACGTCGTTTTATTGGCGTGGTCGTTCGCCGGATAGAAAAACGCGGATAATTAGGATCGATTGCAACGATGAACTTGACTCGAAGGGTTTAATAATATAATTGACGGGATGCTGGTTTGGTGAAGTAATCGTCGTAAATTTACATAGTTAGTAATAATCTGGTCTATATTATTTTTTAATTTTAGATCGAAATAGCTTCTATTGAGCTATTCTTATTTTATATATCTATTTTATGATAATATTTCTATTACTTATAGCATTTTACACTTTTAAGATTTGTTATAAACAAGATTGGCATTGCGAACATTATTTTAATAAACGTTGCAACAATTTCTATAATAACAGTGTGACATCAGAGCGGCCATTCGAATAAGTCCAATAATCCAAAACAAATCAACAAAATCGAAACAAAGTTTAATTCTCTAATTAAACAAAACGAAAACTGTCTTGTCCAACAAAAGCTTTGACATAACCATGACACATTTAATAACAACTTAGCGTTTATCCCTTTTCATTGATTTTAATCTACTGTATTATAACCCTTTGCATTCGAGGCTATTTTAATTTCAAATCCAAAACAGTTTCTGCTGACTTATTAGCATTTTATATGGCTCATCGCATTTACACTTTTAAGATTTAATTATATACAAACAGAACTAACATTCCGAACATTATTTTAATAAACGATGTAACAATTTCTATAATAATAGTACAACCTCAGAGTTAATTTTCTAATCGAGCAAAACGAAACCAGAGAAACAATTAACAACGAGGAAGCGCCGATCAAAAACTCCTTAACAGTAATAGCAGTGGAAAGGGTTAGCAAAGTGCGCCGTTTAAATCTCATAAATCTGCTGGAACCCGTAACGAGGTTCCTTTTCCATACTTAAACAAACGATACAGCAGAACCTGTTAGTCGGGAAAACGTTTAAAAAATACGGCCAGGTGCTAATCAACCTAGCCAACGGAAGAAATCGTGGCCGTGCAACAAACGAAAGCAATAAACGGGTGCACGTGGCACCGTGCGAAACTAAATAGCTCGAGCCTAAAGCCGGAGAATTAAATCGGCCGAACGAATGCATAATGGACCGCCGAACGCTGCGAACTACAATGCGCCGGCTGATAAAACGTAGCCAGTGATAAAACATTGATGTATCGCCGGTAGACCGCGCACTGGCGCGCGCCCCGGAATCAGTGTCTCACAAAACGCGCGGCTCCCGCGGCAGGCGTGCCACGCTTTTTTTTAATGCATTAACGTCGAATATTTCATCGAGGCGGCTCAATGTTTAAAAGCTGGAAGTTGTAAAAGTTCGGGAAGTTCTCGCCGGGCGAATAATCGATGCAGGACCTAATGCACCGATCCTCCTCCTCCGGAGTTCCGCTCATTTTTGCGGGGATCCCCCCCTCACCCCTCCCCTCGTTGCCGTTCGAAGAAAGTGAGAAATGTGCTGGCCGATGGAATGGCTTTGGGTATCGGATGCCGGCCGGGGTCGCCGGAGGATGAGCATACGTTTGCATACAGCCGCCATTTACTCCGGCGAAACCTCGGAATGTGGATCGAACGCGCCGTACGCTTCCTCGGACAACAGGTTCTCCGTACGCATTCCGCGCGTCCTTTATTTTGAGTTCCGCGGAATCTACTTTCTATCACGCGAACCAGAGAATCCCGGCGAGAAAGCTTCCAGGCCGCTTTATAGCGTTTTTCGAGCATCGGGACAGATCCCCGAGATAAAGGCAGATTATCTCCTCGTCTTGAGCCTGCGAGCCTTCTCTCTCGTTCTCTCTCTTCCTCCTCTCTCTCTCTCTCTCCCTCTCTCTCCCCTTCTTACTCTCTTTCTCTCCTTCTCCGTATCTTCTCTTGGCCACATTTTCTTTGTGCCCCCTCGCCACGAATGCTCAGCCCATTAAATTATGGCCTGAGTAATAAATTCGATGCATCACTATGATGCCAGCTTTTCCTTCATCTTGTAGCTGCTGCTGCTCTATTGGAAGCTGCTTCGATACAAAGAGCTGGATTTAGATTGCAAGCCAGATCGCAGGTAGTTTCAATCGTGAAACGTTAAAGTGGAAAGGAACAGTTTACAGTTCTCTTAAACCATGTTACGTGAGAGTATAGAAAAAGTTGCAGTAACTGCGAATATACAGTGACATTCAAAAGTATTCGACTAAAAGTATTATACTATTAGTAACTTCGACTTCTATGTTGTGTATTTAAATAGATATGTATTGAAAGGGAAAACTCATTTAAAGCATATTAAAGTAAATGATATAATTGTCGAAATAAGATAAACTCGATTTAGTGTGAAATGTTACCTATGTAATTGATTTTTAAGCTTTTATCTCCACTGTTTGGAATTATATTTCAAGAAGTCTGGAATTTTTTTAATTATTATTTATTTACAATCGATGTCGTTTTACATTACTATTTTATGACCCGTTTACGGCATGTATTTCTTTTTGTTGAAAATTGTATAACCGAATTTACTCTATGAGGATGTACAGTCACGTATAAAATGTAAACTTAACTTATCTTCTTTTATTGATACTTTTAAAGGAATCTATAATATGAAAAACCATTTTCGCTTCACTTCCAAGCTAATATTGATGTAACATGACAACAATCAACCTAAAATACATCATAAATTAATAAAAAATAAACAATCGAATGCTTTTGCTAGCAAACCATCTCCTGCAAAGCCATGACAAATAAATAAAACAAACATTTACGGTCGAATTAATTTAACGCTGAAACAGATGCGACACCTTTGACAGTCGCTGGCACGCGCCAACGGTCACGTCAGAGACGGAAACACGCTAATGTTCAACGTCAGGTGTAATCAGAGTAACGAAATCCGGCCGCGAGCGACGTTATATGAACAGCAGGACGCGGCGCTTATTTGTTTCTAACAGATTCGAAATAATAGAAATAAGCGGGCTCTCCACTCTTCGAATGTCGCGCGATATCGCGCGGCGCGCGCATTACCATGTTTCCACCTTGAACGCGACACAGGAAACGCTAAATACTCTACGCGCGCATTAATCTTTCCGCTGCGCGTTTAACTTTTACGGACGCCGCTGGCACGCGTATTTTATTCGTCATCTCGTGCAAGTGCATTTCGCGCGACATCCTACGTACGCAACACGCGTACATCAACGAATGCGACGCGTTTTCTCGTTCGAAATAATTTTACTTCTCCCGTGTGAATAATGTAAATAGGCTTCTGGGGCGGCGAACAGTGTATCGTAAATGTGCGGCTGTAGTAGTGCAATAGTTCACCCTTCCACTGCGATAATGGAAGGGTTAAGTGTGCGACGAGTATTCGGACTGGATATATTGTTATTTCAGTGAATACAGGACTTAGATGTAATTGTTATTTTTGACGTTATAAAAGTGTTTAGATAATATTTTTTATTCAAGAATATGTTGCAATACAATAGGGACTATATGAAGTTGAAATAAAACCCATTCTGGCAACATTTTAAAATAATATTCATAAATCCTTTATTCTATTGTTAACACCACGCAATTCAAAGGCCAGTAAAATTATAAAGATATCTATATAGAGCTTTTTCTTTTAATCTGAATTTTAAGCTGAATTTACCATTATTAGTATTATTATTATTACTATTATGATTACTTTGAAGTTTCGAAAATATCGGCCGTCCCATTTTTGAGGCACTGACCGAATAAATTATTACGGACATAAGAGAATCTAATATTGTAAATTTCAATGTATAACAGTAAAATAAAATTTCAAAATAATAATAAAATAGAAGTTCGAAATAATAATAAAAGAACAACGGCGTATACGGAATTAATTTAGACAACGCAGCCAACGATGCGATTCCCGCGTAAGTGGTTGCATCCAAAACGTCTACCTCGACGCTGCCGGCCCTTCTACGTCTAAAATGTAGCAGTTTCCCTAAAGCCGAAGCTCGAAACAACAATTCCGCCGCGTTCTACACTCGATGTAACGAGAGAGAAAGGAAAGAAATCGAGAGGTTCGCGAAAAAATCGTGGAAACACCCGGGGGGGGGGGGGGGGGGGGGCTCGAAGTGCGCGCAGCGACGCGAAAATCGACGACCGCTCGAAGCGCGCTCGCGAACACGGGGCCGTTCGTTTCCGCGAGATAAGATTAACAATGGCCCCGAAATTAATCTCGAATTTACCCTCGAACCTGGGAGCACGTTGCGTGAACGTTCCCCCCCTCTCCGTTAAAATACAACTTTGACCGTCCGCCTATGGCAAAACGTCGACGGAACGAGGGAACGACGGGCGAATACGGGTTTTCGGTGTGTATGAATCTAACAAGCGCGCCGAAATTTCTGGAGTTCGAGTGCTCGAGTGGCTCGGCTTCGAAGCGGAGCCGAGCTGAGCGGAGAAAAGTCGCGGGAGCGTTAGGTATCATCGTCGGGTTCGAAGGTGCGCGAGAGAACAGCGCCGACGATTGCAACGACCGAGAAACTCGGCGAAGCTCGAGTGATCTAGGCCAGCTTCGGGTGGCGGTACCAGTTACTGTGGGGTGGCCAACTACTGCGTCCTTTGTTTATTTTCCAGCATCATTTTTTATTCAGATTTAATTTACTACTTTTTTGATGAAATTTGATGTGCGGGAGATAAAAGTTGTTGGACCAGAGATATTGTTATTATTTTATTTTGTTATTAGAGCTTGTGAGAAACCTTGAAGTAATACTGAACGAATGATTTATTAAAATGAGTTTTTAATTTGATCAGTGCACATTAATTGAACGTATTTGAGCTTATAGCCTTACATAAGTCTCAAATCTTGTCATCTCTGTCACACTTTTGTAAATATAAACATAATGTAAATATAAATATAGACATAATGTAAATATAAATATAAACATAATGTAAATATAAATATAACATAAATATGAATTTAATATAAATAGAAAATCTTATTAAATCAGCCGTCCCTAATATAAACATTTAATTACAATATTTATTTTATATAATAAATATTTTACTCATTACAATATTTAATTTTTGTATAGAAAATAAAATTGATTTAAGTGAAGTGAGGCTCAGTATTCAGGGATGGAGTACAGTAACTGGCTCCAGGATATTTTCCCTCTAATAATATTCGAAAGAAAAATTTGTAATATTCAAAAGAAAATCGTTATATTGAAGAATCTATATCGATTAAAGAAACTTAGAAATTTCCGTTTTTGCTCCACCGTATTCAATTGTTCAAAAGTCTGTTCTCCCTAGAGCCACCCACGGCGCGGCACCCATGGGCAGCCTCTGTACCAAGGCCGCCCGTAAAAAGACGCCTAACGTAATAACGCCGCGGCGAGGCTCGAGCACGACTTCACAGGATGTCCGACCTATCCAAGGATAATTCGAGACGGAGTAGGCAGACGAGGTGCTGCTGCTGCCTTCTCATCCGATAGTTTTTCAAAGAGATCGTTACGGAGGCCTCTAGGATGAAACGCTCTTCTCCAATGATCCCGAAAATGACTGTCTTAAACTGGGTTCTATGGAGCTTCTAATTAAAACAGTTCTGAGGGAGAAACTTTATTTGATAAACGAATATTTTCTATTAAAGCACCGAGCAGAAGAATTTTTTACGGGGTCTTAGTGAATGTTTTAATTAAAACGATTGTGAAGATCGCGTCTGTGTAAGGTCCTGATTGAAATTGTTGTGAGAGAGCTTTATGAAGAGCCTTTTGGGTGGAAGTGTGGGTTGGAACGTTTATGGGAAATCTTTTTGTATGAATTTTCTGATTTTGAGATGTAATTATAGGTGAATGGGGAGTAATAATTGAGGTAATATATGGAGTATATTGGAGCAGTGAAATTATTGATAGTGACTGAATTATATAACTTGGCAAACGAGGACGTATATGAATATACAATTTTATACTAGGCTATATAAGAACATACATGAATATACAATGCCATACTAGACTATACAAGAACATACAATGTCATATTAGACCATACAAGAACATACAGTGCCATACTAGACTATATAAGAAAATACAATGCCATACTAGACTATATATGAACATACAATACCACACTAGGCTACACAAGAATATACATGAACGTACAATATCATACGATGCCATACGGTACCATACAGGATCATACATGGATATATAAAAACATACATGAACATACATGGCATACAAGGCTGTAGAGGATCATACAAGAAGATTCAGGAATATACAAAACCATATGAGAACATATAAGAATATACAAGATTATCCAAGACCCTACAGGATCATATAAGAGCATACAAGATCGTGCAAGACCCTACGTAATCATACAAGACCGTAAAAGATCATACAGAACCACACAAGACCATACAAAATAATACAAAGCCATAGATGACCGTACAAGACATATAACAAAATACAAGGCACGTGTGGTCCTGTAAGGTTTTATATGCTTTTATTTATTCTTGTATGTTCCTGTATGATCCTCTATGGTTTTGTATGATTTTGTATAGTCTTGTATAATATTGTACAGCCTTGTATGGTTATGTATAATCTTGTATAGTCTTGTATAATCTTTTCTAGTCTTGTATAATATTGTATAGCCTTGTATGGTTACGTATAATCTTGTATAGTCTTGTATAATTTTGTATAGTCTTGTATAATATTGTATAGCCTTGTATGGTCTTGTATAATCTTGTATATTCTTATATAGTCTTATATAATCTCGTATGGTCTCGTATGGCCTTGTATGATCTTGTATGATTTTGTATAGTCTTGTATAATCTTACATGTTCTCATATAATTCTCTAGTCTCCTGTATAATCTTAAATATAATACAGAAGAACAATAAAAATCGTGGAGCAAACGAAAACGAAGAAGAACAATGAAGAGCAAACAAGCGACCACTTAGTCGCCCAGGACGAGAAGCGATAACAACATAAGAAAAATGATGACGGATATAGTTGAAGGAAACACAGAGATCCATGGCGTCAGAAATTTGCTCGCGGTGAAGCAATAAAAGCACGGTGGGATCCGGCGAAGTGGAAACCGCTGAAACTCGAAACACCTTCAAATTCCGGGGCGGTTTAATGAGAACACGTGCGCCTCTAATGAAGATTAACGATCGATCTCTTTTAGGTACAGCGAATACCTGCGGCGCCCCGTAAGAAATATATCCTGCATCTGGTTCTTGCATTTGAATATTATTACCCGGCACTTCGTTGTTACGCGCGCAATAATCATCAACGACGGCTTGATGGGGGGGGGGGGGGGGGGGGGGGGGAGGGGTAAAGAGGGGGAAGTCAAAGAGTATCTCGTGTCTTCAATGCAGCCGTGACGGCGGAAAAACGCGCGCAATACTTCCTGCATCAATTTCTACCGTGTCCGCGGCCGCTACGGCGGAACGAACCGAATAAAATATCACGGAGCACACCTTCCGGCCCGGTTTATCAAACATTTTCCGAAAATCCTAATGGATTTCCGCAATCAAATCCTAATGCATTTTTGCAATCAGCCTGGGAGGAAAAGGCGGGCGCACACTTACGGAAATATCCATTAACGTTCAAGAAGGACCGCGATCCTAACGGTGTCGCGGGGAGAGAGACTGATCGAACGAAAAACTTGGACCGAGAACTATGATTCAAACGGACTGCTTTTACTCTCGGCTCTCCGCCGTGTATATGGGGAGCCGGTGTACGTGTACAGGGTGTCCCGGAAATCGTAGTACAACCGGGCCGGGGATGATCCTGCATCAAAAAGGAAGAAAATATTTTGGAATAACATTTTTTCATCCGGAGCTCCGTTTTCGTGATGATCGACATCAAAGTTTGTTCAACTTATATCGGATCATACCAAAGAACAAGTCTATAGCATAAACGATATTTTAAATGTCACACATTTGAAAGATAAGATTACTGAGGCATTCGAAAAATTAAAAAGCGATAATAATTTACAATCTGTCCAGATGTCATTAATTCATCGAGCGAACTTATGTATGCAGCAGCGGGGTGGACATTTTCAACAATTATTGTAGCATTGTAATAGTAGAAGTAAGAAAGAATAAAAAAGAATAAAAAATGAATAATCAGTAGACACGCTTTGTATTGTTTCAATCGCACAATTATCACTGTTAGTAAACACTGTCCTGGACAGAGACAAGCAGAGCAGTAAAATACACGACAAACAAATTGTATTAAATCGTTTACAAGTTGAACGAACTTTGAAGTCGATTCTCACGAAAACGGAGCACCGGATGAAAAAATGTTACACCAAAATATTTTCTTCTTTTTTGACGTAGAATCACCCTCTGCCCAGTTGTACTACGATTTCCGGGACACCCTGTATAGGCGATCCCCTGCCGCCGGTCCTATGTGAATGCTCTCACCTGTCCCCGTCCAGCCACAGTTTGTCAAAGAAAGAAGAAAGGAAACAGCCGCGCTCGCCCGGTATATCACAATTTTCCAGCGAAATTTGTAGTTACATTTGTATTAATCTTCGTCCCGGTATCAAGAAAAATGGGACCAGTTGGATATGTTTCACACGACGCGCTTACGGCTGACGGAGAGCTGGAAATCGTTTCTTCGCGTCACGGCGTTTTGGCGCGCAAAACGATCGCACGCGTTTTACGCGGACTCGGAAATGTAATTATTGGAATTTGTTGTTTAATATTGCATTTTTGGCTGATACAGATGACTGACATGATTAGAACACGTGGGGCATTGTCTCAGAAATTATGAATTTTAATATTATTAGTAATAAATATTTGTAATCCAGTTATACTTATTTCGTGACTGTATTATGCATATATAATCGCAACCAGCTTGAA
This sequence comes from Augochlora pura, assembly GCF_028453695.1. Taxonomy (NCBI): domain Eukaryota; kingdom Metazoa; phylum Arthropoda; class Insecta; order Hymenoptera; family Halictidae; genus Augochlora; species Augochlora pura. The sequence goes on from NC_135780.1 coordinate 1,032,861, forward strand.
ATCTTTAGCAATTAACCCTTTGACTACGGCAGACTTTGGCACGGCCGTAGTTTTTCGTTAGACATGCCTTTTTGTGGAAGTATATTAAAATATTTAAAATATTGAATTCTGTTACATTAAACCAATATTACTTGAAGTGAAGAATAATATTAAGATTTTTTACAATATATAACATAAATATTGCACAATATATAATTAATCAAATTTAATAATAAACGGGGTGGAAATTTGATCTTGACGCCTATTGGCGCCTACAGTACCGGGAAGCCAACATGTTTCGGACGCCAATAGGCGCCAACAGTAGTCAAAGGGTTAATATAGTGACGAAAGAAGGATACTTAAACGCGTAATAAAAAATAAATAAGAAGTAACTTTGTCAAATTACTTTTATATATTAAAGTAATATTTTACCCTTTTTCTCATAATGTTTTACTTAAAGTATTGTTAATATTGAACGATTTTATATTTATTGCACTCGATCAGGTATTTCTCCTTAAACGAGTGAAATTTGTAATATTATCACCGAATTTGTTAATAAACTACATAAAATATACATATTACTAAACAAAAATAAATTTTATTAACCTAATAAAAATTATCGTGGGTTGATAACTTTTTTTTCAATTTTAAGTTTGATGTCTACCCCTACACCGTGACGTTTCGTATACTATAATGCTACGTTTTCCATATCGAAGTTTGCCAAGTTTGACGAAATACCCGAACCTTGTCAAATTTTTTCCAGGGATGCCCCTTACAGTGGAATATAGTTTGATCCTCCCCCTTTAAATTACGCTAAAAGAAACGCGGCTGCGATTTTTTCCCGCGAAGTTACAGCACTTTAAAGTGACCCATGTATTTTTTCACGTCCACCGCCGGAATGATATACATAGCCTCGCATTTACAGTGTTAAAATAATAATGATGCATCAAAATTAAAATTCAAAAATATTGTCTTGAAAATAGCAATCATTTTCCGCGAAATTATCGTCGGTCAAAGTTGGCTAGCTTCGCCCGGCGATTTTCAAGAAGCAAATGCAACTGCATTGGATCACGGCGCAATAGAATGTTTAAAAAATCGATTCCGCGCAGTAAAATCGACAGGTTATTTAAAAGTACCGGACTGTTAATTCGGCTCCGTTTTATAATGTTACCATCGAGCTACATAAAAAATCGAAAGTTCCCAAAGCGCACAAAGATAATTAAAAAACAATCTGCATAACATCAATTGTCACGTAACCCCATAATCGCGACCCATGCAAGGAGAGCCGTAATTCCGAAACAACGAAATTACCGGTGGAAGGACAGCTCTTCATCTCTCTTTACCGGCGATCGCGATTGCTGCATCGCCGAACCCGCACGATTCCGCCATTTTTCTGCCACCGGTGGTCGGTCAATAATGCGCAGATTAATTAAAGTTTTTTTTTTTAACGCGCGCGCGAAAGCGAGCCGCGGAAAGTAATACGGATCCGGCGCTTTTGAAATCACAATGATTTCCTACGGATCCCGGTGTCGGCGGTCGATCCGTTTAAAATATCATCGGCTTAAACAACGTTTGAGCGTGTAATTGGAGGCTCCTTGAAAATTGTATGAAACGCGCGGGCTATTTAAATCGGCCGCGGCTGGGAAATGTACTCGGAATCGGATTCAGCAGAGAACGGGGGAGAGAGAGAGTGGAAAAAGTGGAGAGAGAAAGAGAGAGAGAGAGAGAGAGAGAGAGAGAAAGGGTGGAAGAGAGAGAAAGAGGGAGGGAGAGGAGATTCGAATTACAAAGTACGTAGGCGATGCTTGTCCCTCGGGCTCCTCGAACCAAGTCAATTCATTTCGCTCTTCAGAATCAATAAAATTACTGAGAGCGAAAAGATGGAAACCTGTATACAAGGTGTCCGACTTGGCCACTTTCAATCGCGCGAAAGCATTTTTCAAAAATAACACGTTTTATCACTTTATCGTAAAAATGTTCGTTTCTGTTTTGATTTTATTTATCTTATTAGCACTTAAGCGCCGCGTCACCCAAATATGGGTCACACTAATTTCTGACCAATCTTCAAAATTCATTTTTATTGTAATATATTTGAACAGATTGAATTTGACTAGACTGTTACATTTGCGAAACAGTTCCAATGCCACCCCCTATAATAAATATTAACTTCCTAATTTCGCTTTAATTAATTAAATTGCTTTAACTATGTGGGGATTTTAATGGTCGAATGTCGGCACTCAATGTGTTAATCGCGAAAGGTATGTAATATTTCAAAATTTATATAATAATATTGAAGCTTGCAGTACAATTTAACACATTTATCTCAATAAAAGATAACAAATTAAGGGTTACTATGGCAACCGATTCACAGGCTACCGATCGGGAGGAAAAGCCGATTTATAGGCTACCGGTCGATAAAGTGTTAAGGCAACAACCAAAATAATAGTATAACTATAGAGAATCCTTTGATACACCAAGTAGTCATACAATATTCAACGTCTATTTAAACAAGGTTAAAAAATGAATAAAGATAGATCAAATAATCCATCTAAAAAGCAACGATAAAATTCCTACTTCTGTTCCTAACAAAGCATCTTAATCTCCACAAAAGAATCAAATAAAAGGAGAATAAAGAGCATGAATTTTCTCTCTCTCTCTCCCTCTCTCTCTCTCTAAAGTTTATAAAATTAAGAATAAAGAAATGATTTCGAATGGTCCACTCAGCATTAAAATATAAATTAACCCTTTGCACTCGAAGCCATTTTAAGCTTAGATCCAAAATTTCCATTTTGAATAGCTATAGTATAGTACTTAGTATAATTTATGCATGCGAAATTCAGTCCTGTGACTCGTAAAACTGTCACGCTTTTAACAGAAGGGTCTTTAATAATGTCAAAATTATTTTGTTAATTATATAACAATTTTCATTGGCGCTGCAGAGGCACCACTCGAGTGCAAAGGGTTAAAATATAATTTGAAAGACCACAGAAATAGTTTGAGTAAACAGAGGACATTTTTCTCACGGACAGTAGGAGACGTTTCGGCGGGACACCCGTTACAGATATACATGTAGAGAACGCAGGCTATAAAGTTTCCAGCCACTTCGCATCCGCTTTACTTCATTAAGAAGCGGGCGGCACGGTCTCGCTGAAAGAAATCGCGGCCGCCGAGGAGCCGTGGATACCCGTCCGGATACCTTGAAACGCCGAGAATCAATCCCCGCGATAATTTGTTCGAGCACTTTCGCGGAGAATATTTTGCTGCGGAGCAGATAATTGGCAGCGTTTTATAAATTGTCCGGGCTGTATCGCAAGTCCTGTGCCAATAATTTTCATTTACAGCTCGAGCCGAGCGGAATTGGAGGACGGAAACGGGGAGCGGGGTTTGGACGCGGCTGTCGCGTAATAAGCACGAATCTAAATAAATGCGATGATTGAGGGAGATGAAACGTTTCTCGGATTATTATGCGCGGAGGCTGCTATCCGCTTCGAGGAATACCGTGTCCGAAATTGCGCGGACGGCTCCTCGAGCGTCGAAAAGGCGGCGTAGGGAGTTTTAAACAAATTTTTGAAACACACTTACGCGGCAGTGTCTGCTCCTCCAGTTTTTCATTTTCCGGGGGAAAATAGTTATGTGAACTAGTCTTGGCGATCCTTACCTGTAACAAAAAGAGTTACGAGATTGTTAGTATCATTGTTGTTAGAAATTTATTTATTTTAGCGTGTTACAATTCTTTCAAATTTAAATTCTATAAAATTTATATTGAAATTTAAATTCAAATTTAAATTCAAATTTAAGCTCTACACATTAGAATTATTTTTACTATATTTATTATATGTGTTTAATTTTTGTAGAACGTAAATGAATTTTTTATTTGTAATTTGATCGAGTGAATTTTAATTTCATGTAATTTTTGAGGTGATCCATGCGATAGTAAAAGTGTTAAAAACGAATAGCCTTGGTAATATTTTAGTACGTAGTAATTCAGCGATGATAGCGATCTTTTAATACATGGTAATCCAGTGAAGATAGTGATCTTTTAATATATAGTAATATAGGTAAGATAGTAATCTTTTGACACGGTATAATAAATTTGAATTGGTATCTGTAATAATTAGAGTGTGGATCTTTATGCAACATAAAAACTTCTGGCTCAGTTGAAAAAAGATGGAAGAAAAATGTATTTCTCTTTTTAACAATTTTAATAAAATTAATATATAATAATGTATTAAATTTAGTAAGGTAGAACATTATTAAATACAGTAAAATATTATTAAATAAAGTAGAACATTATTAAATATAATAGAATATCACTAAATATATTAGAATATCGTTAAATATAACAGAACACCAGTAAATACAATAGAATATATCTAACAATGTAAATAAAATGAATAGAATATAGCAATGCTCTTAAATCTTTCGCATATGTTCTACTATTTCTTTCTACTAATTTCTATCACAAACGCATAAAAATGCATAAACGAAAGAAATTGGATAAAATTGACTGCAGTCGCTGATTCTCTTCGAAATTAGGGCTTTTCAATTATTATCGTTGACGATTATGTGACAGCGAGCCTCGTTCGCAGCCACGCGAATGCTCGGCCGTACGTATAATGTGTATAACAAAGCCATGAATACCTTAATCAGAACGGTATAATGCAATAATTACGGCCAATAACTGCATTTTAATGGTTATTATATATTCGGTACTAAATATGCATTGATAATGCCCGTGCCGACGACACTGGCAAACAAGCAGCGCCTCGTCGACGCTGCATTGTAGTAATTAAAACTTACAGATCGATTATCGCGCGTTCGATTTCCTGTCTTTGGCCCGATTCTGGCCGGCCGCGTGTCCTATTTAAATTTCGAGTCGTCATCGAATCCATCATCATGGCCGACCTCCTTCGGAAAATTCGATCTTTAAAGCGAAATTAATTTCTAATCTCTCGTTACCAGTGCTCTGACATTGTGGGCGTGTAAATGGCATTAAATTATTAAATATAAATTATGAGACATCAATATTATATTTATTATTTATTTAGTATTTCTTATATTTATTTTACTATATTTATTTTATCATATTTATTTTATTACATTTATTTTATTATATGGACTTTAATATATTTATTTTATTACATTTCTTTCATTATATTCATTTTATTAAATTTAACCATATTTATACTTCATTTCCTCTGATATAAATTATTAAAAAATTTCGTGTAAATAATACTTCGTTACTATCGAGAATCAAATTATTAATTGAAAAATAAATTTCTAAATGCCTTTCTCTTTGAATTTAATTATTTAGACATATATAAGTGTTAAATTAAGGCAGCGAAATATAAATCACCGTAGCCATGAAAGAAATGATAGCGCAAATGGTCAAATGAGAACAAATTACCACTTTTAATTATTTAGATACTTCGAACATAGTAATACGATTAAAATTATTCCCACGACCAGCCGTTTCAGCCATCGACGCACAGAATCAGCAGCCTAACGACGAGTTCATCATCGGTGGAACATCCCCCGCGTTCTCGATGCAAGAAATCTTCGCAGTAAACGCACGGGGATCCGACAGTCCAATTATCACCGGTCGTAAATTATCCCCGATATCAGCGTAAATCAGTCGGATCATGAAAAAGCAGTAAAACAGTTCCACGGAAGTAAACCCGAGCGAAATATACCGGACACGCTCAGTATTCCGTGATCGCGCAGCCACTCGAGAAACGCGGAAAACCCGAGGAGCCGAACAATCCTGCAGACGCTTCGTGTATTTAACACTTGCCATAACTCTCGCCGACCGAACAGGTCTTAACAATTAAGCCTAATTTATTATGCAGCGGGCACAGATTATATGGAACGTCGGGGGACGCCGTTTTCGATTAAAGATGATTAGATCATTTTTATTAAGATAGTAGGTATAGTTAAACTTTTATAGGTAGGTATAGTTAAGCTTTTGAACCTGTGCAGTGACTCCGAGACGACGCTAAAATTGTTCTGTCAATTATTAAAATAATTTTTATATTGACAAAATTTATATTTAAAGAGTTATTAATGTTGATACGAATCGCGAGATTTAATTTTATGCGCACAAAATGCATTCTGTTATATAAAATTTAAGAAAAAGATCTTCAATTTACAGTTAAAATCGCTTTGACATTAAAGGATTAAAAGCTGCGTAGACACGTGCCCCGTGTACATAAATGCATCGCACATCTCGCGTATTGTCAGCTGCATTAAACAAACACCTGAACTTCCGCAGTCCATCAGATCACGACCAGTAACGGGGCAATTTTTTCTCGCGACTGTCCAATCGATGTCACATTTGCCTTACATGGGCACTGAGAACCTCTGCCAGTCGGTTTCCGGTGGCAGAAAATCGCCGGGGCTACCTGGAAAAGCTGATGATCTCTTATTCGCGTTTAGAGATGGCCGATAGCGTTAGTTAGCGAAGCGATCGAGGCTCGCGAAGGGAATTCGGATCTCGTTCTGGTATGCGACACGCGCGTTCGAACGCTGTTGCCTCGTCCTGGATAAGGAAAACCACGTCTCCCCGAGCTAGAGAGCAGTCAGCAGAGAGACCGGCGGAGCTGCCGAGCATCTGTGCTCGCGAACTCCTCGAGATAGTCCACGCATCGCGCGCGCAACTTCGAGACGTGACCGGTTTCCCGAGATTGGCCGCCGTCGTGCTCCCGTTGACAATTCAGTGCCTGATTTCGATGCCGGCGGCTTTCGTCTCCGCGATTTAACCCTTAACCGGCGCGCTGCGCCTCCTCCTCGATCGCGAGTATCGGTCTCTGCGAACTGCTTCTCCCCCGCGCCCTTCCGTAGAAACGATCGGTGTTACCTGGGCAGCGACGTCGAGCTGCTATCGGAGTCGATCGCAACCGTGTAAAGTCCGATTATTCCGTGGCGAGATTGGTTTCTCAACATCTTGTTCGATGTATTTATTAATCCGTTGCTGTCATCGCCTCGACGAAGGGCGTACAGTCGGTCGGCAAAGTTGTCGATCGGTTTTCAATGCTTTGCCGTCCGCACGTCTTGGAACAATTTCTTCGCTTGGCGTCGACGGCACTTATTCAGATCACCTCGATTACTTTGCTTGTCGCCTTTAGGTTATCGGGAAATTATTTAATGAATTTACTAAATTAGTTTCTATTTAATAAATTTACTGAATTAGATTTTATCTAATAAATTTACTAAATTATATTCTATTAAATGAATTTACCGAATTAAATTTTATTTGATGAATTTACTGAATTAAATTTAATTTAATAAATATACTGAATTAGATTTTATCTAATAAATTTACTAAATTATATTCTATTAAATGAATTTACCGAATTAAATTTTATTTGATGAATTTACTGAATTAAATTTTATTTAATGAAGTTACTAAATTAAACTTTAATTAATGAATTTACCAATAATCTTTTCAGCTATCATTTCTTGTTTGTTCTATGTTTATTGTATAGTTACCGTCTTTACTTATGCCCTCATACCAACGTGACTGCAATCTATAAATAACATTTTTGAAGAATATTTCAAGAATGTGAATTTAAAGTAACATCATCGAACATAACCTTCCGATAAACCTAATATTTGGGCTAAGAGATTTTTGAGATGTCAAGAGTATTAGTTTACTAGACAATGGCTAAGAGATTGTTCTAAAAAATTGCTTGGCATAATGAGAGACTTAAAAAATATTTTCTCAGCGTTTTTATCGAAGACTGAAATGAGAATTGAAGAATATAGAGTTTGTGGATCTACTGTTAACCAAATATGCAAAATTATATGTATCGAGAGATACTAGTATGGTTCATTGGAGACGAATTTCATAGAAAATTGTTTGCTAAATTATTTGCAAGCGAAGTAGATCCATTTGGTCGCACTCCATTGCGAAAACTCGACCATCTCGAAACAAGTGGAACCGGCGAGCATCGGTCAGACAGTCGGGCGCTAGATTCATCGGGCGCGGGCGCGGCCAGCGCGTAATTTCGTAGATCGTACAGGTCCGTTCAAAAGCACGTTTAATATCGGCACCCGCAGTAATTCAATTTTTACAATCTCCGGTAACTGCGACATTCTGCGGGGCAACGCGGCGTGACACATTTATGGCAGCAAGACCGTCCCGCAACGCCGATACACGCTTTGTACCGGTTCATTCACGGCCGGTCAATTTATTATTCAATTCCACGCGACAGCGACCGATTTCTTCGTTCCTGCGAATAAATCACGCCGCCTCGTAATACGTTCCGACCGGCAATATAAATTTCTGGTCTAAAAGAGCCACCTAAATTACCGGTGTCCGAGGAGAGCTTCCTATAAATATGTTTCGAAAGAGAAGCTGCGCGAAATTCCGTACTTCCCCGGCCACGGGGCAATAATTCCCGAGCGAAGCAGAAATATGTACACGCTGATACGCGCTGCCCTACCCGTTCACCCCTCCCCCTCTCTCTCTCTCTATCGCTCTCCCTCTATCTCTATCTCTCTATCACTCCTTTTTTATCACTCTCTCCCTCTCTCTCTCTTTCTCTCTCCCTTTATCACTCTCTTTGTCATTTTCTCACTCTCTCACTCTCTCTCTCTCTCTCTCTCTCTCCCTCTCTCTTTCTCCATGCGTCCCCTCCTCTCCAGATGACCCCTTCGATATCGATCATAAAAGGAAATCGCGCGTACGTGCGCCCATTTTTTTCGCCGGATCGATCGACCTTATTGTATCGGATCGATTAAACGGTGCGCTTAACAGGCACGGCAGAGACCATTGTCACGTGCATCGATAAGAACGGCCTGCCGAACTTGCTAAACGGATCGGAATGCGGTCGAGCCAGATTCCCGGTTCCTGTTCCACGCGCATTGATCATTCGCCCCGATTTTTCACCGGGGAAACACAGTGTCTCGCTGCGTTCAATGGTCGACCTTAGGGGAGCTGAACCGTGACACGGATGTCTAATGGAGTACCGGGGTCCGCGGGTTTCAAAATAGGCACACGGCTCGCGCGTTTTCTTTATTACGAGCTGTCGCTTGCGCCGGTTCGCAGACATTTCTCACGAGGTGCTCTATGGTGATTCATTGTTTGCGGGCGATACGATTTTAATAGTAATTATCTATTAGTGGCGGAGCGTTTTGTGTAATAAAGATCAAAGGAGTTAATTGTGTGGAACAGGGATAGTGAATGATTTTTTCTGTTGATGATTTTAATTAATGGAGGATATTGTATTTTGCATATAGTATATTGTATATTATATGTTGTATATTGTGTATTGTATATTGTATATTGTATATTGTATATTGTATATTGTATATTGTATATTGTATATTGTATATTGCGTTATGGTATATATATTGTTTCACAACAAAGGCATGATTGGATTTATTTAAACTTCCTATGATTTTTATTATAATATGAGCTTGAATGAAGAACTCCATGTACAAATTTCTAATAAAAAATTATTAAACCATCAAGAGTTGTAAAAGCAAAAATAAGAACACAGTAATTTCAAATGATTCGCCAATTACAATATTAAATTCTAATATCCTTATTGCTACGACGTTCACCTAACCATTTTCATCATAAACGCATAAAGTCCTTAGTATACTTACAAAAACATTAGAGACAACATGGCGTTTCAATTAACGTTTAACTATGCCAAACTACAACTACATTCAGTCGCGCGGCATTTCACTCGCAATCAGCAGAATTTACTATTCTCAGTCGTCCGGACAGAAATGTGTTAATAAGAGGGGCCGAAAATATCGGAAAACTCCGCGGCACGTGACTTCTGGGAATGCAATGGCGGCCTTTGTTAGGGGCCCCGGGCACCCGGAGCTTTTACTTTCGCGGCTGAATGCCGGCAGAGTGGCGTGTACACGTGCGTCAATCGAGCGAAATGAAACTCGTAGAAGCGGAATTTACGAAAGCTAATAAATTCGCGCGATACAGTCCCAACATTGGCATAACTGACTGCCAGGTACGTAACTGTCGCGCGGCACGTCTCTGCATGAATAACAGGTAGACGAGAGAGCCGGTGTATGCGTGACGCATGATCGTTCTCCGTAGAAATACGTCACGCGGAGCATTATTTGTATATAAAGGTATTACACGCTTCATACACGCTTCATACACGGCTCGTTCTCTCCTCGTCCTCTCTCTTTCTCTCTATCTATCTCTCACGCTCTCTATACATATATCTGTCTATCTCTCTATCTCTATATCTATCTCTCTCACTCACTCTTTCTATCTATCTATCTCTTTCTCTCTCTCTCTCTCTCTCTCTCTCTCTCTCTTCCTCTACATACCTATCTATCCATCTACCTCTTTCTTTTCCTCTGTTCGGTGCGCGCGCGCGCGAGACATCGATATAATTCAATACCGAATGCGGAGCACATAGCGTCGACGGTGTTAAAAAAAAAAAGAAGAAGAGAGAGAGAGGGGGGAGAGAGAGAGAACAATAAAGTGCACCAACAAATAAATATCTGCCAGCGGCGGCAACCAGCATCGAATTCAAAGCGCGTCTCGCCGCCTCGGGGGCTCTGCGATGCAGGATTTTTGAAATGTTGCCAACCACCCTGCTAAAATATTAATTACCCGAAATTCGTTCCCCTGGAAATCAATCAAATAAACGTACCGGAGGGGCGCGTGCTCTTTGTTTCGCCCGTTCCACGAATTTTTATCGGGGGCGCATCGGCGAGACCTGTTCGACGCTAGGACTCGACTCGTTGATTCCCTCGAAATTTATGCGAATTTCTCGGCTAGTCACTGCCCCGCGAAAAAATTTAATGATTTAATAGTTCTTGTTGTTTGTTCGAGGTTTTTTCTACTTGCTTGGGTTTAGGAATGATTAACGGCGACGTTAGATTACGTTGGATTCAATTATGTTTCGTATATTGGTATATTTTTCGAAGGTTTCAAGGATACAATTTTGCAGTCTATTAACAATATTAAATGGTGTAGGATTAATATCGTTGATATTATGATAATTTGATTTTACTAGCTATTGTTTACTGCCAAATTTGTTTTTTAATATTTGAATAGAACTGTTACGTACTAAATGTTACAATATAATTATATTTAAATTACGTTTCGTTATTAATATATTACATATTTTTTAAAAAGTCCTAAACAAAGATTATGGCAAGTTGAATGAATAAAAACTAATTCTTTCCACTGTGTTAATTATTTTATACATTCTAAATAACATCAAAGCCAAACCAAAAATATCATACTAGATTTCCAAATTTATTCCCTTGATAATAAAAAATACAGACCCTCTGCTATAAACAATATTGACCGATATGTATAAAACAACATTAAACTGTCAAACGAAGCTGATATATTTTTCGCGACAAGTGATGCACATAAAATTCCAAAATCCCCAAAGGAAGATCGTGACAGTTAATCGGTTAAACAAATTAAAGACGCGTACTGCTATTATTGTCAGAGTTGTCGATTAATTTTGTTCTTGTCTATAAATCGATTATATAAGTCGATCTTATAAATCGCTTTTATATCGTGGCGAGTACGCGGCGCGTTTTCGCATTTCGTTTCGGAAGAAATCTCGCGAGACATCTAATTACGAAGTGAGATCGATGCGAAGCGGCACCGCCATGTTCCGATTCAATCAATTTGCGCCGAATTTTTCAGTTCGTTGCCAGCATGAAACAGTGCCAGAATATCATCAGCCGCGCAGAAATGGTCGGAAGCTGCAAAAGAAGGTCGAATTACGAAGTTAATCCCCGGATTTTTCATGCTGCCAGGTTTTTCGCAGGTCCCTTTGATTCGAAACATTCCACCGTTTCCTATCCTGCACTGTTTTCCAACGACGAGCTTCATTATACGGTTCATTAAAAAAGGGACAGCCCCGTCGACGCGATATATTTATTATATACATTGTATATGTTAAATGTATATTACATTTCTCGTGAAACAAATTTTCTCTTCTCACTTTTGGTGTTCTATTACAGCTAGATCGAAGGTTCCGCGCATTTAATGCTAAAATTGATAAAAAATGGTATGAAATAGTAAAAATATTAACCCTTTGCACTCGGCTGTCCCCTCTCAGGGGACATCGTAATTCTAGTATATGACTGAAGATATGAGATTATTAGCGATTTACAACTATTTCTCGATGTCTACAAATTCATATAAATCGAATATTATTATAACAATATTATATATACATATATATCGTATACTATATAATAATATAAATGTTTATAAGCGTTGGTAGGTAACATCCATGAAGGCGCCGAGGGCAAAGGGTTAAGAATATTGTTGTACTCTTTTTTAATCAGAATATTGTTGTATTCTCTTGTATTAAGAATATTGTTCTATTTTCTTGTATTAAGAATATTCTTATTATTTATATTATATATTTTATATATATTTTGTTCTTATTCACTTGTATTAAGATTATTGTTACATCGTCTTATGAATTCTAGTTTCATAGAATTATATGTTGTTTTGTTTTATAGTTTAAATATTCTATATTCACTCATACAAGAATGTAGTCGTACACTTACATTTCTAACATTCAATTAATGAAATAAATATGTTACGAAAATATATGTAAAGAAAATGAAAATCAATTGAAAAACTATTCTTTGCAGACTCCTTCGGCAATACAAAAAACCTCATCGAATGAAATTAAATGGATGATAAATAAAAATGAAACAATGAAATAGATTGTTCCCTACTATAAAAATTCATCCCTAAAGAGGGTAAGCTGTAACATTTGAAATCATATTGCACAAATAACAAGGGATGAATCTTAAGATTGCATAAGCGAAAGCGGAAAATAATTCAACAATGTATACCGTCTTTATTACTAAAATTAATTAAAGATACAAAATAGTGAAAATGTTAAAATTATTGTTGAATTCTCTTGTATTAAGAATATTGGCGTATTTTCTTGTATTAAGAATATTCTTATCATATATTTTATAAGTATTTTATCCTTATTTACTTGAATTAAAAATATTGTTATCCCGTCATGTCAACTCTTGTTTTATAAAATTACCAATCGACACTGTTAGTTTGCATAAAAATCCTCGGTGCGACTATAACTTGTTATTCAACGATTGTTTAAAAGAAGAATTAAGTAAAGCTATTTTCTTTCTTCGCTACGACAGTTCTAATCAATCGAAAACAATGCAAGAAGATTCTAAAATTCTTCCACATTTTTATCATCAATGCAATAAATGCGTAAGATCCGCAGACAACACAATATGAAAAGTAAAGAAGAAAAACGGAATGGAATAAAGTTCAAAAATAGTTGAACTTCGCCGTGTACGAATAACACACGTAAGCATGCGATAATCGAAGAAAATCCGATAACGTTACACATATGTACTCGGACTTTGTACTTTTGTCTCCACGTGGCCGGCACTGTGTCGAGAATCCGTCGATCGTCGGAGGATGACCTCGCCCTACCCAGTCCCAGAATAGGCTATCAAGCGCCGTCGAAATGGAAAGTAATCGAAGGAGGTACCGGCTCCCGGCGAAATTGGTGCGAGTGGACGGGAACGGATGATCGATCGCGCGGGACCGGTGAATGGAGGCCGGGCCGATCCGAGCATTCCCAGGAATCCGAGACACCTAGTTAGCCGACTTTCCTCCGTGTCCAGGATCATCGATACCGCCCCGCGGAACGACCGACAAGGGAGAGAACACTGTCGCCGGTAGGATTGTGTAACCGTCGCCCGCTTCGACGATCGTAGGATTTCTCATAACGATCAATTGGTCGCCCCGACCGACGATCTCGTCACGGCGAGATCGTGTTTTCACCGGCCGGACCTGTTCGGGCTCCTCTTTCTCACGGTAATAAGAGATGCGACACCGCGGCGGGGGACGCGTGTCGCGTTTGCACGCCCGGCGAGGACACGGCCGTGAAAATCGATTGCCGATTGATCACACGGATCGCGCTGTGCGACCGCTAAGATTCATCTATGAACACGGATTCACGCGGACGCGTTTATTTCTTTCGTTTTATTGGGCGTGTTGCGACGCGTTATATTGTCGTACTGTCTTTCGTTTAACTCCTTGCACTATAAATATGGCTGCCAATCACTACTATTAAATCAAAAGAAAATCCCCTGTCATTGAAATCTGGGAATGAAAGTAAACGAGGACAATCAGGACATTAGAATCATCTGATGGTATCAAGGAAGTAATTAAAATTCGCCGAAAAATTGATTTAACACGTTGAATGACACGCCCATTTTACAGGAATTGTCCGTGGCGCCACGATGAATTTTCTATTATGCGATACATATAATGTCACATAATAAAACTATATTTCATGTATAAATAAAACCATTTTCAGATGTTTTATAAGGCATTCATTTCATCACACCACTACATCAACGATGATAATAATAAAGAAATTATAAGTATTGTCATTTGTTTAAATTATATATATTTTCATCAATCTGAGCGCGCCGGTCACCGGTGGCCCCCATGGCGTCACTGCCAAGTTCAGTGCCGGTCACCGGTGACCCCCGTGGCATTGAACGTGTTAAAATAAGAATTCGTTCTAGAACAAAAATGCGTTTGGGATTCGATAATTTTAATATTAAATTTTCTATCATTTCTATAATGTATATTTAGAAAAATTCAAGCTATAATAAACATCGAGAATAAAACAATTTCTCAACGCAAAGTGTTCGCCATGTGTTCGCGAAGAAGTCGCAGCCCTTTATCCATCGCCAATCGAATTATTAACGAATATCAGCGCACAGGCTTCGCAAATGGCGGAGTCCTTTTGCGCGTACGTCCGCGCGCGCGTTTGTGCCGATCAGGAAACGCACCGGCGATCCGCGGTCGAATCGTTCTCGCTGGAACGCTCGTGGATTACCGAACAACTCTCCGGGGTTTGGGTCTGGCAACCAACCGGGTTGCCGCCGTTTGGCTCTGGCGTTGCCGTTGCCGTTGCCGTTGCTCTGGCCCTGTTGGACCGAACGCATCCCTGTGATATCTAATGTTCGTTTCTCGGCTGGATTTCGCGGTAACGTTCCATACACCGTGACCGCATCGCTTCCATGGAGTTTAATGAACAATTTCTGTTTGGAGTAGGTCACGCGAAATTCTCCCGTAATTAGAGTGCATTGCTGCGGGCGCACGGATCCCCGGATATTTACAACGTTCTTTGTGTTCCGTCGATATCTACGGCACACAGCCTTTTACTTTCACTTCGATCGAACTCTCGCTTTGCAATTGTTGCTAGATTGCGATGATCCGTGATCCGATATCGATAGGGTTTAGGACTTTTTTTTGGAAGATGATTGTAAAGAATTGCTGATTTTTTTTGGTGAAAGTATATTTGTTTAGAAAAGTTAACTGTTTTTTAAAGTGATAATTGTTCGATTTATGTTGTTTTAGAAAGGTCTGTGGTTTGTTGGAAAGGTTTTGTGAATTAATGAAATCGAGTAAATGTTTCAGTTACTTATTTAAAGTTGAGTGTTTTGAGGTTAGTTTGACGAAACTCTTTACCTTAATTGAGTTTTCTTACTCATCGTTTTCTATATTTTCGTTTAATCTTTTCATAATATAAAGATCGTACTTACCTAATAAGACATCATATATTTGTTTAGCCTTTACTAGCATAACATTAACAAAAATATATAAAAAAATGTAACGCTGATCGATACATAACAAACATAAAAATTCTCTATATTTGGCAGAAAATAACTTTTATAACCTAATAAAACATCATATATTTGTTTAGCCTTTACTAGCATAACATTAACAAAAATATATAAAAAAATGTAACGCTGATCGATACATAACAATCGTAAAAATTCTCTATATTTGGCAGAAAATAACCTTTGAACTGTAACCATAACCATGTTCGAGCTAAAAATAATATTTTTTATACAGCTCGGTTTAAATAACCGCGGAAATATCATGTTTCGATAGAAATTAATTTAGAAGTTATAATTGTTTAAAGACGACCGCGCCGCGCGTCGCTCTCGTACACGCTCGGTGGCGGGTATTCCATAAAACATGCTCCACGAAACGTTGCACGTATGAAATATAAATATGAAATACATATTTATGAGGTAAAAAGTAGTTTGTACAACTACATTTAATTATTTTCAGTGAAAATTTCATTGCAATACCACTAATGGCACGAAAGTTACAACAACTTGTCACTGAAGTGATAAACCACTCTGTGTCGGTGAAATGTTATTGAATTTGTTAAATACATAAAACATGTAACTCTTATAAATCATTTTCATAAATTTCATGTACGTGAATCTGAATTCGAATCGTTTTTTCTCGCCAAGGTTACATTACCCGAACGTTTATTTTTATATTCTTTTACTACAACATTCTATTATCAAAAAATACTTGTTAGTAAGAATTATTATATTATATTGTGATAATATTATTATCATACTGTATTCGTTTTAATAAACTGATTTAAGTTTACAATTTTACTTTATTTTATCTATGCTTCTTTTAATCGTTTTGGAAAACATTTTGCATAAAAATCCACAGCGCAGTGATAAAATATCTAAATAATATAATACTTGAACAATAGAACATTAAATATGAGAATATTGTAAAAATAAGTTATTTAGAGTCTCTACAGTAATTTATTGGTCAACATAATATTCGTCTTAACAAAATGATTTACGTATACAATCTTATTTTATTTAATTTATGCTTCTTACAATTATCTTGGAAACCTTAATTTTGCATAAAAATCCACAGTGCAGTGAGTAGATATCTAAATATTACAATACTTGAACAATAGAACTTTAAAAATCAGTATATCATAAAAATAAATTTATCCAGGGTCTTCACAGTAATTTAATGGTCAATAATGGATAATAGGTGCGACGCAGTTCAGATTCAGTCGTGAATCGTCTCGAAACTCCGCAGCACAGTGATAAAATATCTAAATAATATAATACTTGGATAATAAATCATTAAATATCAGAATATCCTAGAATTAAATTTATCTATAGTCCCCACAGTAATTTATTGGTCAACACTGGATAATAGTCGCGACGCGTTTCAGATTCACTAGTCAATCGTTTCGAAACTCCGCAGCACAGTGATAAAATATCAAAATAATATAATACTTGGATAATAAATCATTAAACATCAGAATATCCTAAAAATAAATTTATCTAGAGTCTCCACAGTAATTTATTAGTTATTACTGGATAATAGTTATTTCAGATTTACTCGTGAATCGTCTCGAAACAAATCGGGATCGGTCTCGAAAATAGACCGGCTCGCTTTTATCAGGAAGCGGGTATAGAAAAGGAGCTAATAATGTTCCAGAACGGAAAGACTTGTTCGCCGGGACGCTCATTGCCGATTCCAGCCGATCGTCGTACGTGTCGGAAGCGTCCCCCTCGTAATTTTATGTGCCCTATGAACGTGACGGCGGAGCGTCATCGCGACGCCCACTTAGGAACCCCGGGCCGGTTGTTTACAGCCCGCCAAAGCGGATCCTTTAACGCGGGCGCGCCGCGCGTCGAACGTCGAACGTGTAACTTTTCGCCAACGATCGATCCCTGGAAAATATCGCCGGGAAGCACACGGATCCTTTGCCGGTGCTTCCGCACGGTATCCGAACGCTCGCGCGCGAGACAAAATAAATCCGAACCGACCACCCCTCCTCCTCCTCCTCCACCACCCCCACCGGCGTTATTATCGGATTTTCATAAAGTAGCTTTACCGTCGGGGCTATCTCAAAAATCAGGCTCCCGCGCGACCCGGCTTTGGGACTTCGGAACGCCTCGAACCCTGTCGGATCAACCTTGCGTTTTAATCTGCGACGACCTATTCCGCGGGGATAATAGTTTTCCAGGGGAAAAATGGAGATTAGAATTGTTAGTAGTTTGTTGCCACATTTCATTGCTTGTTCTTCGATTTTTCTGTTCGTTATTTTGTATCGTTTTATTTGTTCTTTAGTTATTTTTATATGTCGCTGGCATAGACATTTTATTATTGGCATGCTATTTTGTTATTGAGATTTTTTAGGTTTAGGCTGAACAATTAGATTTTTGTTATAAATTATGATGGAATTAGGGTGATAGAGGAAGACTGTTTTTAAATTCTGTTGTTACTTGGAATGACAGAAGAGAATACAAAATTCTCTGTTTTATCCGAGCCTATAATGAAAATTTTAAAAATTTTAAGAAGGTATATATGTTTTTTTAATTATAATAACAAATAGTTTATAAGTTATAATATATAGTTTCATAATTTTTTATAGTTTTGCTATGGGTCAGATAAAGAAGTTAGAAAACAAGAATTTTTTTACCTCTTGTTGTCATTTCATGTAATAGCAAAATTAAAGGAAGATATTATAGTCATTGTCTAGTAGACCAATTCCACTATTATTTATAAAAATTGTAATCGTTTAGTTCAAGTTTAAAAAAAGATGCTGCGCTTTAAAGGATACCTGGGCACATTTGTACTGTATATTGTTTGCTAAATAGATCGTTCTGCTTTAAAGTATTATTAAATATGCAAATAAATAAACTATTGAAACTATAATTCTACTACAAGCTTTAACCTCTTCAGGGATGAATCTTTATAGTAGTGAACAATCAATTTAATTGTTTCTTTTTTATTTATCATCCATCTAATTTCATTCGATGAGATTTTGTTACTATCACTGAGGAATTCTGTAGCGAATAATTTTTCAACCGATACTCATTGCCTTCATATTTAGAATAATCATAATTTTAAGAGAACTAAACGTACACGTACGCAGCAACAGCATGAAGAGGTTAATAATCAACCCCTAGTCGATACCAAACTTTATATTCTGTTCAAAACCGACTGAAAATTTCACTACACTCCACCAAAGCGTATCAAGTATCACAATGGAAGAACCTAGTAGTGTTTCCGCCAGAAATCGCTGCAAATCGCCGCGGAAAAATCCTAAAACGTGACAGAGAAGTATCGTGACAAATGTTTTAAAAAAAAAAGTAGAGTACACAGAGTTCGTCGCCAGGGGTAATCGCAATTCGGTGAATGAGAAAAAAAAAGTTCAGGAGACGGGGGTGGGAGTGAACGTGGATGGATGTTAAACCGTGATCGTTAAACGTCGTTTTATGTAAATTTAACAAACATTCGTCGCATGGGTGGGCAAATACAGTGGAGCCGGCGTTCGTTCAATAGACAGCGGAGGGACGACGCCGAGTCTCTGAAAACGATCCCGGCTCGCATTTTATTCGCACAAAAGACCGTGTTTTTGCGGCACGCGGATTTTGGACGGTCTGCTTCGCCGACACACCTTTGTCGTCGCAAAATTTACGAGTTGAAATTTATCTTTCTACCTGGGCTGTCCGGTTGCCCGCCCCCCGCTACTCCCCGCACGACTATTTATCCCTGCTCCGCACGGGCGCCCTCTGTTTTAAACATGTTTTTCTTCCTTCGTGATATATAAGACGGAAATATGTATTGCTTTAGCCGGCTAGCCGGCGCTGTCCGGGCGAACGAAAGTCGGTAATACCCGCGATTTATTCGCTTATTAACAGCAAACTCTCCCGCGGAATTTTCCCGCGCGAGGATTCTCACCGATGCTGCGTCTCAGATATCTGGACACTTTCGTTTATTTCGAGCTGCTGGATTGTTAAGGTATTTTTGTATGTGGTAATGGCAAAGATTGAAATTCGATGTTTAATTGAATGTTTAGGCATTTTGTATAGTGTCAGGCGTTTTTAGTGATTTATATTTCGGTGACGTAATTTTGGCATTGCTTTGTCAGGACCTTTTTTATGCTTCGCTTAATTATTTATCATTTTATAGAATGCTTGTAATATTATGTAGAATACCTATAGTATTATATATAATGCCTATAATATTATGTGGAATGTTTCAGAAAAGTATGCGATAATTCTCATGTTCCATAAATTGCCGATAACATATAGACTGGAGCATAATTGGCCGACTTTTTTTAATAATATTTCTATTTAATAATATTGATAATATTTCTATTTTCTCCCAATGTTACTGATAATGTCAACGCAGATAATACATGACGAGAAAGAAGGGTCAGTATAAAGTGCTGTATCTTTGCGGAAAAAGATCGTAGTCACGTTTCATTTTTTTTAAAATTAACACTAGATTTACGGAGTACTAAAAGCAGCCGTTTTATATTGATTTAGGACAGTAACTATTATTATAGAACGAGCGTTATTCTAATATTTGCCGGAAGTAACATATATATTGAATAAATAAGCCATAAATACAGCTTTAAAATCAGAATAATAATACACTGACAAGTCAATGACCCTCAAATTTTGACGGATTTCATAAATCTAGTATTTAATAGGAAGGAACAGGCTACTTTTCAGTGTAAGTGGCAACCGCGAGAAAAATTATACTAAGTTGATGCACTCCATCAAATTTGACAATTTTCGATGTCACAAATTTTTAATATGACAAATGTGTCTTTATATTGAAATTGTTACAGTGGCAAGATGTGGCGAAGTTAAAATTAAGAAATAGTGTCTTAAAGTACAGGAAGTAAGCTTTAATTTGGGAAAGGGTTCATTACTTTATGATGATTTTTCGCAAAGTTATCCACGGTCAAAGTTAGTCATCTTTGGTAACTCAAATTATGATAAATACGGCTATTTTCAATATGACGAACCTGTCTTCACGTTTAAAGGGTTGCAGTTACAAGGGTACGGTGAACTTACGATCGAAAAACAGTATGTTGAATTATAGATTTCAGGCTTGAATTTCGAAGAAAGTGCATCGTCCTACAATAATTTTTCAAAAAACTATTGTCAGTCAAAGTTGGCCATCTTCCGTAACTCTTGATATGACAAACATGGCAATTTCCAATATGACAAACTAGTTCTCGCATTTAAAGATCTACATTTGTAATACTGTAATGAACTTAAGGTCAATAATTACTGCAACAAACTAGAAATTTCAAGCTTCATATCAGAGTAAAGTGTATTATTCTATAATAATTTTTCGCGAAGTTATCGTCGCTCAAAGTTGGCCATCTTTCGTAACTCTCAGTACGACAAATATGGCAATTTCCAATGCAACGAACCTGTCCTCACATTGAAAGGGTTACACTAGCAATACTGCAATAAACTTAACATCAATAAATACTATAATAAACTAGAAATTTCAAGCTTGAATTCAGAAAAAAATCCATCACCCTACAACAATTTTTTGCAAAGTTATCATCGGTCAAAGTTGGCCATCTTTCGTAACTCTCAATACGATAAACATGGCAATTTCCAATATGACAAACTTGTCCTGACATTTAAATAATTACACTAACAATACTGTAATAAACTTAAAATCAATAAACGCTGTAATAAACCATAAACTTCAACCTCGAATTCAGAAAAAAGTCCATCAGCCTCCAACAACTGTTCGCAAAATTATCACCGCTCAAAATTGCTCAATTTCCATCCATCACATTTCTCTGCTATAATTTTGTTGAGCGGTGTACATTAACAGGTAATAATAAAATACGGACAGGTGTTCACATACACGAGGACTCTCGCGACTCGTAAATATATAGAGTAATAAGATGGCGTCACGTCTGAACGCGGCACACAAGGCAGTGAAAGAACGCTTCCGCCACGTACGAGGGCCAACTGGAATCGGCAATGACACGATTGGCCAGAGACGACTGGGACCGAGTTATGAGAGAGAAAGAGAAAATGAGAGAGAGAGAGAGAGAGAGAGATATGGCGAGAGAAAGAGAGAAGACTTTTCTTTTCCCCGGGGAGAATTGACTTTGCCCCGGAATTCGAAATCCCACGGTGGCTGGTTTTATTGGCGACCCGTCGAAACCGCCACCCTGACCAATAACAACCGTCGATCTATGTATGTGTAATTAATTGCCGGAGGATAATTTGTCCCCGGTGTGCAGGCCGTCTGCGGGACTGGGAGGGGGGAGTGAAATTGATTGTAATAACACGCGGGCGGGGTGTAATAATTGTCATGAACAGGCGCCGGTAAGGCTCAGAGGAATCGAGGGACAGGGGTGGAAACTAGATTTGTGACAGCTCGCGACGGGGCTGAGAGCCCGGCGTGATCGAGTGCCTGTCTTAAGGAACCGTTTTGCAATTAGTACGCGGTTAATTGATAATCTGATTAATCCCTGCGCGTTTGTCGCTGTCTGCGCGCGCGTGTCCTTTTGCCGCTTCTTACGGCCAACAAATATTTCCTCGCTGTTCGACGATTCTCGAACGAAATAGGATAATTGGATAGGGAATCCTATCCTATAAAAATTATTTTATTTATTGTAAGTGTACGAGCCAGTCACAAACTTTTTTCTTTAACAACATGTTCGACGTGCTTGGCATAAATGTGCAAAATCGTTTTAGTCCAGTAATTATTTTTAATTCAATGTTTGTCGAATTTCTTGAACGATTTAAACAGATTTTATTTATTCATTTCGTATAATAACCAATGATTGAAATAGTAAGAAGTCATATTTTTGACAGATATGTCTTGATTTTGTAAGGTCTGTTACTTATTATAAAAATGCTTTTAGGGTAATTTTATTGCAAAGTAAAGGAAGAATATAGATATGTATGTACCAAGTAATGTCGAAGTCTTCGCATTTGTTAAATTGCATAGATTTCATTTCTTTGTATAATAATTAAATCTATTGTAGTATCAAGTAGGTATTAACAAATCATATTTTTAATAACTAACTATATTAAAGTATCAAATAGATTTTAACAACTTTTCACAAATTAATAATCGTAATCTGATATCCTAGCGAACGAATATTTTAACTCAAAATAAATTATAAATAAATAACTCATCCATTAAGTGTACGTCCATTAAATAATATCATAAAAATCAGAAATTCATCTATTATTGTTGCTATTTCTTAGAGCCTGATAATGTAATATAATATATAATATTATACAACATAATATAGTACCATATGATATCATAAAATATAATACCATGTAATGTAATACCGTATAATATGATATAATATAATATAATACTTTGTAATGTCATATAATATAATATAATACTTTGTAATATTATATAATATAATATAATATAATACTTTGTAATGTCATATAATATAATATAATACTTTGTAATATTATATAATATAATATAATACTTTGTAATAACAATTTAATATGATACCATATAATATCATATAATATATATTACATTATATATCACATAATGACGAGTGAATTTAAAAAAGAAAATTAGTTTTCTCGAAGGAACGTCGCGATTGTTACACTTTCGCTGCCGGCAAATTGCACGATGGAAAGGGCGCCGTTGTAACAATAACAGGTATCATTACGTTACTCGTTTCGACCGGCACTAAAGAAAATTAATTGATATCCACGTCCATTAACGTTGTCGGGCATTGATTAAACTTATTATCGTCGCGCTCATTAACATCGGCGCTAATTTCAGGTCGGTCGAGGCAGCAATTTATTTAATTATTACAATATTACGACGGAGGAAGCGGGCCGCGCGCGATCGACGCCACGAACTACGATCGGATCGTAACCGATTGTCCCGCGCACGATTAATCGACGTTCGATCGTGTTTGTCTCCTTTAAGAATCATTTAATTCCCGCTCCCTTCGCGTTGAATGCTTGTCAGCGCGAAAAATGGCGTCGAGCGAGACATTAACTTTGATTAATCGATCTTTAATGCCGGTCCGACGGTTTTCGAAAATTTCACTCGACGGCGGACACCCGCGTCACGATTATTAAACGGAAAAGTCTTCGTGGAAGACTATACTAATACCACGACGTGTTACGCGGATGGAATCAACAATTTATTCCACGGTGCGTTCTCGAGGAAATTAACCCTTTGCACTCGAAGCAATTCCAACTAAAAGTCTAAACCAATTTTTCTAGCTTCTAGCATTTCTATTTTATATAACAAAATTCATTTTATGTATACGAAATTAAGTCTCGTGGCCCATACAACAGTCACAGTTTCTGTAAAAATAATTACTATGAAAAATAATCACCACAAAAATAATTTTCGAACGTGTTATAACAATGTTAATGGCGCCTCAGAGTCGCCACTCGAGTGCTAAAGATAAACCCCTTGCCGTATCATTTTCTTTACAATTGCTATAATTCGAATTTTTTCGATCGCACTAATTTTTTAAAAGAGAAAGGAATTTTATATACATTGCGTGCACACATTTACTTGAATGTTTAAATATTGGTGACAAGGGAATAAAATTTCATTGTAAATTCATGCCTAACAACTTGTTATTACAAATCATCATCGCGAATCAATAAAGTACGACAAAGGGTTAAAAATGTTGCATTTAGAAATAGTAATCAAAATAAACTGCCACAACGGTGATAACGAGAGCAAAGAACGAAAGCGGTTGTATCGCAGCGTGAATAAAATAAAAAGAGAACGCTTAATTTTTTATCGTGTATGGAACGTGCTCAAAATATTCATATTTTACTTGATTTGATATCGGTACGCAAATAAAGGGGGTGGATATAAAAAGTCTCACAGGATCCAATAAAAAGCAAGGTAAATATTATGACACGATGTTGAACATGTGTTATAAAAATGAAAAGATCGGGCGTGGTATTAAAAATGCTTTTCCAAAATGTAAATAGATCGCATGCAATATTGGACGTGTGTTAAAATCTTGCATTTGGCATCGACAGTGTGTTAAAAATTTCAAGAGCTAGCGGTTAACGTACTAAATAAAAATGGAGGAGTGTACTAGAAATTCTATCTATTATTTAGATAAAATTTACTGTAATATTAATATATAATTTTTTAAATATTAGATACCTTTCGCGATTAATAAAATAAATCAAATAAAAATGGAAAATAAAATTTAACGTTGAGCTACTGTAAGCTTCAATATTATTATATAATTTTTTAAATATTAGATGCGATAACGAAATAAATGAAATGATACATAGTAGATAAAATAAATATCGTTTAATGCTAATTTTATGAAAATTTAAACACTTTAGTAGATTTAATTACCCCATAATAATAGAAATATTTATAGCCGACTAAGAGGTCGGTAAATTGTTAAAAATCGTTTCTAACTTAAAACAACGATGAAAAAATATGGTAAAATATGATAAAACGGTTCACAACACAATAAATCAACCTTACACAAGAAATATCGGCTATTGAATTCGCATAAAAAAAGGAAGGAACTTATGGGACACCCTAATACTTCCAGATTCGCAAAATGGTTGCAATTCGCTCGAAAACGTGATTCGCGATCTTCTTAAGATAATTGAGAGTGAATAAATTCGTCGAGAACGATATTTCTCGTGACAATGGTGTCCGGGCAGGTTCGGCGTACCCAGTGGCCCGCTAAATAGAGCATAGCAAGACGTCCGCCAGCGTTCTCGAGGCCGGCGGGCCTGTTACGATCCGCCGCCGCCGCCGCCGCCGCGCCGTCAGCTTATGAAACTTTGATTTACATTAGCGAAATTACGAAGTTCGGTCGATGGGGCGCCCGTCGGTTTCATATTGATAACACCGGCCATTTTTATCGCGAAACTTTCGCGACGATGATTAAAACAAACACGGGGAGAGCGCCGGCCGAGCGACGTCTTTGAGGCAGCCGCAGCTTGTTTAAACATTTTTGCGGTAATTATCGAACGTCGGGGGAGAGCCGATGAGCCGGGGCTCCCAGCTCAAACGGAAGCGCGAACTTCGCCGGTCGATTTTCAAGCTTCCGGTATTAAGTCATAGTCAAATTAATTTATAGCCATATTAATTCATAGTCATATTAATTAATAGTGTTTATATTAATTGCTAATTTTTAGACAATTTTATTCGGAATTTAGTTAGACATTTTTCTAACTACGATGTATGAGGTATTGTATTTAGTTTCGTTCCATTTGGTGTGCACAGTGAAAGGCGAAATTATAAAAAATTTCCTTAACAAGTTTGCAGATTTTATGCATTTATGAAAATGAGAAAGTAAAAGAAAAACTGTCTAATTTTTAATTGGATTTATTTCTTGAGGGCTCCGGTACGGAGCCATTTAGAATTTCTATTTAAACTCGAGGGCTCCGATGCGGAGACAATGAAGATAAACTTTAAATAGCTCCGCTCTGGAGACCTCGCATGCAAAGGGTTGAACATTCTAATAAATGTCTCTACTGCTTTATACAATTTCTATTGCAATTGCAATATTTACTATTATTATAATATTAATATATAGTATTATTATAAAATTTAACTATCCCAAGTTCACAAAAACATTTCTCCCACAAAGATCATTCTAATAACCACGAAACTCGTCAAACGTCGCCTAACATAACCGACCTATCAATTGTTTCCACAACCAACTAAACCTTTCGATTTTTTCCCTTCTTTTTTTTTTTAGTTTACACAATAATTTTCGGGGGGAAAAAAAAAATGTTCCGACCGTGGCCCGTTCCGCTCGTCACCGCGGTAGTTTTTAATTTCCGGCTCGCGGATGAAATGTCGAAAATTGACTTTTTCCATTCGCAGTCGGCGATAATTGAAAAAAAAAACGGTGTTTATTTATTCCCGCGGAGTTTATTGGAGGGAAGCGACCGGTACACGGCCGTGTATTTCGTTTATTTCATAAACCGAACCCGGGGAACGATTCCGCGGGACGTCGCTCCGTTATCAGTGCCAGAGGCCCCCCTCTCCTTCCCCCTCCCCCCACTCCTCGCGCGTTTCGCTCGTTTTTCCCGTTGTCGAAATTTTCCGCGAGGGGGAGGGGTGGAGGAGGAGGAGGAAAGAGCGAAGAAAGAATTTCGCAAGTTCCGACCCGGAAAAATGTTCGCGTTAGCAAATCCGAAAGTTCGGCCGTAATTGAATTAACGACGCTGGTGGGGGGAGGGGGAAGGGGTACGGGAGGTACGGGAGGGGCGGGCCTCTTTCTACCGAATGCAAAGTTTCGCGGAAACGGGCCCGCCGTGCTCGGGCGCGATGGTAAGTCGGAAGACGCGCAAGAATTTCGCCTTTTCCCTCTAATATCGCGAAGTTTTAATTCGATATCGGAATATTCGCCAGTACAGTTGATTGCTCGTCCATTTGATCGATTCATTCGGAAGAAAGTTCCCGCGGCGAGGGGGGTGGGGGTGGTAGGGGTGCCCCTTCGGCCGATCGGCCGAACTCTTGCATTCGGCCGATCGATAAACCGGAATTCCTGAATCGGACTAGTTACGAAGATTCCGGGGCAAATTAGTTCGGGATTACGCGAGCCCATCTGCCCTGATCCGCTCCGAGACATATAGGAACCGTTGCTCTGTTTCGTTCGCGTTTCAATCTTCGGAGAATAAATCCGCGCCTTTCGATTCTAGTGGAATATTACGTATCGCCCGTAATTCAATATTTGTGCATGAGCAAAAACAAATCAATGTTCTTAAAAGTGCTGGAGATTAAGGTAGGAAAATATACACCTCGTATAAATGCTTGGACTTGTGGGGCTCAAGCGTAACAGTCTCGAGTTGCGAGGGGTTGTCTTTTCGGGATTCCAGAAAAGCCACGGTCAGTAGCTGGAGACCTTCTATAGAGAAAAGAGCTTCCTCGCGCGCCCGGAAGTAAAGTTTCTTTCTAAAACTATACCTTAGTTTAAATATATTAAAACACCCATTACCAATAGATTCCTATTCATTAACCCTTTGCACTCCTATGTCGAGTGTGACTCGACATTAGTTTTTATCTCAAAAGATCCGATGTCGAGTACTACTCGATATTATTTCATGTCCAAATAAACATATTTTTGTGAAAATTGCGAAAGGAAACCAGGATTGCATCCTGGAAATTGTTTCAAAAGATATCATACTCTTGAAAATTTCAAAATATGACAATAGTGTAAATAAAACCGGTGTTTAAGTGGATTTGTTTCATTATTTATTTATTTATATTGCCTTATTTTTTAGTTAAGGTAAATATCAAATGAAATACTTAAAAGCGTTGGGAGCTGCTGGTAACGAAATTGATATAAAATTCGGAGTGCAAAGGGTTGACATGTTTGATCGACGATCATTCTGTGAAATATCGTCGTACGACAGTGGTCTTTTCTCGACATTAAAACTTAAAACTTCTATTTTAATGTAATATTTTTTAATTTTAAGTTCGTCACAGTTGTTGCGATTGTAACTCTTTAAATGCGAGAACAGGTTTGTGATATTGAAAATTGTCATGTGGATTATGTGAAAAATTGGTATATTTGACGAAGTGTATGGACTTATTAAAATTTTTTTAGAAGATACCGTTTGGACTAAATATAGTATGATTCTTTCTCTTCGATTTAAGAGGATGGAAATGTGGCTGCGATTTTTTTTCGCAAAGTTATAGTACTTTGAGATCTTGCATTTTTGTGATAAATCGTTGTCATGGGAAACTTCGTTACATTTTTAAAGAATTACAGTAATAAGGATGTATCGAACTTAAAATCAAGAAAAATCGTCATTAAAGTGGAAATTTCAAGCTTTAATTTAAAGAAAAAGTCATTCTCCTACGATGATTTTTCGTGGAGATATCGTCAGCCAAAGTTGCTCAATTTTCGTTCAGAATTTGTCTATACCATAACTCTTTCACAGAAAAATATACATGACATACACGAAAATAAATATTAAATAAATATTTATAATCAATGAATAAGTACGTGCATTGAATATTAAATATCAAATTCTATATAAAGTATCAAGAAACGTCGTACTATAATTCTAATGCATTATACTTCCAATAATAGCAAACACCTCTTGTTAAAAAGAATTCAAACTTCCTCTATAACACAATAATAAATTTCAAACTGTATTAAACAACTCAAACTTCTTATAAACATTAAAAAGACTACTTCACTGTACAACAACTAAACAACAACATCCTACAGGAATATTTATTACAATAAATATTCTTATTACCGAATTACTTTCTTTTCATTTCGCTATTATTCATAATATCATAAAGAAATAAGAAACACTTGAACTTTCTCGTCCCGCAACGAAAATTTCCAAAACTCCTTCGCAGATCCCTCGGTAACTTACAAGCGCCGTGAAAGCCTCATTGAAATCGGTTGACGCGTATTTTCGCCCCCTCCCCTCCTGCTTATTAATATGAAAACGTAGCCCCGCGAAATTCTCTGCGCGTCGATTTTCGCCGCTCCATTGCGAAATATCTGGGAACACGCGAAGCCTCTTAATTTATTTTGAACAATTGGCTTTTGTGGCTCTAGATTATTGCACGGGATCATTTCTACACGCTTCGAATGCTTGTTAAATGAAATAATAACGTCGAAGCCGCGCATTGATTTACCTTAAACAATCGGGCCCGCGGCTATTGATTATTCCGCGTGGGTATTCCTACATATTTCGAATGCTTGTTAAATGATATAACAACGTCGGCGCCTCCTTCGATTCTCTTTACATAATTTTGTTTCGCGGCTTTACGCTCTAAACACGCAGGACTCGAGACGATTGTTCGGCGATGTTTTCACGCATCATATTCACGTCCCAGCTAAACAGAAGCATTGAAAACCGCCTGTAAGATTATATTAAACTGAAACGTCTGCATCTATTTGTTCAAGCATCGATACGAAGTGGAAAACATTTTTTATTCTCCTGCGAGCAAACAATAATTTATTTGGCTCAACGAAATACTCGGCCGATCTCAAACACGTCGACCGCCCGTTCCGGGCAACGTTATAAACGATCAAACGTGCGTGTACTTGGAAAAACACGTTCACCTGCACCAGGTCCACTAACGTACTCTAGTTGAACAATTTACGATTAATTTGCGCGGATTTTTCCGTCTACGTCGTACGTGTGCCGCCTGCGTCCTCGGTATTATTCGGCGAATGATTAATGCAAATTTGTGGAACCGTTAATGAAAATCACCGACGTGTATAATGAAGTTTGGTTTCGACGAGGCTGCGCGTTCAAGTTCGAGCTTCCGGCAAATTTTGATTCTCATTTTCTGCGGTATACATAATGGTTGAAAATACAAGAACGCAAATTCCCATGATAATTACAATGGAAATGATTAGGCGAGGCGAGTGGCATTCGCGTGCGACTAATTCGAAGGTAAATGAAACATGAGAGAAGGGAGGAGGGGGAGGGGGGCAGCAAAGCGGTGATCTCGTTGAAAATTAAAGGATCGTACGCGTCGATAATTTCGGGAAACTTGGTGATTCGCTGGTTTCGAACACGTTTCACTTGATCTTGCAGCGAGCGCGCGCGCGCTGCTCGAAAATTGATCAGATGCTGCTAAAGTCATCCAATTAAATCTCTCGATTATAATTGTTGGGGGTGCGCAATATCTCAAGTTTTCACCTAGTTCCCTCCTAGTTTAACCGGCTTAATGCTGGATAACCAGGCCGAGGTCCTCGTTGATAAATCGAGAGATCATCTAATTACCTGCCGCATAACGTACAGTTATACGATCTCCTGACAAACGATATATGTATGTGCACCGTGTGTGCACGGATAAACGAGATCGTCCCTTTCCATCTATACGCCTTATCCACCGGCGGCCATATTAACTCCGCCATTACTGGCCGAAAGGACATCCGATGCCATTTCGGATTCGACCCTTACGTGTCCCCATAACGCTCCCGATGGCACGCTAATTATCTTATCGATCAAAAACGATATCCTCCACAATTTTCCTATATCTACATATTAATCAAATTTATTAAGCTATTATTTATGATATGACTATTATTTATATTATGACTATTAAATTGTTTCACTCTGTGCTTGGGAAAATTAATCGCACGATTATTTCTGGAGGCAAGGAGACTTTTTACCTTTGATTAAATCATCGATAGAACTACTTAGAATTATTATAGAAAATTATGTTTCTTTTCAGTAAATTTACTTTTTCTAAAAAGAAATATATTTCTTTAATAATCCATCTCGTATTTTTACTTAATTTTATTTTCTTGAAATTAATATACTAAATGCACATATAAAATACAATGCAATACTTTATAAAGTATCATTTGTCAATTTCTCTTGTTTTAAACAAATCTCCCGCTGGAATAACAGGTTTAAAACTTACTAACAACCGTTACTATTTGCAACGCATAACTGCGCTCCGCCGTCCGATCAATTGCTATTACTTTTTGTTAATCACCGTCGAGACCCGTAAATTCGATCGGAATATAAATCCGATCGGCGATCCGTGAAGTCAAATGAAAGAAACGTTACGGCCCTCCGCCGGTGTCAAAGGTCGCCGTGCCACGTTAACGAGACGAGGCGGCGTCCCTATCAGCGCGTTACGGTGACTCATCAAACTCCCCGAAGTTCACTTCGGGGTTCCGTCCACTGGCGCAGGAGTTAAATGGTGAATGACACGGGACATCGGGACAATCGGGGTTAACTTCTCGTGTCAATTGCCACTCGGATTTGTCGCGGGCTCTCTCTCTCTCTCTCTCTCTCTCACTCTCTCTCTCTCTTTCTCTCTCTCTTACACTCTCTCTCTCTCTGTCTCTCACTCTCCGAATTTCTCTCCCGCGGATCCCGAGCATGTGACACGTCGCAGAACGTTACCTTGATGGCCGCAAGCGTCGCCCCGCCGTGCTACAGATTTCATGCATTCGCGACGCTCCGCGAATTTCCGGGACACTGTTCGAACATTAGCACTGACAAATATTAATGACGCTTTTGCCGGCCGAACGCGTTTTCATATGCTGAACCTCTTAGGGAATTGATTCCGCGGTATTTGCGGTACACGGGTTCGTCGACACGTCGCGCCGATATTCCGGGTGAACGTTGCGAATGTATGCTGCGGGTGAATATTGAAAATTGAGCGTCGAGGTTGCTGACGAGGGGGAGGGGGGGGGGGATGAATACTAGAGGCGAATATTAGAGATAAATAGTACGAATAGATACTAAAGATATATAGTACAAATAGATGCTAATGATGAATACTAAAGATAATTAACACAAGTAGATACTAAATATGAATGCTAAAAATGAATACTGAGGTTGCATGTTCCGGATGCACATTACGAATGTACATTGAGAATGTGCATTGAAGGTGAACATAATGGATGTACATTCAAGATGAACACTGAGATTTAATTTCGAGGATGATCATTGAGCATGAATACTAAAGTTGAATAGTAAGGTTGAACGTTAAAGCTGAACGTTAAGAATGTATATTGAGAATGTACATTTAGAATGAACACAGTGGATGATAACCTTAATGAACATTCCAGATAGACATTGAGAATGACCATTGAAGATGAACATTAAAGCTGAATAGTTAAGACGAATATTAAGATTGAACGTTAAGCTTGATCATTGGAAATGTACATTGAGAATGTGCATTGCAGATGGATATCATGGATGAATATTCAAGATGAATATTGAGATTTAATATTGAGGATAGTCATTGGGCATGAATACTAAAAATGAATACTGAGGCTGTACGTTCAGAACGAACATTGAGAATGTATATTAAGAATGTACATTTAGGATGAACACAGTGGAAGATAATCGTGATCAACATTCAAGGTAGACATTGAGAATGATTATTGAAGATGAATAGTAAAGATGAATGTTAAGGTTGAACGTTAAGGCTAACCATTTGGAATGTATATTGCGAACGTGCATTGAAGATGCAGGTAATGGGTGAATGTTCAAGATGAACATTGAGATTTAATATTAAGGATGATCATTGGGCATACATACTAAAGATGAATACCGAAGTTGAAGGTTAATGTTGAACATGAGGAATGCACATTGAGAATGAATATTTAGCACGAACACAATGGATGAATATTCAAGACTAACATTGGAAATGAACATTGAGGATTATCATTGAAGATGAATACAAGAAATTAATATTGAGATCGATCATTAAGGCTGGACACTGAGAATGTACATTCAGGAAGAACATAGCTGATAAATATTCAAACTGAACATTGAAAATGGACATTCAGGATGATGATTAGATATAAGTACTGAAGATGAGTATTGTGACTGATCGTTAAAGCTCAACATGAAGAATGTACATTGAGAATAAATATTGACGATGAACACAATGGATGAGTATTCAAGATGAACATTGAAAATGGACATTGAGAATGTACATTGAAGATAACCATAACAGATGAATATTCAACGTGAACATTGCAGTTTAATGTTGAGAATAATCATTGGACATAAATACTACAGATGAATAAGTGAGGTTGAAGATTAAAGCTGAACATTAAGAATGTACATTGAGGATGAACACAGTGGATAAATATCCAAGACTAACATTGAAAAATGTACATTAAGGATGATCATTGAAGATGAGCACTAAAGGCGTATATTGAAGGTGTACATTAGATATACAGTAAAGACAAATATTGCAGTTGAACATTAAGGCTGAACATTAAAAATGTACATTTAAGATGACCATAATGAATGAATATTTAAGATGAACATTGGAAATTAATATTGAGAACGATCATTGGAATATTCAAGATAAGAAACACGGTATCCTCAATAATTTAGTACACATTCAATCGATGCATTACTAAGCAAACTCTTTAACCAGGGGAATAACAATTTAGAAATCATCCTCGCATTCAACGCAGCCTTCCGACTTCGATGCGAACGGTGGCGTAGATTCGTGAAAAAAAAAAGAATTATGTAAAAATGTCGAGACAAAGGCGGATAGAAAGACGGTTCCCTGAATGAGCGCAAATAAAAGTGCAATTTGAAAAGAATCGTAGCATCGAATGAACTCGATGGCTACGGCCATAGACAATCGAGCATTTAAGAAGCCCATGGATAGAAAGGAAGCACAAGGGACGCGCAATAAATATGAAATATTAAAAGCGAGCCCCGAGACTCTCGGTGCGCCCCGCTCTCCTCCGTTCGGACGTGGCCTCGGTCCGTCGCGAAATTATGGCAGAAATCCTTTCTCCTTTCCTGTGTTTTTTTTCTTTCTCTCTCTCTCTCTCTCTCCTCCTCATCTTTCTCTTTCTTCCCCGACGTTTCTATGAAATCGCTGCGAGGCGTTCTGTCCGGGCGCTGAAAGGGCAACATTTCGATTTAAATGGAGAAGAGCCGGCATTTAAAGCGTCCCGGTGAAATTAAGTTGTACCCGGTGTTGTTAAGTAAGTTGTACCGCGGCCATAGTTCCGAACAATGCAGTGGACTTTACGGATAAGCAGGAATTTTGTTATGAAAATCGCCGGGGCGAAGTTCCCCCTTTATCTTCCGCCGTACAACCGTACTCTAGTGCGCGCCCGCGCGCTAATCCGCGGGGCGGCGGCGAGTTTACGAACGAGAAATTATCCGTTTGGACGGAATCGCCGGAAAGTGTCGGATACGTGTCACTATAACACGCCGAAAGAGAGTGAGACACGAGGACAAAACGGGGGAGGGGGAAAAAGAAACGAAGCATCGGCGGCCAAACGACCGTCGTTGAATTAATTCTCGTTAAAAATGCTAAAACCCTAGACGGGAGCTTGCCTCTCTCTCTCTCTCTTTCGCTCTCTTTCGCTCTTTCTATCTCACTCTCTCTCTCTCTCTCTCTCTCTCTCTCTCTCTCTCTCTCTCTCTCTTTCATTCTCTCTTTCTCTGTCCTTCTCCGTCTCTTTGTCGTTCTCCTTTCATCAGCCTCCCTCTCTACCGTCACGTCGACTGTAAACTGTCGCCGGTACTCAAACATTAAGACTTGAATGAAAACAATTTCAGCTGAATGTTTTCTTAATGCTGCTTCTAGCTGCTCCGTCTCGCTAATTCCGACCAGGCGAGACGAGTGTTTCAAAGAGAGACGCTTGTTTCGCAACTTTCACTGCATAAAATTGAGAAATAGGGGAGAAACGCACTGACCCATTCCCCTAATCCCTCAAGATTTTATTCGGACGTAGCCGGTAGCCGGTTGCGAAACTACGATTGCACGTTTTAATCAAGCGAACGATTCTATTGAAACACCGTGACGCTGCCTGCTCATTAGTATGATCTTTATGGAGGGTCAGAACTTCTCAGTGTGTGTGTGTTGCAATTCTTCGAGGAAACGGAAAAGTTATGGTATAATTGAATTACTTTGTAGTTTAAAAGATTGGCGACCTGAATTAGGTATTGCGTACGTTGGGATTTAGCTGAATGATTGTATGAATTATGAGTCACAATTTAATTGGATTATGTTACAATTTAATTATATTAAACTATATTGTAATTGAATTACAATACAATTGAATTGCAGTGTGATTGAATTGAATTCGATTGATTTACATTGTGATTGAATTGAATACAATTACACTACATTATGACTGAATCGAATTGAATTACATTGTATTTGAATTGAATTCAGTTGAACTACATTATAATTGAATTGAATTCAATTGAATGGCGATCCGAATTACGAATTACGTCGTAATTTAATCGAATGGAGACCTAAGTTACGAATTACAATGATATTGAATTACTCTGTCATTTAATTGAATAGAAGTTTGAATTACGAATTACAATGTATGTGAATGACGATCTCAATTACAAATTACATGGTAATTTAATAAAGTGGAGATCTAAATTATTAATTACAATATGATTGAAATACAATACAATTGAATTACATTATAATTCAATTGAATGACGAACTGAATTATGAATTACATTGTAACTGAATTGAATGGATACCCGAGTTACAAATTACATTGTAATTGAATTTCGATCTGGATTATGAACTACATTATAATTGAATTGAATGGAGGCTTAAATTGCGAATTGCAATGTAATTGAATTACAATACTATGAACTACATTCTAGTTCAAACGAATAATGATCTGAATTACGAATGATATTGTAACTTAATCAAATAGAAACCTAAATTACAAATTACAATATAATTAAATGCATTTTGAATTACGAATTACAAAGCAATCAAATTACATTAAAATTTGAACAACAATCTGATCTACCAATTACATTGTAACGTAACCAAACGACGATCTAAGTTACAAATTACAGCGCAACTGAATCACAATACAATCGAATTGCCTAATTTCACCCAACTCTGATCACCGCATTAACAAAAGGAAAGACACAAGAAACCCTACAGAAAATATATAGAGTTCGACTAATTGCGCAAGGCCTCGAATTACCGGTGAACGTAAGACGCAGGGGCGTGGCCTCAATATATTCTTCGATCTGCGTCGAACCTCTCGCAATAACTAGCCGGAACATAATCTCGCCGGATATTTTATTCGGGAGGGATTCGTGACATTTTGATGGAGTTTCAAGGAGATCGAAAAGAAGCACCTGAACGCGAATCGAGAGGCACAAGGGTTGCGGAGAAGACGCGAGAGAGGAGGAGGAGGAGGAGGAGGAGGAGAGCAACCACCAGCGATCTGTCAATCACCTTAAAGAGATATCAGTCATGCGTGCAGGCGAAGAAGACTCGGCCAGACGTCATCGGGGTCAATTGCGAGCGGGGTTCAACGAGTAGAATCGAATCAGCACGATCCAATATGGGGCTCCGTTTAATCTTCGGTCATTCTTGAGCCGGGAGGATGCTAATTTCGCCCGGCTCCTTTACCGTGAACCGTAGTCGTCGTCGTCGTCGTCGATCGTCGATTCTTCGAGAGTTGTTTGCGCTCGGCCCAATCCGCGCCGCCGATCCGCCCCGACATTTCCATTTATTTACGCTCGCCGTTCGAAAGTTATTAACAATCTCAATTTAAAATCGGCCCGGAGCGGCGCTCGCTCCTCGCTCGGAGCACCCTTCTCTATCGCGGCCTTTGTTTCGCGAAGAAAGTAAGAGATTCGAAACTTTCATTTCGCTCGGTTTAACTTGGACTTTAAAGATTTTCCAAACGAACTTTTTCATTAAACTATAACTACAGGACGCTCGACAGGGCGATCGTCTTCTCTGTCACGCGTATCTCGTTGTTCGTCGATGCTCGTTGCTTGTCATTTGCAAATGCAATTTTTAAATATAAAATCTGCGGTGCGTTGTGTTAACAATTTTTCATTGTTTATAGAACGATGGCGGTTGTTTTAGGGACAGCTTTGATGATTCTTTCAAGGTCTCGCGACAATTAGGCGAGTTAATTGGTTACGTTTTTAGTTAGAAATATGCAGTCGCGAGCGAAGCTGTTTGTACACGGCCCGGTTGTATAATTGTGTGCAAATTTGAGAAGCACGATAAACAACGGAAAATTATGCGAAATACCGCAACAATTTTACTTTTCAGCATGGGGGGAAAAAAAACTTGCCGGTAGGATCTCCCTTTGTTGCGGCTCTTTGCTGGAACGAAGGTGCATATATTTGCGCGAGACGTATTCCGTATCACTCGGTCAAACAAAAATATTCACCGAGAAATAAGATACACAATGTCATGCGCTCGTTTGTCGGCGAATGCGGTAAATGAAGCTAAATGTTGGCTACAGAATAAAATTCAACGTATACTCGAACGACCTGTTTTGCTTGTAACTTATTCGAAAGACCTACAATTCATTTATGATCGCTGAACTACGAGAAGCCGGTTGCGAAAGGGATATTTCAAATTCAATGATTACTTTATGCTTGAATAGGTTCATTTTTGTTAGTTTTATATGAAATTAAAACATTTAATTTTGTTATTTATATCTACACTTTATAAAAGAATTAAAAAGTTTTGTTCTTTTTTAATTTGGTATATGTATACGTTTATGTATAAGGTTATTGCAGACGAAAAGGATTGAATTTCCCGCATAATAATTACTTAATGAGTATGTTTAATATGTTGTTAAATTTGTAAAATATTTAAGGGATATATAAGCGCTATATATACAGGTTTGCAATTAAAATTAATAGATTAATTAGGAAACAGTGGAAACATTTCGAGAAATTACTGTTGCGTTATTTGCAACCTATTAAAATGATTAATGAACCAAATCAGTATTTATGTAGTCTCGTGATTGATGTAGACAATTCTTAACTAGCATTAAATTCCACAATCTTCTAATAAAAGAAGCAAAGTGTCCGTTTAATTGTTAAGGTTATGTTTAAGGTTAGGTTCGGAATATTTTTCACGTTTCTAATGATCATTAATTCGATGTCTGCATCAGAATGGGGCATATTTTATTCAATTAACAAATACAATTTTATTCGAATAACCAATACATTTAATTCGGTCAACAAATATAATTTTATTCGAATAACCAATACAATTTTATTCGAATAACCAATCAACCTTCGTGAAAAATATTAGTCAAACAATTCAGTCGAATATACCACTCGAATAAAATAGCATTTGATAAATACGTTCAAAACGTCATTCATAGAATTCGAGAGGAGAAAATCGAGGATCATTATCGTGCAATTATTATGACCGACTATATCACGTGGACTTGTTTCCGAGGCAGTTGAGTAACTGCCGGCAACGAGGTATTTAAAAAAGTGTAGCGGTAGGGGGCGAGCGCGTCGCGTTACAATAAATATGAAAAAAGTTTGTTCATCAAAAACGGACGAGCGGTAGGCGTCTGGAAACGAATAAAGCGCTATGTAAATATTATGTGGGGGCGGCTTAATGAAAAAAACCGGGAGCCTTTCGGCTGGTAAAAAATGACCGAACCGCTGGTAATTTTCCAAGAGCGGGTCGAGAAGCGTCCTGAGAGACGGATCGCGTTGATTCCAGAAGCTCCGGCATCTAAATCCCGAGGATGACCGCTTAAACACGTAAAAGAACGCGTACCCGGCAACAAATTACAAAAAATCCCGTGCGCTGCTGCGAAGGGAAAGAGAGAAAGAGAGAGAAAGGGAGAGAAAGAGAGACTCGTAGGAACACGGAGTTCGTGATACCCGTCAGTATGGCCGACACTTGACTCGGGTTATAACTCTGAAAAGTTCACCTCTGGATCGTAACACGATCTATTGACGTTAGGGGTTGTTTGCCCGAAACTTCCACCGCCATTTTACCTTCGCCCCACTCCCCTAGCCTAGCGAGAATCTGCGCCTCGACGATTACGCGTCTACGGAAATTGTTTACGCGTACGTAACCGTGCAGTATTAACCCTTTACACTCTAATATTGACTCTGAAACGCCGTTAAAATTCCTATAACACTTTACAATTTTTATAT
>NC_135780.1:1071948-1077198 GCF_028453695.1 Augochlora pura
GCAACATTGCAAATGTATATAAAATTCGAAATATTCCAACAAAATTTCTCCAATACCACAGTTCAACTTTTTAATGTATTATATTACATCTTATTTCTCGTAGATGTTGACTTCGAATCCGCTACAATATTTTCTTTCAAAAAATTCAACAGAAAAGTTCGAAGAAAAAAAATTGATCCGAGTGAAAAACCAACGAGAGCCAAGATGCACCAGTCATTATTTCGGCCGCTGTATTTCAGCTTCTCGAAAGCCTCGGCCTTTCGTCTAAAAAAAAAAGAAAAAAAGAAGCGGTCGCCGAGTTTCTCGAGAGATAGGATTCACCGATAGCAGAAAGTGCACCGGCGAAAAACTGACTCGATCGATCGGAACCTGTGTAATGCCCGGGTACCGTTTTGCAGCGCGCAGGGCGCAGAGAGGAGGACGCGCAAATTGCACGATTCGATTAGAAGGATGGCGATCGACGATTGATGCCTGGCGTCTCAGCGAATTATGGTAGTTACAGATTATTGCCTCCGTGGTAGCAGCAGCACTTCCATTGAACGGCTCTTGTTTGGTTCGTTTAGCACCGCCGTCTTTCCGACTACGGTCGATTCTCTCCGATTGTCCACGGATTGTAAACACGAATGGACAATTTCGGAAGAGGCGACACGATTATTCGAGCCTCGCCGCTCGTTTCTTTTTTATAATTGCCGGACCGTTAACAACTATAAAAACGAGCCGCGAGGCGTAGATAATATTACCTCCCCTTGAAAAATTGTCCATTTTTGTTTATAAAATGAGCGACAATTTTTATTTGTACTTTGCAATTACTGTATTTATTTTTGTAGTGGAAGAGACGTTGCTTGTTCGGTTCAGAGAACAGTAGCGTAGGAATTATGGAAACAAGCAAGCGATATTAGATCAATCGTTTAGTTAATTAATTAGTTAATCGATTAGTCGATCGAATGGCGAGAGAATAGAGAAAATTTTGCGGTAATTAATATTATAATTTCTTGACTTTAGTGTGATTTCTACGGGGTATAAATATAGAAGGAGTAATTAATGTCATATAAGATTGCTTTGATATTTTCATACAATTAAATAAAATTCTTCAATTTTAGGAAATTTCTTATGATTTTGGTCTAGTCTTCTAAGTATTAAATAATATTTCAATTATTTTAAAATAGTCTAGCTCTGTAGTTTCATTTACTGTTCAGAATTTGTGAACACTTTATGTCGATTTCATGCAACTTGATATTTCAAATTCGATTGAAATTTATCATTTTAATTGTACGAAGTTTTTTAAATTGTTGGTGCGGCAGAGAAATTTTTAAAAAATGTCATTGTAATTACCATTCCTTCCTCTTCGCAAAAAGAAAAATTCTATATTTATTCAAGAGAAAAATTATTAACTGTAACTAAATTTTTCGCGTGGGACTGTTATAATAATTGAGAACTGTTACAATAATTATGAACTGTTACAATAATTATGAATTGTCATAAGAATTAAGAAACCGTCATCATAATTACGAAACTATCTTAATAATTACGAGACTGTCATAATAATTACGAGACTGTCATAATAATTACGAGACTGTCACAATAATTACAAAACTGTCACAATAATTACAAAACTGTTACAATAATTACAAAACCGTCACAATAATTACGATACTGTCATAATCGATGAGACTGAGAAAACTGGACGATGGAACAAGACACTCCGCGGAAATCACGGTAGAACCGGACTTGCAAATACCTGCATCACGTAGTGCATGAAACGGTACTAGCCGGATCGCCGTTGTAGCCGGTGAAAATCCACGGGCACGATTTCTTTCAAACAGGAGGATATTATGTTACTATCTGGACGAAAATCTGGAGGCTTTCAGGTCCTGTAGATGGCCGCGGGGTAGCCTCGAAGGAGGCGCCCCTTATCCCGACACCTGATCTCGTCCGAGGAAGTCCGCCACATCTGTGCCACAAAGGCCGGTCCCCCGCTCCCTTAAATTATGCTCGGAAGTTTCGGTTGTAATTTTACGCATTTTATCGGGGCCCCAATAGAATTCCACGGCAAACGGCGCCGGCACGCCGGCAATCAGATCGCTACGCGATGGAAATGCAACAGCTTTGCTCTTCTTTGTGCCGGTGCATCGTTCCTTGCATCCGCGTGAGCCACGGGTATTGTTTTCGCGTGATGCGAGTATCGAGTATCGATACGCGATTACCTTCGAGATGCAACCTTTTGCTGCGATCACGGAAACGATTTTCATAAGTTGTCAAAGTTTAAGTTTATTAGGGAAATTTAAAGATTTGATTATATAGAATTGATTGAAATTGTTCAAGATGGCAGTGAATGTTTATAAAGTTACTATTTAGTAGCTATATAAGTTGCAGTAATTGTATAATTATATAAAATAGACTAAGGTTTTTGTAATGCAATTTATAAATTATCTACCTTAATTTCTTAACAAATGTGTGGATGAAAGATAATTTAGAAACAGAGGAAAATAAGTTTCCTATTCATATATCACTTAATATACACTACCAGTGAGTAATGTTATTATCATGAATGAAAACTATATAATAACTTCTAGACAAACATATAGATAATAAAAATAATTTATAAACGCGACAAGAAAAGCTTTCTATTTATAATATATTATTTTATACACGTTACTTGCTAGTATAGTAGAATGTTACTGTTATTCTCATAACCTTTTCTCTAGTTTCTTTTTATTAAACGTCGTAATTTATTTGTTAAATAGGTAGATGTATAGTATATACGCGAACTCGCATCGAGATTCGCCGCTTATCAGACATCTTGGCACCGTATGAATAAGGTCTGCGTAACCCGGAATCTGTACGCGCAAGTCAGAATGGATTAAGACATTAGAATTCCGTTTGTACCGGCTCATGGAGGATGCCGCGGTCTAATATTCGGAATTACCATTTGGCTTCCATGTGGTTGCCAAAGGAAATATCATAATAGAGGATAATTGACATGCGGAACATGCGGTATTCCGATTTTACCCGATAGAAACTGTACTGCACGCTTAAGCGTACCGAAATAATGTCCGCTGAAGTGTCGATGAGACAAGTTTCCCAGTCTGGGATGGGTCAAGCACCCTAAACTACAGGTGAATTATTAAAATATAGTAAATAAAATAAAGAGTGAAAGAAAAAATAAAACTAAAGAATTAAATTAGGAATTAAATTAGAAATTAAATTAGAAATTAAATTAGAAATGAAAAGTGCAGAAGTAATGTATAGAATAAAAATAATAAGATTAAATTAAGGAAGTAACTTAAAGAATAAAATAAAGAAGAATTAAATTGAAGAATTAAAGTAAAGAATAAAAATAAAAGCATTTAAATCAAAGCATTGCTTTAGAGAGTGAAAGTAGCAAAATTAAATGAAAGGATTAAATAAAAAAACTGAATTAAAGGAATAAATGAAAGAATTAAATTAGAGAATGAGGAAATTATATTGTAAAAATTAAATCAGTAAACTAAATTATAAAATAAAGATACAAGTTGTAATACTAAATGAAATTAGATAGGAGACTTATTAAAATTATTAAGAAGACAATGAGGAGATCCGCGCCCAAAACTGTCTCACACGTCGCCATTCGGCCGACATTAATCTTCGCAATAAAAGTCTGGATCCAAGGAATTACAACCAGCGAATACAGCGATCGAATCGCAGGAGTTTATCGTCGCTGCAATAGTTTCCCGATGCTCGTAGCGAGGCGAAAGGATTTTTCTTCTCGAGCAGCAGCGATCCGAGCCGTCGAGAATTTTTCCCGTTTCCTCGGCCTTCTGGCTGCTCTCTCTCTCTCTCTCTCTCTCTCTCGCGGGATATTACTCCATTTTTCCGAGAGCGGGTAAATTTTCGCAGCGACCGGAGCTAAAATATCACCCGGGAACAGGTTTCGAAACTCTTTAACTTACGGTATCATTAACGTCGTAAGGAAGTTGTCGGATCGACGGCGACGGGGGTAGCGCAGGTATAGACCGTGCCGCGGGGTGGCCGGCGCGCGGAGCCTCGTAAACTTGCGTTTTAACTTTGTTCGAGTGCGGTTAATTCCAATTCCGTCCAATTAGTATCATCGGAGCGTCGGATAAACAAAACGAAATAGAAGCGGGTAGGAGGACCCGCGTGCTCAGCCATTAGCGGCCGGGGATGTCCCTGGACGCGCGTGTCTCTCGATGACGACGCCCGACGCACGACGGACACTTTATTATCGGTTTATTTATTAGCGGAGAGGTCGGCGAGAGAGAGAGAGAGAGAGAGAGCTTTAAGATATACCCGACCGGCCCCCGCTTTTTCCACCGTCGTTTTTCTTCCCGTTGGTTTAGCTTTTGTTCGCGCGCTCCTTTTGTTTCGGTAAACAGAAAAACGTCTGCAACGGGTAGACGCAGGCCGCCGGGGTTCACTGGTCGCCCACTTTGACCGTTCTCGCGTGAATCCCGGCGCACGGGACGCGGCCATTCACCGGGGTTGTTCTTGCGGAAGCCGGCCGTGCGTGCCCGATACGGAAAAATCGACCAAGAAAGTCGTCGGCCGCGTTCGATGGACCGCGGCGCCGGAATCTCCAGTTTCGGTAAACCGGGCTGCAAAAATAAAACCGTATAAGCAGTTTTAAACCCTTGAGAACGGCTTCGTCGTACTGCAGTCACCGCCTCGCCGCTGCACTGTTGCAGCTACTTCGCAAAATGGCTGAATATCGATCAAAGCGTTGCCTGCTGGCCCGAGTTGTCGTAAATGGTCCAAAGCAAACGTTTACAATTTTTCCGAGTCAGGAGTTATTGTATTTTTAGAAGTGTTTGCAGTTCGACGATTCGCGACTCCCGATCACGATGGAAAATCTAATCGTGCCATTTAGGATCGCCGTTTGAAGGGTTTTGTAGGTTTATAGGGATCAGGGATGAAATAATCGATACTAATCTCTAGATCAAATAATGTTTGTGCTGGGTCAATAGTACATTATAGATAACTCCATTGTACAAATAGCAAAGATTTAGGTACAGAGTGTTGCTGAAGAGGTGGCGCAAGCGGAAAGCGGATGAATCTAAGAATTTAACCCTTTTAGTGCCGGAGGCCGATATATCGGCCCGCGCTGCACAGGCGAAAAGTGCCTTATACATGTACCTTTGTTATTTATGTGATTTCCAATGAATATAGAAAAATTGGCGTCACTGTTTCATTCTCAATTTCGTCCTTAATACACTGCTTTTTGAATTATGTAAATATTGCTTTTCGTTTGGTTTT
>NC_135780.1:1077298-1088767 GCF_028453695.1 Augochlora pura
GAATTGAATTTATGGTATTTTATTTGAATTTAATTTATTGTATTTTATTC
Source organism: Augochlora pura (assembly GCF_028453695.1). Classification (NCBI taxonomy): domain Eukaryota; kingdom Metazoa; phylum Arthropoda; class Insecta; order Hymenoptera; family Halictidae; genus Augochlora; species Augochlora pura. The sequence goes on from NC_135780.1 coordinate 1,077,349, forward strand.
TATTCTACGATACTTTTTATTTTGATTTCTCGTTTTATTATTAAATATAGTTAAAAATTCTCTGTTCTCAATTAATAAGCATAGTAAAAATAATTTACACGTATTTCTTCAAGTTCATTTCGCAATAAATATCAAGCAATATCTCAAGAGATATCAGATTGAAACAGAACATTGGTCGCTTTTATGTCCTTTATCGATCGTTCTATTGTCGAGATTTCATTTCGGAATTTCCTTCGGCGCAGTTTTTACAACCGTTTTACGGAAACGTCGAGTCCGTTAAAAACGCCAATAAAGATTCAGCTCTTTTCGGGAGTTTCGTATCGTTCTCGCGCAAAGTATACTCTCGCCGACCTGATATATATCAGCAGCACGTGCCGCGAAATAGGATCTTCCGCGAGATACATATCAAATATTCTCTGAAGTATCCCCGGATCGCAGATTCACAAAGAATCAGAACTTTTATAAACTGCAAGATGAACCGGGGCTAATAATCTCAATTTCTAGTTTCGTACTCACTCGGTGGATCCACGGGCAGAAACGCCGCGCCGGCGAGCGTAGCAAGAGGGGTTCATAACTCACCTGAAATAGAACGAAGAAGTATAATTAGTACTGATTACTATTACGTATCGTCGAAGGAAGTCAATGTTGGTTTGAAAGTGCACGGAGAACCGTTTCGAACATACTTTCGCGGCAGTTTTTCGCAGTAATATACATTTCTGAAAAATAGATAACGCGCGGTCGGATTAGTATCTGGATTTTATTGTTTATATGAATCTATATTTCATGTATATTTTTATTTTCACTTCAGATTTTCTTTTCCTTGTTTTAGCTTTAAGTCGTTGTATTTTATATATTTTTGTATGACTGTTGAAAGAATAATTATAAATAAGATTAACATAGACATAAATATGAAAATGTAATGTTATAAATTATTATTATTACTATTTTCTCTGACTGTAATATAGAAGTCATCTGGTCGATAAATAAAGTTGTCATTAATATCTAAAAAGTGTTATTCTAATTATTAGACTGCGTAGTTGATGCACTTATATTAAAAAATTATTATTAAAATTATTACACTAAAAAGTTATTATGAAAAGAGTATTATAACAGTATTTTCAATTTACTAAAACTATTAAACGAAGAAATACATTGTTACTCTATTCTTGTTCCGCGTAATTCCTCGACGAAACATTTATTTACACAAAAATCCGCGGTTTATTAATCTCTAAAAGCAAATAAGCATTTTTGCAGTTGCTTATTCAGTATAATACTGATGATTCCAGCGCAATACGGATAAAACATCGAAGAAATGTAGAAACGACGCGCTAATGTCTATGCAATTACACAACTGATAAGTCAGACATGCAATTACCACAAAGTATAACGTTTGAATGACTATGAATACTTGCAGAGAAAGAGAGAGAGAGAGAGAGGGAGAGATGTTCGAGGCACACGGTGCGTGGTTTAATCTGTATTTAGCTGTAACGTTTCTACCATGAGCGGAGATAATTAATTAATAATTCAGGCGGTTGCAAACGTTTAGCAGCTGGAGCTGTCTCGCCTAGGCATTTGCGTCATTCTGCATAATCGAGATCTCCAATTTCACGATCTACAATATCCATTATCCGTATGCAACGATGTCCAAGCTGTTCGACAAAGTCTGCTTTCCCATCCTCGCATTAACAAGTCGGCTGCCAGAGCATCGATCGCACTATACATATCAAATCTCTGTCTTTTTATCTTTTCTTTTGTAACGAAATGTTTCTTTATTCATAAATAAATCTTTTATTCACGCAAATGAACAAGTAAATATTCAGTATTACTGTTGTCGTTATTATTATTATAGAATCGATTTTCTTTCAATCTTAATATTTTTATTAATTAATTCTTTCTTTTAATCCGTATTATTAAATTGGAAAGACTATAATTTCGATGTTAAATGGATTGTTTAAGTTCTTCGATATTATTATCAGAATTTGTAATTACATTAATTTATTATTTAGTGCTCTAAAAATCTAGACGATTGGATTTCAAAACAACCTAAATAAAGTTAACATCGTATAAACGAGTACTCAAATCAGACTTTTTCCTTTGTTCATATTGTAAAATAGGGCTCTATAATTAATCCAATAAATAAAATATAATAAAATGGAATAAAATAAAAGTAAAGACAGAAATAACACTCGCAACGGTCTCTTTGAATGACAAGAGAAAATTATTTCTTCCCAACCCTCTTGCTGTATAATAATAAGTCAGACTCGCGACAATATTTCCTACACAATTTAACAAATATTACTACTAAAAAATTACTAAAAATCAATTACTCTAAATCGGAATAAAATTTGAATCTTCCATCTTCAAAACCTAGAAATCAAAGTAAACGAAAACAGCAAACAAACAAAAATCTTCTGCTTTTATTTATCAATAATATGATTAAGGACGAAGAAGCGCTAGCTGACGCAGTTGCGAAAGAAAACATAGTAAAAATAGTTGATCCAAGAACATGTAAAAAACAATGGTCTCCCAAGACTACGAAACGACCAACACAACAGACAGTAAAAATGTCGCCAATGGACCCCCCTAACCAAGCGACCTATGAACGAGAGATGTTCCACGAAGAATCCGAGCGAAGAGATGCGTAACAAACCAGGTCCGGCCCGACCTCCCACGATCGTATCCGGCATCAATACTAAACAAGAAGCCCGCTCTAAAAGCGCGACGAGCGTACACCCCCGTGCACGGGTTGACCCGTTGGTTACTCCCGCCCCGCCTGAATCAGCCAGTACAGCAGTAAAATCTGGAAGACACGAGAAGTCGTTCGGGAGGAGGTCTTAAATCCCGGCAGACGGTGCTCGATTTTACGAGGCGGACCGCGTGGCAGGCGGCGTCTTCGCCGTTTGATAGCGAACGTTTGATAGGAGACGACGGCGACGAAGACGACGATGACGACGACGACTGCTGCTGCTGCTGTCGCCGGCGCGAGTTAGGATAAAAGCGCCGTCCCAGCGGCTGCAGATGTTGCAACTTTGCGGGAGGACTTTCCGGGGCCTCCAGCGGCGGCCGGGCAGCGCACACACGCTGCGACCACATGTTCGGCTCGAAAAATCACCGAGCCGTCGCCACGATAGAGAAAGAGAGAGAGAGAGAGAGAGAGAGAGAATCCACGACTCTCGGAAATGACAGGGTCGCGCCGGCGTCGACCGTAGCGAGAAGCTGACCGGACACGGGGACTGGCCTAATCACAGAGCCTGGCTCGGTTGATCATCGAACGCGACTGCTGCCTCCGCTAAAAAGCGAACCTCTTTCGAGGCCAACCGGCGACGGAATCGAAACGAGAACTAATCCAGAACTGGGGAGACGGTCTCGATGCCGGATGCCAGATGCGATTATTTCAGCAGACGTCCGGATTGCCGGGCGAGAGAATTCATGTTTTCAGACGATGACGCTTGATTCGGTCTTAGATGGTCTTTCATTTTTGTTGCGGTGGCTGAGGCTGCGATTTATTCAGGCAATTCGCCATTGGGAATCCATTTGAAATTGAAAGGAAATTCGCAAAGTGTGCGGTGGTTATGGTTGCCTATTTATTAATTTATTTAGTGGAGACTGATTATTGTGAATAGCGTGAGTAATGTAAATAGTGTGAATGATGTGAATTATTTGAATATTGCGAGTATTGTGAGTACATATTGTGGATAATATGAATACTGTGAATAATATGTGTAATATGAATAATGTGAATGAAATGTATAATATAAATAATGTAAATAATATGTATAATATAAACAATATGAATGAAAAGTATAGTATAAATAAAGTAAATAAAATGTATAATATGAACAATGTGAATGAAATGTATAGTATAAATAAAGTAAATAATATGTACAATATAAATAATGAAAATAATATGTATAATATGAATAATCTGACATAACCTGAATAATATGAATAATGTGAATAATATGTATAATATGAATAATGTAAATAATATGTATAAGATGTATAATGTGAATAATATGTATAAGATGTATAATGTGATATAAGAATTCAGAATAAGAATATGACAATAGAGTGTCGCATAATAATGTGACATAAGAATGTATTGATATTTCTTACTCTTTTTATCAATAGTATAATATTTTACTATCCAAACGTCCTATTATCTAACCAATAATTATTTAAACGCACTACCATCTACTAAAGAACTTAAATTGTTTCGACACTAATATATTTTGTTAACACGTTATTGCAAATATAAACCTTCGAATAAAAGAGTCCCTGTTGTATTAATATATATATAATATATAATATATATATATATGACATTATTTTATTGAGAATCGAAGAGTTGGTACAAATGTTAATTAGCTACAAAAGACCATTCACATAACAGAATGCAGCTTCAAACGGGAGACGAGAAAGATAAATGGTAATTGTAACATACACCAGGTCCATCGAACGATGTTCTCCATCGGTTAAATATTTATACTTCATCGTTACTCGAATTACATTACTATAAATCCATCGTCGGACGTTCTTTTCTCCGAGAAATAATTCTGTAAACCAGAAGACGACTTTAATTGGCCGAATTTCGAATTGGCCACGCGATTCCCTCATTACAGTTTTCCAAATGAACCGGTCTGTGCGTTCGACAGGACGAAAAAAAAAGGGCTGGACGTCGTTTTCGAAACACGGTACCCTCCGTCCAGAGTTTCATCCCGCCGCCGCCGGGGTGGGGGGGGAGGAGGTGAAAATGCAATTTCGATCCGAGGGAAAAATCGATGACCTAACCCAAAGCAATGACGCGCGGCAACGAACGGCCGTTGCGCGGGGATAGAATTTAATTGCGCCCGTTGCTCGCCGGCGGGACGTTATTTATACTGCATAATGACACACTTAGCTTTATGAGGCAAAGGAGCGGGTTGCCCCGGCTGATACGGATCTCTACGCCGTAGATAAAAGGCGGCCATTTGTTCGCGGTACACACGCCGCCGAAAATGGATTTAGGAAAAGGCTATTTAACTCTCGAACCACGGTCGACCGATTTAATTTGTCGGCCCCCGATGGTTCCCGGGTGAAATATGGGTGCCACGGTATGATTGTAGTCCGATTCCATTTGCATCCCCGTTAAATCGACCGCCCCGTAATCCGCTCGAGTCGCTCATTTTTTTAAAAGCGGCCCGCGGAACTCGTTAACAGTTGATTAGAGATTATCGCGCTTATTCGGTTTCGGGGGCTCGAATTAGTTTCTCCGCGGACGGCTCTTCGGGGACTTCGCGCCGTCTCACGTTCCCATAATCGCGGTATCAGAATTTTGCAATTATCCTGCGTTTATGTGTTTCGTGGATATTTTGCGAGTCGATGGACCGATTTTATGAACTTGCTACTGAAATTAATGGATCGAATGAGAAACTGTAAAATCTGAAAGTACAATGTTACTTTTTGTGTCGAATAAAATATTACTCGAAGAATTTATTCGAAATTTTAGTTGAATAAGATTTTAATATATTAAGATTTTAAGATTTTAAGATTTTAAGATATTAAGATATTAACATTTTAAGATATTAATATTTTAATATATTGAGATTTTAAGATATAAAAATTTGAAGATATTAAAATTTTAAGGTATTACTTGAATAATATTTTGATCGAAGAATTTATGCGAAATATTACTAGATGTTAAGATATGAAAATTTTAAAATATTGAGATTTTAAGATGTTAAGATTTTGAAATATTGAGATTTTATGATGTTAAGATTATAAGATATTAAAATTTTAACACGTTAAAATTCCAAGATATTACTGAAATCAAATTTCGTTGAAAGAATTTTATTCGAACTCATTAAATACGTTATCGAGATGAAACTTCACTCGCAACATTATTCGGATATAATTTTATTCCAATCATCCCTCGAATACGGTTCCACTCGTAATATTGCTCAAATTTTAATATTGCGTAATTGCGTTCGAAGAATTTATTCAATATAAAGTAAAACGTAACTCGTAGCGAATTAATTCGAAAGGTAGTTCGACGAAAACGTCGAAGTGGTCGCCGGGCTCTCTATCAATTAGAGGGCAGACGACCCGAAGTTACGAATTGCCTAATGAAGTTTTTAATGCGGCATGAATGAAATACAGCGAGCCCCCCTGATCCAGTTAATCCCCGGGTTTTTGCGCATGTCATGTATAATTTAACAGATTTCAGGCTACTTAACCCTTCGGGGAGGCTGGCTTCCTTTCAAATGGCGTCGTGGACTATTCAAGAATCTACCACCCCCAACCCCCCTCCCTTTTCCGGGGACCTTGCCCCGAACTTCCTTATAAGCTTCCGCCGGCTTAACTTGCTACGGATCATTAATATTCAACCGAAATACGGTCCGACCGTGTATTCAATGACGCTATTATTTCAAATACACCTTCCTCGTCAGGCTCATTGTCCGAGGGTACCGAACCGTGTAACGGAATCAAGACGAATGACACTGGGCTGCGCCGGGGGACAGGAAGACCGTCGTTCAAAGTAACAAATTAATTGATCAACTCTAACGGCGAACGATTCCGAGTCGCCTTCACCTCGTTCGCCAACGATTTAATCTTTACGTAACGTCGTCTCTGCTGCAACGACCCGCCGTTATTGAACCCTTTGACGCGCCATTTTCTTCGCGAATGATGTGATTAGGAATTTTTTGATCGTAATAATCTCTTACCAATAATGAAAGAACATCAATAGAGTGACGTTTAATTGCGAAGGATTTCATTCATTTTCGGTAATATTGTGACTGATTATTGTGCATAACCCTTTGACGTGACCATTTTTTCGCCGATGATGCGACTGAACATTTTTCGACCGCAAAAGTCTCTTGCTAATAAAGAGAGAATATTAATAGAGCGGCGTTTAATTGCGACGGATTTAATTCGTTTTTAGTAATATATTATTGTAATTGATTATTGTAGCTATTGTAGTAGCAGTAACTTTTAATGATATCACTTTATGAGAAGAGTAAAATGCATCGCATATTCCATTGTGAATATGCATTTATAATAATCGAATTGTACTCTTAATGATCACAATAATTGAATTGTACTCTTAACGATCATAATAATTGAGTTGTACTCTTAACGATCATAATAATTGAATTGTACTCTTAACGATCATAATAATTGAATTGTACTCTTAACGATCATAATAATTGAATTGTACTCTTAACGATCATAATAATTGAATTGTACTCTTAATGATCATGATAATTGAATCATCCTCTTAATGATCACAATAATTGAATTCTACCTTTAACGAACACGACAATTTAATTGTACCTTCTATAAATCATGATGATTGATCTGTTGCTTTAACGATCACAATTGAACTGTACCTTGAATGATGATGACAACCGACCCGCACTTTCATGCAAGATTAAAGCTTCCTACACTGATTATAAAAACTATGAGCCAGATAGAAATGCATCTGTGTTTGAGACAGTTTGACTGAATTGAAAATAATTTTGTGTGTCACCCGCTTCTACCGCAAATGCACAAGAGACTAATTAGTTCGTTCTACTTTCGTTGCTCTGGCACAGACAGTGAAGAGAGAGCGAGAGAGAGAAAGATAGAAAGAGAGAGAGAGAGAGAGAGAGAGAAAGATAGAGAAAGATAGAAAGAGAGAGAGAGAGAGAAAGACAGAAAGAGAGAGAAAGAGAAAAAGACAGAAAAAGAGAGAGAGAGAGAAAGAGAGAGAGAGAGAGAGGAGTACAGCAACATCTTACTGAATTTTTCTTGGCGGAAATTTAGCTTCGTAGATGGAAATTTCGACGAAGTTCTGCCAACGAATTCTACCAGCAACGCCACCGCCGGTATGAATAATCTTCAAAGAATTTGCCGCGATCGCATTAGCGTAAGTAATGTACACGGCCCTTTTCACGGTAGGCTTAAACACCTGGCTCGGACGACGCTTGCCCGTGTAACTGGAAAATCCCCCATTAATTCTGCGTGATCCAATTATTCCCCCATCTCCGGCGAAATTAAAAGATCGCGACTTCGACGAGCCGGTCGAGGGGGTGACGCGTTCGATCGACCGGCACCAGTCCCCCTTCAATCGCGAACTTTTTAATCAATAGCTGAATTTTTAATCGACCTGTCTCCGTTCCGAAAACCACCGAGCGCGCGGCCTTCTTAACCCTTTGGCTACGGTAGACTTTGGCACGCACCGGCCGGCCGCCCGCCATATTGGGTCCGCCATTTTGTTTTTTGAACTTTCAGTTTCGGATTCGTAATCAGTGACCATGAAAACCCTTACATACAAATTTTCAATTAAATCCATCACAGTTTTATATTTTGACCATGATTTCGGGCTTTTCGACCACTGTGTGGCCGTACGGCACACGGTACGAATTCACTCGCAACGTCCACTGATTATTATACTTCTGTGGAAATATATTGAAATATTCAAAATACTGAATTCTATTACATTCAACCAATATTAATTGAAGTGAACATTAATTTTAAGCTTTTTTTACAGTATATAATAATCAAATTTAATAATAAACGGGCGAAACAAGCGAAATTTGATCTGGGCTTCTATTGACGCCTACAGTATCGGGAAGCCATGTGTCGGACACCAATAGGCGCCACCAGTAGTTAAAGGGTTAACATGGTTCCCCAAAAATTAGTCGCTTCGCGGACACCGTCGTCGCGTTTCGTTCTCGAAATTTCTCCGTCGTCTCTTAATTATTTGTTGTCCCGTCGAACCGAGCCGCGGCGACGCCATTTTGACGCACCGTCTTCGACACGGTGCCACACCAGTCAGGTCGGTGTAGAATTTCCGCAGCTTCCGGTTCATGAATATAAATTGCTCCGGATTTTTCTCGCCGCGAAGAATGCCCGCGAATCATTTTTTAATGGGCGCGCGTTAATTGAATAGCGCAATTAACCTGTCCCACTAGTTTTTCATGTTGGACAGATTTTAAATAACGAACTAGACCGGCTGAACCATGCCGGTGATTTTTAATACGTCCCTTACACAATCATTTCTATTTCGATAACATGCATTTTACTAGTTCAGCGTATTTTTTGTTCTGTAGAGTTTTGAAATAATTTTAAACTAATGAAAATTTATCTTCTTCTAAATAGACATAGTGGAGCAACATAGTAGACTTTAATATAATAATATATATTAACTTTCGATTATAAATCATTCTACTGAACTAGCAATGATTTTTAGCATATCTCCTAGATTTCGTTAATAATTTTCGCTCGAATAATTTATGTAAGTTGTAGTATTCTATTATAATTTTCTTCTGTACCGAAGGAGTCGCAGAGCGCGAACTCGCCAAATTTGTTTAAGAATTGCAAAGGATATCATTAATATAAAGTAATGAATATAAAATAATTAATATAAAAGAAAACTCACTAATTTAGTTGAGTGTAAATTGGGCGATGTTCAGCTGATCCCAGGTCAATGACTATATCGAGCAAGGGACGCGATCGGAGGGTCATCGTGTATGACTTATACGGTTAAAAAGAAATTCATTTTTACAGCACTAATAATCACTGATAATTCCAAGTTGCGAAGATATCCGATGGGGTGTTTCTTTCTTCTACTGAACAATTTCTCGAGAATGAAAATTACGTAACATTTTCCACGACAATTTCCACACGCAGTGCTTATTTGGAGAAATTCGAAGAGTAACTGAAAGTCATCGTAGCGGTTGAGTCGCAGCCATGACTTCAAACGTCATATTCAAGAATTTGGAAGTTTATACCTGCTATCACATCGAATACATCCACGTGGGCATCGATTATCCAACTTTTGCGCTTCGAAAATTTCTCTTTATCGTGAGTTGTACTAGTTAATTTCGTTTAAACTTTAGACAGTAAACAGATTAAGGAGTACTAAAAGGTTTGATTGGGAAAGAAATTCTTCTAAACATTACACAACTAGAAACGATCAATTTAGTGATAGAACATTTTCGATGTATCGATTCTTTGACATATTTATAGCTCCAACTGTATGTGCAACAATGCTAATTATTTTCGTTTCATTATAATATGATAAAATAGCCACGGGAGTGCTGAACAAATATTCGTTAGCATGACGAAAATTCGTTATTTCGCAAACAATCACCATTAGCCAAATGACGAAAATTTGCAATTTGTATATTACAGAAAATAATTGATTTCTGTTCTATTAATTCTAAATAAATTAAATTTTAATTTTCACCAAACAGAGATCATTTTAACCAAAGATTGTATAATTGTAACCATTACTAAAAAGTATATGATTTTTAATATTACGTTGTTTAGTAAAAAGAATTCTTGTAAATTTTAAACGTCTAGAAGCAATTGATTTATTAATGACTCAGCGATTTCTCGAAACATTCGTGCTCGAAAAATTGTTCCATGTCTCTGATTTTGTCAGTTATTTTTAATCACAAATGAAATGGTAAAATAGCCAAGGGGCTGCTTGACCATATTTCTAACAAACGGAATTATTATAATACATTACATTAAGAAACCAGAAATAATAAATTCATTAATGTAAGAAATTCGATTGAATAATCCGCAATATCATAATCTGTGTTCACAGTTACTGTAGGTTAACCGTCGAGCAACATGTTATTGTTCAATTAGTCAGTGCGGCCTTGTCGTTCGAAACAGTCGTATTTCGTAATGTGCTCGTCGCGTGTGTTCTCGCGAAGTAATCTGACCCAGGATAGATCTCTATGGATTACTGCTGACCCTTGGTCCACCCTGTGGTCACTAGTGACCGTCGTACTGATGAATTATGGTCATTTATGTGGTTATCAGTGGAGACTCAAATGGTTATTAGTGCTTATCAATGGCCATTCAAGTGGTTATTAGTGGTCACTCAAATGGTTATCAGTGCTCATTCAAGTGGTTATCACTGATCATTGATACGATAAGATAAGTACGTGAGTGCCTAATAATATAATCGCCAAGGAGAATATTTCTAAATATTAAAAGTCAAGAAACAATCAACTTATTAACGCAGCAATTTCTCGAGTGATTCCTGCTCGAAAAACTATTCCACATCTCTAATTCTATCGACTATTGTCACTAACAAACTAAATGGCAGAATAGCCAAAGGGCATCTTGACCATATTTCTAATAAACAGAACTGTTATAAATATTGAGAAGCCAGGAATAATAAATTTATTAACGAAAGAAATTCGGTTGAATAATACGCAATATAAAAGTCGTTGTTGACAGTTACTTTCAAGTAAACATTCAGCGGTATTTTATTGTTCAATTAGTCAGCGCGTCCTTGTCGGTGTAAGTAATCGTATTTCGTTAGGTGCTCGTTGCATGTGTTCTCGCGAAGTGCTCTGAACCAGGGTGGACCTCCATGGATTACTGCTGACCCTTGGTCCACCCTGTGGTCACTAGTAACCATCGTAGTGATTAG
>NC_135780.1:1088867-1140998 GCF_028453695.1 Augochlora pura
AATACGGCTACATAAATTAATAAAGTAATAAAATTATTAATCAGATAAATTTTTATTTTACATGAATATTCGCAGTCTATTAATGCCAAACGGAAGACAACTACGTTACGTAACATGTACCTTTATATACCTTTATATCTTTAAAAAGTCAGAAACGACCCTGTCATTATTTCGATCGGTACACATACTATACATCGTGTACCGATGTTCCGACTATATTGCACAAAGTGCACACAGTCTTCGCGGCGTTTCCGCGTGTTTCGAAAATTCCGGAGTGTCTTCGACCGAGCTCCTTAAAGAAAATTATTTCCGCAAGCTCTTTGAACTTTACAAGCTCCCTCCTCCCCTCTCTCTCTCTCTCTCTCTCTCTCTGTCTCTCGCCCTACCAGGCGCAAGATGTTGCAAGATGTATGTACTTTCATTTTGAATAACACGTGACCCGAAACTTTCCGACGACGGTATATACTTGCCGAAGGGTTTCTCCCGCTCCGCAGATTTCCGCGCGTCGCCGCTTAGAAAATGTGCCCGAGTGCGGGAAACAAAGTTTCGGGGCGGAGTTTTTTTATTCGAATTTATAATGTGATCAGTTCGGGAACACACCTTTTACCGGGGGAAATCGGGCCGATCGGGGACGAAAGAAATTGTTATGCAAATTGTTGGGACAAGCTTGAGAGCTGTTTTCTATCTGTACGTTTACGTTCCCGGCTCGAAGCGTCGCCGAACGAGCGGAAACCGCGTGTTCAAATTGTTTGCCGGGATGTTTGAAGCTCTTGAAATCATTTCGAAGCATTTCGAATTATTTGGGAACATTAGGAGAATATTTATAATAATTTATGTTTGTGCAATAGACTTGATCGTTGTATTTTATCTTGTTGATTGAAATTAGGGGCTGCGAGAAATAGTTGAAACTTTAGTCGTTTAGTTCTGACTATTATTTACTTATTTATTTAACATTGATAGGGCAAATGCTCTTTTCATTTCTCTATAAAAATTCTGCATAATGATAACAGTGATATTATATTTATATTATCATTCTTATAATAGTAATAATGTAATTACTTATTCGAAGATAGTGTTAACGTGGTAGCAACCCCTCACCTCCATGGAATGTAATTTTTATACAAATTATAAACAAAAGAGAAGCCACCTAAACAGTATAAAAACACAACTACCTAATTTTATAATAATTAGAATTACTAACAAGAACAAAAATCTTCTATTCAAGTTGTTTCTCGAAGTTGATTAATACGACTTTTATAAAGTCGATTTTGCAAATAAAAATTATCAACAAAGAAGTCAGCATCGTAAGCACCAGCCACAGTGATAATCCTGTTCAAAGAATCATTATAGATAATGTACAATACTTTATTAAAATATTATAGAAAAGAAGTGGAAAACGTTTAAAATAAAAATCCATAAACTGCGTTTGCAAAGTATGCAAAGTATGCAAAGACCACGTGTACAGAAATGATGCGCAATGATATTTCGAACAGCAGCTTCGTATTCGTGTGAATTTCGAAAACCCGTTTTAATAAATAGGCAGCTCTTTGCCGCGACTATTTTATCAAGACGCGGGCATGAATGCGGGCATAAAGACGAGCATGAAAACGAGCCCATAGACGAGGAAAAATACGAGGGATACAGGGGCAGCGCGGGAAGACGAGCGAAAGGAGGAGCACAAAGACGAGGCAAAAAGGCGATCGGAGAGAGAGAGAAAAAGAGAGAGAGAGAAAGAGAGAGAGAGACGAGCAAGGCGAGCATAAATTATTTCAATTCGAATGAGATAATATCTGTTTGATATCAACGAGGAAAAATCCCGCGCGTTTCCGCGGAACATTCAGGGAATCGCGTCGAGCGGGTAAACGGCGATTCAGAGGCGCTCCGTGGCCGAGATGAAAAGTGTTGGAAATCAGTTTCGGTTGCAGAGGCCGGGTAGGCACGACGGAAGAGGGAGGGGGGCGCAAAGGAATCCCGGCCATTTACGAAAGTCTGTTGAAAACAGGGTTACGCGTCTAGGACGTCGTGCGTGTAAGAGCTGTATAAATATCGCGACGTGTGCCCTCTTTGTTTCGAATAGAGGGAGCGGGTCTCGCGAGCACAAACGTTCGGCTGAACCTGCTTTACGACCGCTATAATCGTCGTTCCAGTGCAAACACACCCCCCGTGGAGGAGAGGCGGTGGCGACGACGCCGGGCGCCGTCGATAAAGCGCAAAGGCAAGGTTAAAGAACGACGCCAAGAATAAATATAGATAAAACACCTTTCGAAATTGTGGAGGCGGCCGAGGACAGGGGCCAGACCTAGACACGGAATAATATTTAAACAGCGAGTAAAACGGGCCGCGGGGAGGGCGATCCGCCCCGGGAATTGCAAATCGTTTTATCGGGGAATTCCTTTTCGTAGACCGCGTGTCGCTTTATATGTTCAGCTAACGAAGATTAAATGCTTATGCACCGACAGTTAACTAATCGCTGTTCCGCCGATATTTGCCTTACGCTTTCCTCTTAATAAACTCGGGCAACCGTCCCCGCGGATATATCGGCTCCTCTTTCGCAACGCCGCACCTCGCGTTTAACCGATTCCCCCATGCTTTTCGTTCATTCTTCCCCCCGTGTGGCCATTCGAGCGCTAGCGCGGACGGTATTTCATTCGTCGCGGAAATTTATTAACCCTTTGCTGCCGAACACGCGGTTGAATTGTCGCGTCGCGTTTCACGATAATACTAATGTCGGGGAAGTCTGTCATATCTTCCGGCGATACGGTGTGTTGTAAGATTTTTAAATAATTATTGTGAGAATATTAGCGATGTTGTTGAATTTTAGAATATAATTTGAACATTTTAGAACATGTTTCTCTTTATTAGAACTTGATATAGGATTTTGAAATGTATTGAGGCAATTTTTTATTTTAATCCTTCAAAAAATGAAGAGTGTGTCATTTTTATCAATACATATATACAATATGTATGTATAATATATTGTATATTTTATTATAATATAGTAAATGTTGGACTGAAATGTTGGGAAAATCTTATTGCTGTAATAGTTTGCAAGAATTAATAAGAGAGATTATCTGTTCTTATTTATCTAGCTTAAATGATTACGTTACTGTATCAATAATTTAACAATATTAATATCAAGAATACGTTATTAAAACATTATTAATATTAAAAATATGTGGTATTGAAACAATAATAATGTTAAAAATATATAATATTAAAACAACATTAATACATAAAAAATACATAACAGACAATTAATAATAACATAAACTTAATACTAACATTAAAAATAAAGAATTGATGTTATGGTCAAATATGTGATAGAAAGGCTTCCACAGCGAAAAGAAAAATGGAGAAATGTAAGAGAAAAAAGAAAGTTGCATACGGTCGACCAAAATTCCCATGGGAGTAAAATTTTGAATCTAATGCCTCATCAGACTTTCCCTGCCTGGCTCGCAATTTTCTGATCGTAATTCCGTGTGATTTCACTTCTCGGTCAAAATATTCTGACCGCAGCTCCATGAGAACGATAGCCAGACCATAATTCCCATGAGAGACGCTGCTTCCCTCCCTCCCCCCCGTCTACAGAATGTTCCCGGCCACATTCTCAGAGATCCGATTTACTTGAGGGGCGGCGCCTCGCTTTTGGTCGCGCATCTATAATTATTCATTTGCAGCGTTCTAATTTACTACGGTGTATAATACGGATTCTCGTTTCTGGCGTTATCGATACTTTACGGGGCCGAGAATGGGGTGCTCGTTCGTCGTTCATTTCGAGGAGACAATTTAGGGCAGGTCGGGAGACGGTGTTTAGCGGCTTATTCAGGTGACGAGAACTTTGTGGAACATTTATTTATCAAAATTAGAATTTATGATATAAAATAGAATTTATAATATAAAATAGACTTTATAATAGAAATTTTTATTTTGTAAGTAAATTATATATGTCTAAAATTTATATAATATTAATAGTTGTATATTAAATTGATTTATCGATACAATTGTAACTGTATTTGTTAAGTTATAATAATGCTTTCATTTAGTAAAGGAATAAAGTAATAAAGCCCAATTTTAAAAAGAAATTGGAATTTGGATAAATTTTATGTTTGATTAGTTTTTATCTGTATGTTCATGATTTTTCTAGATATTAACATTTTCATTCATAATTATGGAGAACGATTAAGTTTGTAAATTAATCGATTTATGATGTTATACGTCAAAGAAATGAAAAATGCATGAACGAAATGTGCGAAGACTTAAAGCTAACCTAAAACTTCAACATTTCTGAACTAAACTTAATTAATCTGAAAAAGATGTAATTAAATGTAACTATCTAAAAAAGTGCTTCGGAGCATTGTACTTATTTACAAACTGACAAACGCGATCAATATAATTCAATAATTCTTTTAATTATTAATCTTATATTCTGATTTCCTTTTTCCTATTTCCAATTTCTAATTTTATATAAAATAAACAGTTAAAACACATCAATTGAATAAAAAGTCTTATTTTACAAAAGAAAAAGGAGAAGATACATTCACGTATCAAAATACTGAAACATAGCTTATCAGATCTTAAAATCAGCGAAAGTAATTCGATAAAACACAAAGATATGTTTCAACTTATAAAAATTCGTTTCAACTTATAAAATTATGTTTTTCAGAACCACGAACTTTCCATTGTCTTCCAAATATTCTTACGCTTTAGAAAATCAGCTCGCAGACATTTTATCGGCTGTCGCGTTCACATCGCAACAATAATTGGAAGATCCGACGATTAGAAGGTGGACGTATCGCAGGTTTTTCGCACGGCCGTCGGCGGTGGCCCCGTCGACGTGTAACTTCGGCAATATTTAACGCGGGCATTAACGTGTTTCGAGAGGATTCAACATTGCCTTTCGCTATCAGCGTGTTTTTACGTCGGGAGTTCGGGCAAACTTCCCGGGGCCCGGGCACCGGTTACGGGAAATTCAATTTAAACTTCATTTTCGGCCATTTATCGGGGGAAATTACTTTTCCGCGGAACGTAACCGAGCTACCAGCCAGAATATTAACTCGTTTCTGTTTAGCCGGTTTTCCAGCGAGCATTTTGATACCGATACCGAATGAAAATTACGGTCACAGATTGCATGACGGCCAGGGCCAGGACCGCCGCCGGATCGGCCGTCGTATATTCGCGACGCGGTACAGGTATGCCCCGGCGTCGCGGATACCCGCGTTATCGATTCCCATGGCG
Organism: Augochlora pura; assembly: GCF_028453695.1. Taxonomy (NCBI): domain Eukaryota; kingdom Metazoa; phylum Arthropoda; class Insecta; order Hymenoptera; family Halictidae; genus Augochlora; species Augochlora pura. The sequence continues at coordinate 1,094,103 of NC_135780.1, forward strand.
GACAAACAGCGGGGTTACACGGTCCTTACGGCGCGTGTAATTGAAACGTGGAACCAGTTTCAGCCTTTTAAAAAAAGGAAAAAAGTATGCGCGCGCGCGCGAGGTCTCAGGGCGAACTGGTTCTCTTTAAAATCCCGATTACTTCGGCTACTTGACGGTCGAGATTCTGCGAAGATGGTAACCAGGCTTTCACCTGTGCTCATTCACTTTTCCGAACGCCGCCGTCGCGCTCGCCGGCCGCCGCCGCTCGAAAACTGTACTCAGTGTACACCGGTACGGAATCTCTGTTCTTCTTATTCCCGGTTAAGTTCCGACTAAATCGCGAATTTTATGTCGCCGCGCGGCGCTTCTGTAAGCGCCAGTAGAGTTCACGTTTTATATTTAACCGAGCGGGCTTCAGTTAGCGGGCACGTTTTTCCTCGCCCTCTGCCGAACACCTTTCGCGAAGATAAGGAAGATTTCTCTTCCGGATTATTTTCTTTTATCTTTCCCGATAATATCGGGACACCGTCTGCAATATGCTTCCGTTTTTAGTACAACGTTAGAAGACGATATTTTTCAGCTGTTCGCGGATCGGAAAATTTCAATTTCGAAAAATTCGCACGACGGTCCGTGAAAATTCGTTTACGGAAAAATTAGGTTAATCTTGTTGTTGAAAATTTTGTAGTTTTATTATTCTTATTCTGTTTTATTTTTCTTTCCATTCTCAGTCAATTTTTATTTTTATTCTGTTATTCTTATTCTATTATTCTTATTCTATTTTTATTCCTATTTTATTCTGTTATTCTTATTCTATTTTTACTCCTATTTTATTCTGTTATTCTTATTCTATTTTTATTCCTATTTTATTCTTCTTATTCTACTTTTATTCTAATCTTATTTTTATTCTGTTATTCTTATTCTATTCTTATCCTTATTTTACTCTTACCAGTTATATTCCAAGTATCTTTTACTATAAAACCCGTCTACGGAACTATAGAGACACGCAAAACGATGTTTCTCCAAAAGTTCGTCGTTTTCGCGATTATTTAAAAATTAATCTGCAATCTGCCGGCACGTTTTTTTATTGCGCTTTAAACAATGTACCGTTCCACGGGTGGAGTAACCCGTAAAGGGTCGGCAACTATTCCGACAAGTTAATAAAAGCAGCGCTTTACTCCGATTTAAAATATCGAATAAAACTTAATTAATAGTGGTTCCTGCGGAACCCATACCGTTACCGGCTTCCAGGGCACATCGTCAGCATGTTACCGGCTAATTAAAAATTACTAGATCCCCGGGTCTTTGTGCGAAACATAACTTGTCCACAAGTTCGAAACGGTGTCCTTTAATTGCTTGAAACCGCGGCAGTGTTTGAAATTGCACCTACTAATTTCTCCTCGCGAGAACAGAAAAACCGCGGGCCGCGTATTTTATTTCCCTGATGCGCGTGGCCTGTCAAATTTCATTCGGACCAACAAAAGCGATTAAATCCATTGTCCAGATTTACTCGCACATAACGGATAACGATTTTATCCGAATAAAATATTTTCGCTTGTGCAGAAACATTTTTGTGTATAGACTGTGCATCGAGAATTAAAAAGATTATAGCCTTGTATGTAGAACATGTATGTATAATATTTATAAAGTAATGTATATAAAATAATCTTATATAATATATTAAACAATATATAATGATCGTATAATATACAGTAAATATAAATAATAATATATAAATATATTTCTACCTATATTTATCGAATAAAATATTTGTTATTTCGGAATAATTCCGTTTATTCACAAATTATTCCAACCAAAAGTTCGATAAAATTATTGCAAACCTTACTCGAATATTATTTTAAAATACCAAAATTGTTGAAAGATGCTACACAAAATGATATGAGTGAATAAAAAGACTAAACAGCTAACGAAAAAGGCAATTAAACACCTAACCTAAAAGCAGAAATCTAAGTACAAAATGGTGGCCGAAGGATCGTCCGATTTCCAGGGTATTTGCGAAACGATTGCAAGCGGTCCTAAGATCTGCATAATGGTACATCAAGAAACGGCCACGGGGGTCTTCGCAGGTGAACTATTTAGTCATCGATCGTAATTTGGCGAAACGATCGCCGTCTGGTCTCCGGACGCGCAAACGATTCTCGTTCGTTCTGCGATTCGTCTCGGCGTACTTATCCGCTGGGTTGATGGCGAGGCAGCCGAGGCGTGCGTGATTGCTGAACGCCAGATCGGATTGGTTCCCCGGCCGAGAAACACTGTAGACTCTGCACAGTGTAGAAAACGTCGAAGACCGGCTTCGTCGTCCCTCTCGGACCGAACACGCTCGCGCGATCCCGAGCGGTTTCTGCTGCTCTCGTTTCTTCGGTCCACAGCTGGCGGACTCCTGCAGTTACCCACGTTATAAGATGAGCCTCTCCTTGCCCCGATCCCCCTCCGTTCGACAACGGGCCCCTTTACGGCCCCGAGGATCACGCAACTCAGGGACGTGCTCTGAAAAACGCTCGAGGATCGCTCCCGATCGAACCGCACAAAGCCCGGACCCCGAGTAACGCACGCATCCGATTGTTGGCGGACCCAATTCGATATTCACTGATGAATGTAGACCGGTTTAAAACGATGGTTTCTGTCGATGGTGTTCGGAGACGTTTTTTAATCGTTTGTGTTTAACAGTAGTTTTGTCGAAGAGATTGCAGGAGAGGTTTTTTTGGTGCTATTTTGAACTTTGCTTTAGTATACTTTGAATTATTTAAGATTTATTAAGTGAAGAATATAATATTTTAAATCGTAAATAGTTAGTCACCGATGATCGATACAATATTTCTAATTATTTAAAAATTATTAGTGGAGGAATATGATATTTTATATCGTATATCTGACTGATATATTTTTAAATATATCAAATTTATTAATAAAGGAATATAATATTTTAAACTGGTGTCTGACACTATATTTTAAACTCTTTAAAATGTATTAGTGAAGAATATATTTATTTGAATCCTATAACTGACTGATGTTATATTTTACATTATATAAAATTTATTGATGCGAGAATATAATATTTTAAATCATATATTATCAGTCACCGGTGACCAATACTATATTTTAAATTATTTGAAATGCATTAGTGAAGAATATAATATTTTAAATCGTATAAAATTTATTTATGAAAGATAATACTATCTTCAATCATATAACATTAATCATCGATGACCGACACTATACTCTAAGTCATTTAAAATATATCACCGGAAGGATATAATATTTTAAATCATATACCTGACTGACATTACATTTAAAATTTTTAAATCATATAAAATTTATTCATGAAACCAAATACTATCTAAAATCATATATTATCAATCACCGATGACCGACACTACACTCCAAGTCATTTAAAATCGATCACTGCAAGAATACAATATTTTCAATCGCACACCTGCCTGATATTTTATATTTACCGATGAAAGAGCATAATATTTTAAATCGTACACCATCGGTCACCGATTCGACATCGGCGTTAATCCTTGAAACTAGATCAAGATGAAGAGCATCATCCTTTGCTGATCGATAACATCGAACTTGAGAAACAAAAGGACCGTCCGACGTTTGTGTTAATCTTTCCCGAGGGAAATAATGGATCATCGATGAATTCGAAGATCGATTTATCGACAACGTTCAATCTCGTGGATACAGGCACTAGAATTCTCTTAACACTGTCTTCAAGGTCTGCGGGGATCCCGATCGTCCCAAAAGGACGTCCAAAAATATCCGTCGAACTCACATGGTCTTGTCGTCTTTGCGGAGTCAGCGCTTCTTTCGCAATTCTCTCCTCTCTCACCCTCTCTTCCTGGATTTATATCTCTGTCTATGTCTATCTCTTGATTTCTATCTCTTTCTATTCCTCTGTCTTTCTTTCGCTCGATTTTTATCCCTGTTTATCTCCCTATTTCTCTTTTTGTCTTTCTTTTAATTTCTATCTCTCTGTACGTCTCTATCTTTCCATTTCTATCTCTCTGTATGTCTCTATCTTTCCATTTCTATCTCTCTCCATTTCTCTATTTCTCTATTTCTATCTCACTCTATCTCTCTCTATTTCTCTATTTCTATCTCACTCTATCTCTCTCTATTTCTCTATTTCTATCTCACTCTATCTCTCTCTATTTCTCTATTTCTCTATTTCTATCTCACTCTATCTCTCTCTATTTCTCTATTTCTATCTCACTCTATCTCTCTCTATTTCTCTATTTCTATCTCACTCTATCCTTCTCTATTTCTATCTCACTCTATCTCTCTCTATTTCTATCTCACTCTATCTCTCAATCTTTCGATTTCTATCTCTCTCTATTTCTGTATTTCTCTTTCCCTTGTTTTCTCTCGATTTTTATTTCTCTTTATTTCTCTATCTTTCTCTCCGTCTTTCTCTTAATTTCTATCTCTCTTTATTTTTTTATTTCTGAATTTCTAAATTTCTATCTTACTCTGTCTCTCTATCTCTCGATTTCTATCTCTCTCTATTTCTGTACCTCTCTTTCCTTCTTTCTTTCTCTCGATTTTTATTTCTCTTTATTTCTCTATTTTTCTCTCTGTCTTTCTCTCAATTTCTATTTCTCTCTATTTTTCTATTTCTCAATATCTAAATTTCTATCTCACTATATCTCTCTATCTCTCGATTTCTATCTCTCTCTATCTCTGTATCTTTCGATTTCTATTTCTCTTTATCTCTCTTTCTCTTTTTCTCCCTGTCGATCTCTCTTTCTCTTTTTCTCTCCTTCTGTCTCTATCTATCTCTCCATCTCTCTTTCTTTTTCTCTCTCCATCTATCTCTCTTTCCCGCGCCCCGTCCGACAATCTCTTCAAGATACACGTATCCACCCTCCCACAGTAACCAGGGAAGCTGGGCTCCGAACCGGTGATCTCGAGATTCGTCTGCTGCCAGCCGTGCTTCAACAACCACGATCAGAAAAGCCTCTCGACTTTTCCAAGCCTTCCAACGGTTCGTCAAGGTCCACGTATCCTAACTATCCCCCCCAGTACGAAATCTTCGGTCGGAATCGGCATAGCGTAATTGCTGCGAAGTCCGGCCGTGTGTTCTCCGTAATCAGAAATCCATTTAATTCCTTCTTATTCGGGGAATTTATTTAATTCCTCGGGAAATTTCATTTAATTCCTCGGAAAATTGTATTTCATTCCTCGGGAAATTTCATTTAATTCCTCGGAAAATTTTATTTAATTCCTCGGAAAATTTTATTTAATTCCTTCTTAGTCGTGGGATCCGTCGATTCGTATGATTCGCGAAAAATCGAGACATTTATAAACGAGTCCATGAACGGGTTTTATGCTTTCTTCGGACGCGAGGAAAGCGTAAGATCGTTTGTACCTGTCGGTGCAACGTAAACCTTTCCCGATACGAATTAAATGAATTTCTCGAACAGGTAGGAATTAAACGAACCTCTGATACAGCAACAGGTTAATTGTGGATCATTGTTGAAAACAGGAATCGACAGCGTAGGTTGTCGAATCGGAGTTTTGTTCGTTTTTCGTTCCTTTAGTTCGTTTGGTAAGACATAGATATATACTCAAAGCAATAAATGTTTATAATTGTATTAAAGCCTTAAATTTCGATTATTCGTTTCTGTCATGAACAAATGAGATCCGTGGTCTAGTGAATCATTATCGATCCATATATTAGAACACTACATTCAAATTTTCCTTGTCAAGATTATGTCAAGATTATATATTTATAATGAAACGTCTGTAATTATATTATCGTTTTAAATGTCACTTATTCATTTCTGTCATGAACGAATAAGATCCACAGTTTAATAAATCATTATCGATCCATCTATTAAAACACTGTACATTCAACTTTTCCTTGTTAAAATTATGTCAAGATTATATATTTATAATGAAACGTCTATAATTATATTATCGTTTTAAATGTCACTTATTCGTTTCTGTCATGAACGAATAAGATCTATGGTCTACTGAATCATTATATATATTAAAAATAGGATACATTCAAATTTTCTTTACCACGTCTTTAATAGTTTCAGAGAAATTCAATGACAAACTAAGTTACTATTCCATAAAAATAATAGAAACGCAACTGGACGAACCTATTAACCATCGCGACAAAGTATTTTCCGACCCCCCTTCAGTCTCTTGTTCCGTACACCGTGCTCATCCCTCCATTAATATTTCATTAGCGGCCGGCCAGCGCAATATCGGCCACAAATATCAATAAACTAATGGAAATAACTATTACGCGAAATTGTGCGGCGCATCTCCCGGCGGATACGACCAAGTTTCCCATAGCGCGACGTCGCCTCAAGATCATTACCGGTATTTTTACGACGGCCGCGGCGCATTCGTACGTATATGCACTTATCTCTTTTCGATGGTTCGAGCCGATACTGCTCGCGAGCGGCGCGCGTCGCCGTGTCGGCGTAATAATATCAGGAACAGCGGGCAATTTACACGTATCCGGGGACACCATTAAGCGCGAAAGTGTTCTCGACAGACTCTTCATTATCGCGGAAGATGATAACGGACCTCGGATACGTGACAAATGTCGCAGTTAGCATGTACACGGGCTTCCCGTATTTGCAACCTGAGCAGCCCTTCGAGCGGCTCTTCATTAAACGCGGCGTATCCTGGCTAAGTACGCTGCCAGGAATTTCGAGAGTTTTCAGAAATATGCGCGCGGGATCGATGCGGAATTGATTACTCCGCGATGGGAGAGCATCGCGTCGCCGCGTCTTCTCGGTTCGCCTTCGTACAATTAAGCGCGACTCCGAGTCTGAGAAATTAATTGTTAGACCCGCGTTCTTGCGAGCCGAGTGCCGTCCTCGGCCATTAAGCGATCCGTAAAACAGTGTCCCGCGTTACAATGAGAACTGCAACGGATGCATCGAATGTTGTTTCAACGGATTGTTGGACTAAGTTGGAGCTGCGACGAGCGCGTTGAAAATTGTTAAAGCGGATCGCAATTGAAAATATGTGCTACAGAATAAAAAGTATCAAATATTTAAAGAATCTCAGAAATGATATAATCAGTCTAAAATAAAATATTTAAAGGAAGTCAAAAATAATATTAATATACTATAATATAATCATAATACAATCAGATATTATAATCAATTCATCGAAATTTCCATTTTTATGACAGAAAATCAAACAAGTATACAACACTCTTCTTTAATAATATTTAATAAACGAAACAAATACCTATGTGGTTCCTATACCTTGTAATTAGCACAGACGATTTCTAATTTGCACAAAAAATCCGCAGTCTAATGATGGTTAGCTAATTGAAATTACAAAAGACAGCTTCGGCTCCAGAAGTAGCAAACGGAATGAAATAATGACGGCACAGCGTTTCTAAGCGGTGATAATTTTTGCGAGCGCGTGTCTCGGTCTACAGAACATAGATAATTTAATTCAGAGGCGGCTCTCGACATTGCGGACAAGAAACGTGAAACGCGTTTTCTTTTGCGCGCGCGCTGCTCGACCGGACCAAAAGACTTCGTCGCAATCGCGAGCTCCCACGGAAATTTCCGCGGGAACACACGGAGCGGAAAATGATTTTTTAAAAAATTTGAAAAACGTAATCCGTTTTAATACTGTTACACATTTTAAAAAAGCCCGCTGCAAAATCCTGGAAATCCTGGTCATATGCTTGTTCACGAAATCGTGTTGTCAGTTCCGCGAACCTCAAATGTTTTAACGAAAGAAATTAGTGATAGTAATACGTAATTAGTGTCTAGTAATAAATCAATTGTAATATGTTGAAATAAAATTTAATAGATTTAGTGATTGTGATAGGAGTGAAATATGTAATTGATAGTTCATAATAGAAATAAAATAAGTAATTAATACTTCATAAGAATGATAACGTAAATAAATAATACCTTATAATGATAATAAAAGAAGTAAGTAATATCTCACGATGATGATAAAATAAGTAATTAATACCTCATGATAATAATAAAATGAGTAATAAATACCTCATAATAATAATGAAATAAATAATTAATACCTCATAATAATAATAGAATAAGTAAGTAATACCTCATAATAATAATAATGAAATAAATAATTAATACATGATAATAATAACATAAGTAACTAATATCTTATAATAGTGATAAAATGCGTAATTAATACGTCATAGTAATAAATTAATTTATAGCCTTCGCGGATCTAGCCGTCCTCCATTTAAACTTTGACAATGTTCCGCGTGTTTACGGGCGGCGAAAAAACCGCGCGGCGCGAACTTATGCTCGGCGAGCAAGAAACCAGCGAGCCGAGCGCGAGTCAAGCTAACGCGCATTATTTCTGCCGGAGTTCTAAATGAAAGTTAGGCGATTTACAGGAGAGGGCGCTTGGCTCTCGTCGCTCTCTGCAACGCCCGTGCGTGATTCACACGCTCGCCGAGGGTGTTCCCGGGTTTTTGTTGCAACTTAAAAATCCCTTGATGCCTGGCGGAACAACGAAAGCGACTTCAACCTGGCGAGAAATTGAGCGCGAGACCCGTAGGAAAGATGGAGTTGTTGTTCGCGGGCTAATGCAGTTTCTGATGGAACAGGGTAGAGGGGCCCCAATTACTGTGCCCTGTTTGCGGACTTTAGCAGATTTCCCTGCTGGAAACAACTTCGGCGATTTCAATTGACATTTCTTAGCGCGCTGGTGAATTTCAAAGTTTTCTTCGACGGTCGTCAATTTTCACGTGGAACGAATTTCGAATCTCTGTTTTTTGTTTGTTTTCTTTTTTTTTTTAATAGTATTTTACGTCGCATCAACTACACTTGCGGTTATCAGCGACGACTTTTAGTTGGGGATATTAGAGTTTACTGTTTTTTAATATTAGAAGAGAGAAAGAGAAAGTTCCGGGGCTGGTGTGCCAGAGTAGACATTTCACGGTCGTTTATTTTCTTACCCGTTCGAGCAATTTTCCAGGCCGAGACACTGTCAGGGTTTCTGAAGCGTATTGATGGTTGCAATGGTCCCTTACCTGGAAAATAGAAATATTATTTGTTAAAATATTGGTCACTTGAAATCATCAGTTATCAGAGAAAACAATTAAATGTTTATTCTATAACAATTTTTATTAAAGGAGTATCCTCAAAATTTATTCTTGAAACGAGAGTTGAGCAACCTTTTATTCGCATTACGGATAAAAGATAAATATTAAGAAATATAATTTTATTAAACATTGTCAAATAAGCATTCAATCGAATGAAATCTTCTTCGAGCAAGAACTTTATTCGAATAAGAATTCCATTTGACATATGAATTTACACAAATAATAATTTATTTGTACTATATAATGCATATAGAAAATAATACATTTGAATAAAAATGATAGAAAATACAACGAATGTTTCTACATAATTATAATATATATTTTCTCCACACTACCTCTTCGAATAATTCAAACAAAGAATTCTTTAATCAAACACGTTCTTTGAGTCTTTCATTTCTCTAATAAAATATTATATAAATTCCATCTTTCGCAAGAATACTTTAATTTATACTACGAACAACGCCTCTTAATTACTCGCGACTTCTCAAGTACACACCCATTCAAAAGCCGTGTTCACATAAAGAAATAATGCGACAAAAGACTCTGCGATTAAAATAAATCTGCCGAGGTCCCTCGCTGGAAAACGCGTCGAGCAGAAAGTCTCAGCCTTGATTCGATTTCCACGATTGGACAACACGACCACATAGAAAGGCGTAATTTATCAAACGTAAGAATCGAGGGCTGATGTATAAAATCAAATACAGCGTCTCTAAATCGCGTCCCGACACCGCCGACCGCGCTCGTCCTTTTTTCGATACCGAACGCGTCCGCGCAAGAAGCATCATTTGCGAACATCAATCACATTCGGTATGTTCCACGTATCCTGTCTGCGCAATTAAGGCTCATTTATAACGGTAGCAATCGTTTCATTTCGATTTAATTAGACCGGATAATTGCAAATTCGTAGGAAATCCGTGTATAACAGGATCCGCCCGATAAGCCACGATTGTTTTTCCCGGGTTTCTTGCCGGCTCGATGGCGACGCGCAATTTCACGTGATTCCACAGTCCATTATCAGATGCTATCGCAATCAAGAGCCCCTAACGCCATTGTATAAACGTCGTTCTATCTCGCGAGGGATCGAGGGGAACGCCGGAGGACAGCGTTCTCTGCGATTTTTACGAAATATTAATCCTTTGCCCGTTAACCCTTTCGGTACGAGCACTCTTTCCGCCGTGACACTCTCGCTGTACGAGGCCCCGCGCCGAAAATTGCCGCCGCACATGACCAGTCCTCCTTTATAAGAAGATATTTCCTAAGCGTTAAATAAAAACTGTGCTTAATAAAAGGACATTTTTTAACAATAGTGTTGCTTGTAGCTTAAGAGATACTCAGGGGTACTTATATAAAATATTAAGATTTATTTATATAAAATTCTGTTACTTATACCGGTCATCGCACGTGCGCCGGATATATCCGGCGCTCGTACCGGAAGGGTTAACGGCGACTCTGCAGTGCCATTAGTATTGTTATAACACGTTCCAAAATTATTTTTATAAATATCACTAAAGCATGGATTAAAAAAAATTGATGGAAGTGTAACTGTTGTATGAGTCACGAGACTCGATTTCACACGCATACAATCAATTTTGACAATAGAAAATGGAAATACTAAAAGCCAGAAAAATTATTTTAGATTTGCAGTTGAAATGGCTTCGTGTGCAAAGGTTTAACGTCTCCGTCGCCGAGAGGTTCGATGGCTATTCGATAAAAATCAGTCATCGTCGGCCGACGTCTAGGGTGTAGGGTCGCACCCTCGTTTACGTCTTTCCTAGTTATTGACTGGCCGAAAAAAAAGGAATGGACGAGCGCGACGATGACCGATGTAATTTCGGAAAAACGATCTATCCGTCCCGTCGCCGTATTTGCATGGAAAATCCACGGCGAAATTCGTGGCTGTAATTTGTTGTTCGCGCCGAAATTAACTGCGCGTCGACGCCGAACGTTCCGACGATGTGCGACGTCGTCTCTAAAAATGTCTTTGTTATCCGCTCGTTCCATTGAAAATGCGCTATTGGCGGGGGCCGCTTAAAATTCATGGAAATGCCTGATGAACCACGAAATGAAAATGAATGTCTAGCTGAACGAGAATATAGAAGTGAACGCCTAACTTTGTGACATCAAAGTATAATGTACTGTGCGAGAGTGTACTGGCCGTGGTAGAAAAAATGTTATATGTTGACTGTTGTATAAAAGTATAATGTGCTAACTGCGATATAGAAATAGAATATATAAACTGGATTGTAAGAGTATATTATAGAAGGTAATATATTAAACTTTAATATGTTAGATAGGATGTGGAAGTGTACTGTAAAAGTGTATTGTAGTAATTGCAATATAAAAGTATACTTTACTATATATCATAGAAAAGTGTAGTATATTAAATACAATAGAAATATATATTGTGCAAAATATAATATAAAAGTGTAATATATTAAATACAATATAGAATTATATGATACAAATTATAATACAAAACTGTAATATATTAAATACAGTATAGAAGTATATGATACAAACTATAATATAAAACTGTAATATATTAAATAAAATATAGAAATATATGATACAAACTATAATATAAAACTGTAATATATTAAATTCAATGTGGAAGTATACGATAGAAACTATAATATAAAACTGTAATGTGTTAAATACAAAATAAAAGTATAATATACTAACTATATTATAGAAATATAATATATTAACTATAATATAGAAATATAATATATTAACTATAATATAGAAATATAATATATTAACAATAATGAAAAAGAACAATATACTATCTGCAACATAAGCTAATTATAATGCATATAAAAGTAACCTACTGTTACAACTCTATACGTTTAATATTCAAGACATCAAGAGTATAATTTTGACGTAAAAATTGTCGGAATAGTACGTAAACAGCGCTTTCATTTGTTCACTATAATCGAAGAAAACTACGACCGGTGCGGCGACTGCGTCGCGACCGCGTTCTCTTACTTTCCCAGTCGTCGTCCAAAGTCACAATTATACTGCGGTCATTAATGCGGTTACGGCGTCTCGCAGCTCGCGGAGAGCATTGAAATAAAAATTTTAATAGAGTCGAACAGCGTTTGTCGCTTCCCTCCAGAGAGGGATAGAGGAGTCTACGAGATATCGTAAAGTCACGAATGGCCGTCACCTCCCTTGCTCGCCTAACCGGCCGGAAAAAACCCCCTAAACTCGGGCGCGGTCGCGGTCGACGCGCCCCGCCGGCTAATTGGCTAATAAGAGAATTTCGTAGCCGCCGAAAGCCGTGCACAAAAACCGAGAAAATTATAAGCTTTGTCAGAAGTTGCGGCCGCGCGTAATTCACCCCGTCGTCGGCGCCTATAAACTCCGGGCTGCCGGGCAAGAACGGTGTCAGGTGTAATTTCGTCGATTCACGCGCGCGTCGTTTCGAGTACCGCGAGGCCACGCGGCAAATAAAACGAACGGCGAAAGTGCGCCGCAATTAAATATATATACATACGTAGGTTGTTATCGGCGTGGTCGAGTTATTCAGAATTATTGTGCCGGCAATATATCGCCGGCGTGTAACCATCCCGGGCAAATTATTAGCTCCGGCGTTGTACATTCGCGACAACATCTTGCGCCGCACTCTGTTGAACAGATTGCACGGACGACTGAATTAACTCCTCGTCGTACTTTCAGGCGTACCTGAAATTTCAAAATTGCCTGCATCGATTACGAAGAGCGGATATAAAGTCGTACCTCTCCATTTAATCGCTTCGGCAAGACGAAACGAGTTTATCGATTTTTCGAAGATTCCCAACCATTCTCTCGACTAACATCCACGTCGATCTCAAATGTGCAGAAAACCTGCACGCAATCGTTCCACTCCATAAACGCGCGTGGATGCGCGACTTCCTTAACCAAATAATTAAAATAAATAAAAGAGTCCGGACAGGATATTGTTCCTGGCAAGATCAATAACGAAACGGTAGTACCTCCGCCTGCGTTCTCACGATTAATTCGCCTATCGAGTTCGTTACAGTTCTAGAATAAATCCCTCCTCACTTGCGCAAGACCTCGTCTACGAGCATAATAAAGAACCAGATAATTGACATTCTCCGGCAATGATTCCGCCGGCGGCGGAAAACAGGGAGTCCGCGGGACCAGTTCCAGCAACGCGAGTGGCTGAACGATGATTCGACAACACGCTTAAGGAAACAAAGACGGCGGCATGATCCCATTCCGCGCAATTAAGACGAGTCAAAGGAGAGCCCTGACGTCAGCAGAAAAGGATTCCAGGATGAAGAGCTCGCGTAGCAGGAAGCAAAACGAGAAAGAGAGAGAGGGGAGAGGAAGAAGGCAGAATTTAAAAGCTTCTCAGAGGGCAAAGGATTTCGTCGTCTCTCGCCGCCTCGTGTCGGGCAGACTCGACAAAACCGCGATTCCCTCTATAATTCAGGAAACCGATCAGTCTTTTTTCATCGTGCCAAGGTAAAAAGCTTGTTATTCGACGCGACTCCCAGGCCTCCCGGAGCTTCCCGCGTGCAATTGCTCGCCGACGAATCGAGAGAGTCGCGGCGACTCGGGGCGACTCGAGGCGTCGTTCATTGCCTATCCAAGCAGGCCATCATCTGTCTCCGGTTGTCCGCGAGCAGCGCCGCGCGTTTTTCACCGTGAAGTATATGTCAGGCGGGGCGTGGAGGATTCCGTAAGAAGATGAATGCCGTCATTTTCCGCCATCGCGTTCGCCGCTCTTATTTTTTTCTTCGCCGCGTTCGCGTTCGCGTCGACGACGCGCGACCGTCGACGGACCACCGATGGTCCCGGACCGAACAGATCGTCCGGATACAACGGTTTTTGCATCGCCGAGCTCGTGACGCCTTTAGGCATTCGTTCGGATTATGAAATTTCATTCGGAACGCGGTTTCAGATCGTTTTCGCTCATCCGGGGGCATCAATTTGTTCGCAGTAAGGCGTTTCTCTTACTCGTTTTCTGTGCTTTTAAATGAACGGGAGCTGTTGGACGTTTTTCCCGTGGATTTCGATGAAATGTTTTTGGGGGATTAATACGACGAAGATAGTTCTATGCATTTTGGGGAACACACATTTTTTGAGGAAATATAAAATTCTACAAATCCCGATGCAGTTTTGCATCGTTTTTCAAGCTAGAATTTTCGAACGTATTAAAATGGATTTTCTGCTGCTTTTTCAAATACAGTTGTTCGAATTATTACATTGTATAATATTTGAAATATTTTTTGATAAATTTCTTTATTCAGGTGTAAATAAAGTCTTCTCATTGTTATAAAATAAAATGCATTAGTCGCTGTTACGTCGCAGCAATTCTGGCGTACTTGTCAATTCTTTAATTATAGTACCAAGCTTCAATCGCTATGAAAATTTGCATTCTTAGTCAGGTAAAAACGTAAATTTTAAGATTCACTTGCTGAACCGTACTCGCGAGGTATCGATACGATGAACAATCTCAAACTCCGCACCCCTAACGGCGGAACTAAGTCCACGTAGGAGTAGACGCAGGATTCCATATTCTGGGCGGCGTGTAGAACGAAAGTCGTTCCGCCATGAAAGCCATTAATATTTTCCAAGAGGGGAAAAAATAGACGTCGCCTTGTCGCGAAGCAGACAATGAGCCTGTTCACGCCGTTAGCGTAACGAAAAATAAAGTGAAGTTTCCCTAATGAAATTCGCGCGCTTTGAAACAACGTGTCCGCGCGCGGCGGTCACGGCGCGCCGAAAAACTCGGTTAGTCGCATGTAACGACACTTAATTAATTAGCTAGAAAAATGAAGCTTCGCGACAACGGGGGGAACGCGAGCGAACGCGACAAAGCAGCCAGATTGCTTGTTTCCCCTCTGGACGAACGTCGCCCTCGCATCGGAGATTCGAAAAGAACAATAAAAAGTTAGTCGACGTTGTGTCTGAAATTCGTCGGATTTTCAGAAGCGCGCGCTCGCGCGAGATCTGCTAGCGTTTACCTGGACCGATGGGAAATCTCTTTGATATAGTTCGCCGCTTAACGAACGAAACACCGTGTCACACGTCGCAGACAATTTGTTCTTCCTTTGTGCCCGCGTAAATTCCGACCGAAACTCCTACGCGCCCGAGCGCATTACGAAACGCGGAGCGGTTCGATCTCCGATCTATTAAATTTTTCGCCCTTTTCATTTTCGGCTCGTAATCCGCCCAGATTTTAATGCATTTAGCGCGGTCCGCCCGTTAATCCTTTCCAATACGAATTTTGTAACGCGCTGAAAGTTTCCCCGGCAATAGTTCGCTAACGCGTACGTTATTCTGTTCTTTCATATCGGAATAATATTTTGTTTGTCATGTTACGATATTCTTTCTTTTTTTTTCAGCTTTATTTAAACACTCGAACGAACGCGGCCACCGCCAGGTTTGTACACGCTCGCGGGCTATTTCTATTTAGAAATGTTTACGATCGAGAATGTTGCTGTGATTGCGTTTGTGAAAGCGCGGATAAAGATATGCGAAAAATACCGGGGAAGAGCGAGCGAAATACAGGTGAAATGCGAATGAAAGTGCAAGATGAATGGAGGATAAATTGAAGAGAAATACAGGAAAAACACAAGAAGAATAGGAGAAAAACAGAGGAATAATACAAGAAAAATCTAAGGAAAGTACAAGAATAATACAAGAAAAATACAGGAATAATACAAGAAAAATACAGAAATAATACAAGAAAAATTTAAGAAAAATACAAGATTAGTACAAGGAAAATACCAGAGAAGTACAAGAAAATCCCAAGAAAGAATACAAGCCAAATACAAAAAGAATACAAATAAAAGTACAGAAAGCATACAAGAAAAATACAGAAAAAGGTACGAAGAAATATTAAAAATATACAAGAACGATACAAAAAAGCTAAGAAAAATCAAGAACGATGCAAGAAAGCCAAGTACAAGAAGATATGAATGTTAAGAACTAATCACTAATGTTGATCACTAATGTTGCGGCAGAACTACGTACAGTAGCGGTGAAAAATTTAAGACGACGAATTTAATTTCAATTATACACGTGTAATGTAAGTACTATCTTTCCAATCAGTTTCTTATTTTGGGATAATGAAGACAAATGCTCGACCTTCTAATTCTCGAAGGCTCGTGTGTTAAATGTAAACATTATTGAGTCAACAATATTGACAATATTTCAGTAGAGAAATGTGAAAAATTAATAGATTCAATGCCAAAAAGATGTGCTGAGGTTATAAAAAATAATGGATTTTGGACGAAATACTAAATATTTGTATTAAAAACCATTTCTTTCTGTCAATGGAAATGTAACCTAGATTTACTTTTTTGTTATATATTCTAACTAATAAGTTCAAAACCGAACATAAATGTTTTTGTAATTGTTTAAATAAATGAGTAGACGATTATAATTAAAGATAGAACATGATAGTTTATGTTATTTATAAAATGTTAATAATTCCTTTCTTTTTTCCTTCTCGTCTTAAATTTTTGTCCGCTACTGTATACCACCGTGTTCGCATTAAACCCTTTAAATGCCACGAGACAACAACGTTAGCTCCAGCAGACGCGAGATCGACGTACCCAGAATTTTCGCAGCATCGAGCCGCGGCGAAAGAATTCGTCGGTGGAAACAATTTGACCGGATGTCAACGGTCCTGCGTCGGACGTTAATGAAAGACGTCTCATTAATTCCGGTGAAAAAAAAAAAAAAAAAAGTGAAATTCCTTCATCGTGTAAATGTTCAGCGAAGAACCGCGCTCGTATTGTCGTTCGCCAAGTGTTTTCATCGATTTTGAACGGGCGTCGTCAAACCAACGTTCAGCGTTGCTGCCTTTGACAGGGCGAGAACAATTAATGCACCCACTCTAAGTACTTCATAAAGCAAGTGCTGCATTGTTCCCGTTTTGAAAGCTGCGGAGTGTGTAAGTAGTGTCTTAAATGCACCTTGTCCGACGCGTTACTCGCTTGACATGTCATGCAAGAGCGAGCCTAGCTTCTGAATAACTGTAACCCCTCTCTCTCTCTCGCTTTCTATCTCTCTCTCTCTCTCTCTCTCTCTCCATCTCTCTCTATCCATCTATCTATGTATCTATCTATCTATCTATTTCTCTCTTTTTCTCTTGTTCGACGAGTCCGCTCCGAGTACAGGTTTTAACACGTGGCAGCCACCACACGTGCAGAGCTTTGCACGCGGCGGAATTCTTCCTCGTTCCGCGATAGTCGATATCTAATTTGAAATTCCCGGATCGGCGAGCTGTTACACAGAGACCGCTCCCCGGATTTGTTTCACTCTTCATTTCTTGCGACTGCAATTTCCGACGCGTCCCGCGATAGAGGCGTTACCAGCGTGCAATTTCGACGATTACCGTGTCATCATTCAGAAGATGTTAAACCGCCGGAACGGTACACCGCGCGATCCCGCCACTTCTCCTATTCGTTATCCAGGATTCTTTCGATCGAACAACGTCGCGGCTTTAATCAGCCCGCCATTTTTATTCGACCGGGTCGATTCGTCGTGCGTTTAGCCGATTGAACCCGCCCGCGGAATAATCGGCATTTTCATAAAACGGAGAGCGTAACTTTTCGGCTATTTCGGGCGGGCCGCAGCGGGGGCTCGATTACAAATTGCTACTGTCAAGCGAAACAAGTAAATTATTTAGGTACACTGGATATCAAGCTTTCGACCGTTAATTGTTTTCCAGGTGACCAGCGCCTCTCATTCACGAATTATGCGTGTATCTGCAAACACCGATTCTCTTCCGATGATTGCAAACAGGCTCGCGTTTAACGCTATCTACGCGCTGTTCAACCGATATGATCAATAAATTCGCTGCGCCGTAATGTCAGTTTTAATCGTTGGAATGTCTTTTAAAGTTACGATGATCGGCGTTTCTTAATAAACATTGCTCGATTCCGATTTTTGTTCGTTTTTGGTACGCTGGTGTAATGGATATATAAAAGCTTTTTATTTTTATCGATTCTTAAGTAATCGAAGGGCTTTTCCAGCAGCATATATGAATAATAAATACGTTAAAAATTTAATGATAATTGCTCTTCTTTCTTCTATACCTTTATTTTCTTTAATTAGCAAATTTTAATCACACAGAATCAAATTTATTATTGATTTAGAAGAAATAGGTTATATTCGTATTCGGTAGGGTAGGTTATGTACGTAGAGTATTAAAAATATTTATACAGAGGAAAGTGTGTTCTTCAACAAATCAATTACTATGCTATAATATAGCATAAATTACTTCTACTTTCAACCCTTGGCACTAGATTCTCACAGAGGAACACCACTAAATATTCTTACATCGCGCTTCAAAATAATTCGTACATTATTAATATTCTTTTTATTTAACACTATTCCTACCGACACTTCACGTATACCTATTCCTACCGCGGCCGGTCAAATGACCGGTCTTTCACAACTTATATTTTTCAATGTTGCATGCAGACCAATAGCCAGTTTACCAGTATAAGAATATATTTTCTTTTATTCAAGAGTACATAATCTACATTTTATTCTTTTTCGTCGCATTTTTTATACATGGGTTTCTCCACTGTACATTTTCCGCATACGTACTTTTTACATTTTAGACAGATTTTGTTCGTCTTATTATTTTTACAATACCTTATCTGACATGTTTTCCGTTCACGGGAACCTGTATTTGTACTTGCGATGGGTATTGCTTGATTTTCTTTGCCGAGCTCTTGTTGGTATTCGATGGCAGGCAAGTGTTCTTCTGCCAATTGGAATAGAAATTCCTGTCTTGTAATTTCTCCTCCCGTAGTTTCTTTATATAACACCCATGCATTTATCCCGGCTAAATCCAAGATATTAAAAAATACTTGCAAAGGCCATCTCCGAGATTTAGATTTTACCGAATAATTTCTGGCCATTTGATCGGTCACATCTACGCCAAATTTGATGCTATTATACAATTGAATTGTCCCCGGTGTTCGGGTGTCATTTTCTTCAACTTGTACGGAGTTGTGCATTAAACTGAGAATTACAACTTTCTTTCATGGTTTGGCTCTGACAATTATTTGAGCGATAGAGTTTGGTTGAGAACAGTACCATGTCGTCGTTTTTCAGTTTTGCCAGTCCCTGTTAGCTCTTTTCTATTTGCTCTAATTGTCCCAACAATCGTAGTTTTTTTTGCTAAAAGTTTTGTTGCTATAGGTAGGCTTGTAAAAAAGTTGTCTGTGGTTATATTTCTTCCACATACGGTTCTGTTAATTTCATAGTGACAAACTCTCCAAGAGGAACTAATGGTTCTCTACTTTCATCTTTTCCCAAATATGGAAAGCCGTTTATTATATATTTGCTACGTACATCGTACAAAATTGCACTTATAACACGTAATACGATATAAAATATTACAAAATAATAATAAAAGACTGCCAAGTATGCTCTTTGTGACTTTCACGTTTCGATGCACTCTGTTCGTGTCGCAAGACTATACTGATTTGAATTCGTGAGAAGACTTCGATACATTTCCTTCAGTTATAAGTTTATTTATTTTACGTCATAGTAGATAAGATGGCGTAAGAACATTCGAGGATCTGGACCGTATCGGATATCAATCAAGCAAATAAACAACGCTAAGCCTATAGTCGAGCGAGAACTGTAAACACTTGGAAGTGCCGTAAACCATTCTCTGGAAGGCACTTCTCGGATAAAATCGTGCCACAACTACATGACCTTTCGTTTGTAACGACTTTATAGTTTTGGCATTGGGTTTTAGAAAGAAACTATTATAAAAATGTATTAATCGTACTACCGGTCAAATGACCGGTCGTGGTAGGTAAGACAGACTACAAATATTTCTCAGAAAATAAACAATAAAAAAATAAGTGAACATTGAAAAATGTAGCATACATATATATTAGGAAAAGTCGTGAAGTTTAAAGGCGATTCACTTACGCTGAATGTAGGAAATTCCAATTGAAAATTTAAAAACGGTCATTTGACCGGTCCTGGTAAGAATAGTGTTAAAAAACTGTTAAAACTATAATTATTTCATGAGTAACGAGAATCAATTACCAAAACACATAAAATGCAACAGATCCTGTAAAATAATAATACTGTAATTCAGAAAATCAATTTGAACAACATCGAATGCAAACGGTTAATATAACAGCAGAAAATAGCATAGTAACATCGTTAACAACCTTTCGCAGTATTTCAAAACGTAATAAAACAAATAACGAGCAACATTGAAAAATATTCGACGGACGAACAATGCGACACTTCCAGCAAATCTTTCACGTTGACAGGGCGGACCTGATGAAAAGAATATAAATCATCGATTTCTGTATACGCTTTTCTTTCACCGTGTGACAGGCACAGAAATAGGGTCATCTGGCCATCGCGGCGCCGTTTCCGCCGGTGTTGCAGGTGTCCTATATTTCACGGCGAACTCTCGGCGAAACAATCGTTGGTACGGTATCGGGCCGGTAGAAAGAAAGAGACGGCGGGGCGGACAAAAAGAAAACCCGTAAGGTCAACACATTTCATTCACAGGGCGAGCCGATATAGAAGGAGCCGGCCCGATGAAAGCAGCCCGCGCGCGCGCTGCGTTCCCTGGGAACGGCTTTCCACCTGGCCACGTCACGAAATGGCCCTATTATCGACGAAAGCAGTTTTAATGCCCAGGGTTTCGAGGGCCGGGCCTCCGATAACGATTTCCGCCGCGCGCTCTCTCTCTCTCTCTCGCGCGCGCACACCACGGAGAGGATGAGAATCCTCCGCGCGGCGAAGGTTAACCGTGTTCAAGGCCACCGCTTGTGTTCATTCTCCTCGGGATTTTTGCACCGCGAGCAGATCCACGCCCAGTTTGCCGAGCGTGTGCACCAGTCACCGGACCGAGCCCGGCCCGCGCACCACCTAGTATCAATGAACTCGATATACATCTCGGATGCGTTTTAATGAGCTCGATCATGTGCTTAACAGACTCGCCCCGTGTCCACCTACGTGCTTGCAAACCTCGCAAACGCATTTCTCGCTGCGAATTTAATTTTAACGCCGAGTCTAGTATGCCTATCTCTACGACGCGCGTCCATTTGACGCACGCTAACCCTTTGCACTCGTAGCCGTTTTAACTGTAAATCTGAAATAATTTTGCTGGCTTATAGTATTTCTATAAAATGCAACGAAGTGCACTTCTATGCACACTAAATTGATTCTTGTAAGTCGGATCAACAGTTTCACTATTCAATAATCTTCTAAATCTAAACTTTGTCGGTATAAAAATTATTTTAAGAAGTGATATAACAATTTTCACGGTGCCTTAGAGTCACCATTCGAGTGCATAGGGTTAATACTTAACCCTTTGCACTCTGCGCTATCGTGGATGTTACCTACCAACACTTATGAACCTTTATATTGTATAGTATATTTTTGAAAGCAAGCATAATATATTAATATTTGATTTATATGAATTTGTAAACATCGAGGAATAATTGAAAATCAATGTTTCTTATAATTTTGTGCAGTATAGTCAATTTTAAAGCACTTCCTAAGGCTGATTATTGCATATATTATAATAATAATAATATCTGATATTCATCTGCCAGAAGAAACAATACAGTGCTGTTTTATTCCCCCCACATTGCGAATAGTTTATATATTGTTCAATCTATTGTTCATCGAAAATATTCATGGGCGTATTCTCCGTTCTCGAAAATCAATTCTCAACTGATCATATATATTCTCACTATATATCTTAGATATATAATATATATAATATATATGTATCTCTTATTCAAAGAAACTTACATGACTCAAAAAGTTCCACTATAATAAATTAATTCCCCATACTCGCTAATGAACTTTAATGACTAGTGATATACTAGAATCACGAAAATCAATTTTCACAAATATTTGTTCCGTTAAATGGATAATTGTAAGTTCGTATAGCAAAAGATAAATCTAAACGATTTCCAAATTTTTCCATGTGAAATTGAAAATGCATCGAATCGACGAGCTTCGTAAATCTAGTGTTAATGATACGCCGGGGAAATGTTGTTTTAGATCGTTAAAGGAGTTCGTAGTTTCTGTTAGCGCTATCTGATCGCAAGATGCTTTCTAACGAACGCGATCTGTACTTAAGATCACATGTTCCTTTTAAGAGGTTATATATAAAGTTAAAAACATTCGAGGAATTCGAAAAATATTTGCAATATGCATTGCAGAATGATTCTGAGGAGTGCTTGCGAGGCTTGCGAGGGAATGTTTATGCTGGTAAACAATATTACTATGATAATAGCGTTATGGAAATGGCGAGTGTATAATTATTTTTGGAAATATTATTGTATAGTGCCTTTAATGAAATTTATGATATGGTAGTTTAATAACTACTATATTAATAGTAGTCTATTAATATAGACCGTGGATATTTATACATAGTAAAAACTGCCCGCATCTATTGCAAAAGAGAGGAATCGTTAGCATAGTCTGTTCCTTTTTTGATAATTGCAGTTTATTATGACAAATCGGCGTTGTTAAATGTTTTTAATCTTACTGTTGTTACAAATGGCAGATATTCATTTTTCTTGTAAATACATAAATTATTCGCTTAATAAATATTAGTCTAATAATTCAAGATTCAAGAACTATATACAAAGTTCCTCAATGTTTAACATGCTATTGTCTCCAAATATCTTTGGAAATTCTTATTGTACGCCAAAAAAGTTGCAAAAAGTTTTTCAAAAAGATCTATTTCTTGGATACAATATAAAAATTCCTGAAGCACATCAACTTAATTTCTTATATACTAGAAATAGATATTTAATTCGAACGAACAACAATTTTAACGAATTACCAAATCACAACAATAAAATTCATTTCAACATAGCACTTTCGAATTCCGTGAAACGTTACTATTTGACAAAACCATCTTCCGCGCATCGACGAAGTACTACACCATAACATTCTCATCCCAGAACAACGTATCTACGCTCGACTATTAAAACCTGCGTTCGAAATGTCATCCCCATGCGGAGCTACTATTTCACAAAAAAAAAAAAAAGTTCCACCTGCCAAATTCTGGGCCGCGCGAGAAGATCCAAACGTTTACACTCCATTTCCTATTTGAAATATTCCTATTTTTCCCGGTCGCCCGAAAAGTAGGCGTCAGTCAAAGTTTCGATAGGTGTCGACGAGTATCGGGCGGAACGGGTTTTTCGATGGATTCTCGTCGGTCGGGAACGGTGTCGGTGAAACCGGCTGCCGATTTTCAATGTAACCCACTCGCAAGTACTGGTTTTGATTTCGAAAGCGTGCGAACAACGCGGACCGTCCGGTTTCGACGCTATTTCCACCGCCGCCGCTGCCGCCGCCGTCGGGACGCGGATCGCGCGGAGTCGCGAGGGCTTGTGTTTCCGCATGAAATTGCTCGCGAAACCGGGGCCGCGCGCGCGCGCGCGGGCGGACCCGCGTGGATCGTCCGCGTATAGACCATCGAAACTGCCGCCGGTTTCGCCCTCGAACCATAAATTCGAGTTTCGCGCGAGATAACGAGGCGGCCGTAAAAACTGACGAAGTCCTCGGCCGCGCTATCGCTGCATCTGCGCGAAATATTTACAGCCGGCTGCCGTTTCGCCGTTGGAGGAGGTCCCTTGACAAAAAACCGGGGCCGACGTCGACGCGACCGTTGGTCACGGGGCAGAGCACGTCGCCCCCGTTATTCGGGACGCGTGTTACAGGAAACTCGTAACCCGAGGCACAACACCCGCGGCACAACACCCGCGGATGCGAAAAACTGTTTAGACTGTGCCGTGTGCTCGGCACCGTTTTCATCCAGTCTGCCCGGGCTCCATCGAGAGGATAATGGCCGACGACGACGCTCAAGATCACTCTCGAATTTCGACTGTTGTTTTTCATTTTACGGCCGCGCGGATTTATGCTCTTTTGATACGCGGCATCTGGGACCGCGTGGCTCAGATTCGTTTCGGATTTACAGCGGACCCGGAGGACCGTACGTTCCCAAAAACAGTGCGATCGTCCATTGACGATATTGAAAGAGTCGATGCTTTGTATTTGTTCTACATTATGTGTACGATGTGTTAAAAATGTTTAAATGATCGTATTCAGTAATTAGAATATACATGAAAAATTAATAAGAGATTTATTTCAATCGAGTTCTCTGAACGAACATTAAGAAGATCAAATGGTATGAGTGCAACGCAGGTTGTTAACCCTTTGCACTCGAATGGTGACTATGAGGCACCACTAAAATTGTTCTACCACGTCCCAAGATATTTTTTATACCAACAAAGCTTAGATTTAAAAAATTGTTTAGTAGTGAAACTGTTGGTAGGAGTCACAAGAATCAAGTTTGCATGCATAAAAGTGCATTCTGTTGCATAGAATGGAAATACTATGAAATAGAAAAATTATTTCAGATTTACATTTGAAACCGCTTCGAGTGCATAGGGTTAATATTGTTTTATAAACAACAGACGACTTTACGCTGCAATTTTTATAAGAAATGATAGTCAGGTGTTGTATAATTGCAATTAATTTATAA
Organism: Augochlora pura; assembly: GCF_028453695.1. Lineage (NCBI taxonomy): Eukaryota > Metazoa > Arthropoda > Insecta > Hymenoptera > Halictidae > Augochlora > Augochlora pura. The sequence goes on from NC_135780.1 coordinate 1,118,714, forward strand.
TAAATAGACTTATTTATATTATTTTGAGTATAACACCGATTTCCTCTTTGTATTACTTCCTTCTTTTACGACCTGATATAATAATCCTGATACAAAGGAAATAATAACTTACAGTTTCCTTAAGCAATGAACTAATAGTACTTATTTTCTATAAAATATTTACAATATTAATAAAATATAATATTATATTTATTACCATAAAATATCACTCAATCAATTGACATCAACTAAAACAAAAATAACAGCTTTTTACTTTCTACTAAACCACCTGGTTCAAATCACTAACAAATCAATAAAAAATAAACACCTAAATAACCAAACACCTTAGATCGACTTTCATACCCGACCCATCCTAATTCACCATGTCCAACAAAGCACCATATACAATCCAGATCCCATCGCAACATAAACTAACAGTTCCGTCGAAGAAAATCCACTGCGCCCTAAATTTTGACAGCGTTATCTACCACGCTTCACCCTATAATCTCCTCGGCATCTCTGATACCCGCATGTGCGCGAGCCCATCTGCCCCCAGTACCCACACGCCGCTGTCGAAGATGCGGCGCGCGCGGCTCCGACGGAAATAAAAGAGTCGTTCGAACAATTCCGTGGTGGGCCGCGTCGGGGCGAACGAGAACGGTCCTCCGTTGGCTCGCGACGCATTCAATCACGGGGTAGAAGTCGAAGGCGGCGAGAGCCGGGGAATCTCCATGAAAAGCGGGGGGCCATCAATCTGACCGGAGCAATATCGTTACTCGACACAGCGTGCTGCGGCGAATCCGCCAAAATGTTATTCCGGACGTCCGTGGCCTTTTTGCGAGGTAACCGCGGGGACAAAGACGGCCGGCTTCGGCCCGCATCGAGCGGGAAAAAGAGGGCCGAGAAGAAGACGAAGAAGACGAAGAAGAAGAAGAAGAGGTGGAGGTAGAAGAGGAGCAAGAAGAGGGTGAAGAAGACTGCTACAACCAGCAGGAGGAGGAGGAGGAGGGCCGCGGGGTGGAGGGAGGGCTAAAGCACCGGGCATCAGCAGCGCCAGCAGCTTCACCTTTGCCACACGGCGAAAAAGGAAGAGAACGGCCCGGCCCGGCCCGACCCGGCCCGGCCGCCGTGGAAGGTTGAGAAAGCCGCGAAGAAGGGGGGAGAGGTTCTACGCGTGGCCTCGACGGCGTTTCCTGCCCTGATTGGACGTTGGCTCGTGGCCGGCGTTCGCCATTCACCGGAAACCCGGCAGCGGCCGTGGAACGTTCGCGTGCACCCTGCCGCCTCCGCTCCACCTCGTCCTCGGCCCTCGGCCACCGGCCACCGGCCCCCGTCCCCACCCGCGCCCACCGCGCCTCACCTGGCCACGCGTCTCTCTCTTCCCTCGGTTCCTCGGACTCCGCTGCCGGGCTGCAGCCGAGGCATCATCGCTGGTTAGACCGCTCTTTTTCTTCGGCCGCCGCGAATGGAAAGCCGAGAACCACGGGAACCTGTTCGACCGGTTTCGTAGGTGCTACCTGCGTCCACGGTCCGCAGGTAGGTATACGGAGCACAGGCTGACGCGCGGACCCCTTTCCCGGGAATAATTGTAACGATCCGCACGGCGTCTTCTCTTCCAGGACTTCGTCGACCCGCTCGTCGCTCTCTATACGTCGTTCTACTCGTTGTCGTCTGCTCTAATGCTTCAACCCAGTTTCGACTATCTTCTAGGACGGCGACGACGCTAATTGCGGAATGCTGCGGCTCTCGATGCCGGCCGACCGAAATAACCTTTGCTCGCGGAAAAACCAGCTGTTGATTACAGGAGGATCGTGATGACGCGCCAACTGATCGGGCGCCGCGCTACGATCGCGTCGGGGCGGATCTACTTCCTGTTGAAACGCGGCGATTACGAGGTTCAGCTGGTTAGCCTTCCGTGGACCGGAAAAAGCCAATATAACTGGCCGGGGTCGTCGCTGCGACTTCGCGAAAGAAATATCTCGCGGATAAAGACGTGTCGTCATTTTGAGAATCGAGCTACTTGTGTCGGAGAACTAAAGGAGAGACTGAATGGGAGATGTAATCGTCTACTTGTGAACGCTGGGCTTATCAATTATTTGTTTTACGGTCATTTAGATTGAAGGATATATTTTTGCTTACTGTAAAAATTATAATAGCGCTTGTTCTAAGTAAGGATAAATGTTTTTTAAAACGCAGAAGAAGTGTTAGTTTTATAGCAGAAAACAGCTGCTCCGTATATGTAGTGTTAAGCATAAGGGGTGTTTTTTTAGAAACTCGTTCTGCAGTAAATTGCAGTATAAATTATTATAGTAGAAATTATTACATGTTACTTGAATTTATTTTATGTATATTATCCTATTCTATATTATTTGATTTTGTTTCAGTTCATTTTATTTTGTCGTTTAATTTTATCTGTTTTATTGTATAATGTATGATGTAAAAATTCGTTTTATGAATCGATATATTTTATTCAAGTTCAATTTATTATATTTTATTTTCTAGTTTTTTTCTACCTATTTTATTTTATTGCAAAGTAGGTGCTATATAAATTCGTTTTATAAATCGTTGCATTTTAGTCGAATTCAATTGATTACATTTTATCCCATTCTATTTTGATTTCTTCGTTCATTTTATCTATCTCATTTCATTATATAACAAAATAATGAAATATATAATGCATAAATTTATTCCACAAATTACCGCATTTTATTTGAGTTTTATTTATCGCATTCTATTCTAACCTATCCTATAACCATTTCCAGTTTTATTTTAACCATTTTACATTAATCCGTAATCGATAAAGTTCGTCTCAAGCACCGCCTCTTCACAATTCATACAACACAGCTATTTATGCAAAACGTGCAGCATATTTCCGCGCAAACCCATCACGTCCCATAAACCAAGGCCGCACGGAGCAACCCTCTGTAATTTTACCGGGACGTTTGTCAAACTAACCGGCAACATTCCGCGATCAATCATTAGGCTTAGGAGTTCGCAGGATCCGGCGAATCGGTTGGGCGGGTTGCGCCGATACTGATTGAGAGGATGTGCTCGCGGTGCAACCATGTAACGAACTTGCGGGAATTAGTTCGGAAGCCTCTTTCGAGCGTTTAGACTTGTAGATCCCTTGATGTTGTTGCTGCTGCTGCTGCTGCTGCTGCTGCGGGATGGATCTTCGCGATCCGACGAGAAAAAGGAGCAGCCAACCCGCGAAGAAATCTTTGCCAGTTTCTCGGAACACCGATCCTGGAGTAATGGCTTTTGAAATCGTAATTGCCGAGCTTTGCGCTTGGCTACCGGTTACCTGCGCCGGCTATTATGGTATATTGTGTTCTCTGTCGTGGATTATTTTTATCGTGTTGCGGTTGACCGGCGTTTTCTTTAGACGCTGCGACGAGGGGAGACAGGATTTGGAAAATTAGATCAGGGATGTGCACGGATTTTTTTACGCGTAGTTGCATTCTGTCGCTTATGCGATTATTGGTTCAGTTTGATTTGGTTTCATTTATTCATCGCGAATTCTTTGGAATAACGGATATTTTTAGTGAAGATTGAGCGTAGGCTTTGTAATTTAGTTTGTAATTTAGTTTATAATTTAGCTTATAATTCAATTTATAATTTAATACGTAATTTAATTTGTAATTTAATTCGTAAATTCGTTTCTAATTTAATTCAAAAATTTAATTAATTATTTCATTTCTAGTTTAATTCATAATTTCATTTATAATATAATTTATAATTTAATTTACGTATAATGTTATTTACGCAGTTTTTTAATGCATTTTAGAAGATATTTTATTTCTTCTGTGAATCGTAATAAAATTTGTGAACATCCAATTAATTGTCAGATACCAGATGGTAGAACAGCATTTATATTTCAGAATATATGATTCATAAAATCCTTAAATTAATTATTCAATCTTCGAATAAAATATATAACAAATATATAAAATAAACTAAGAAAACTAAGCTAATATATAAGATATATATATTAAAATATAAATAATTAAAAAATATATATTTCAATTAAATCAAATATATACCTATTGCACCGGAAACAATGAAAGTATATTTAGAAAAATTACCAAATAAAGCTCAGAATCGTTGCAAACGTCGTAAATAATACGGCTGTAAAATTGATCGTCGTCCAATGTTAAATAATTAAGAAACATGATATCCCGAATCGGTGATGGCATACTTCAAATATTTAACTCACGCGGCATTAATGCAGCAACAATTAGCTCCCTTGCCGAAGCCGAACGCGACTGTTCAGCCATTGTTTTATTATGGCCGCTGGCATACTAGATATTTCATCCGGACGCAGTAACACAACCATAAACGTCTACTTAATTACCTAACAGTTACCCTAGTGTTTCTAATGTATGGCGCAGAATTTCTGCGGTGCCTGAACGCTTCGCGTTTCTCTGCCGCCCCGTGGTTCCCGCTGGCTGGAACAGTTCGCCGAGTTTTCTGCAGAATCGTTCGTGCAACTGAAATCTCGGCGAGCAGGGCCGTAACGAAAAGGTGCCGGGATCTCTGCGAAAGCGTCTCAGGGTGCTTGGAACCATGATGCCTACTGTGGGTTGCTGAAGAGATGTCACGAATTCTGTCGAGGGTTAAGGGGTGCAACTCACTCGCTTCGCTGTCCGTAGTTTCGTACGTAGTCGTTTGTTTAATAGTAATAATAGTAATAATAGTAATAATAGTATACTAATACTAGTAATAATAATAATAGTATAATGATAATAATAGTAGTAATTAGTCAATAATAATCGAAAGTTTGGTAGCAATACAAAATAGAAGAGATTAGAAGATCAGAAAGGAGCGAGTCGGTGATGGAAGTCAAGAGTCGTTGCTTCTTTACAATCGGCCAGTCTCGAGTACCTCGTTTCCTCAAAATTGGGAACTGGTAGATACTAAGTTATTTTATTAATCGAAATCATTTCTGCCAATAAGAGAATCAGTTCTAGACTTTTCTCTGTGCTATCTTATGTATATTTCTAAGCGACGTTGCGTAATAAATAAATAAATTCTACGAGTAATAACAATTATTAATACAATCAACGTTCTATAAGGATCTTATGTGTCCTTCATAATAATATAATAAATAATTTCCTGAAGAATTGAAGAAAAGTCATCGCATCTACTTCTGAGATTAATTTTGCAAGTGCCATTCGCTGGTGTGAACATTATTTGTTCAATTGTTAGCTTCCGCAATCTCTTACGATGCACGAAGCTACGTCAGGCTTCATTTTGCGACGATTTTAATGGATAAGCTGGAGCTTATCTTATCTCCGCCATTCCGATGGCGGTCCCGCGACACGGAATTATCCTGGAATCGTACGCGATTCGCCGCGGTGCAACGACCTTATTATTCCTGACGCGCGATCTGATGAATCGATAAAACGGAAATAGTATCCGCCGGCGGCGCAAACATGGCACTTGTCCCGCGAAGTGTTCCGGGTGGTTGTACGTTTAAATAGTCATCGTTTGTAATGACGAGAGTACTGCGAATTTCACGCGTCTGCGGCGATATTGGGTAGTCGAAATCGGGAATAGTGGACGCGTTGAGAGGATAGAAAAAAATGTCGATGTATTATCCTGTAAGATTAATACACTCGTATTGTTGGCAAAATTGGATAGTTGAAATTTTCAGTAATGGACGCATTAATAGCATTAAAAAATATCGATATATTATTCCGCCCTATACTAATGTTCCACCTGTATTATTGACAAACTAAATAGTTGAAATTTGAGATAACGGACGCATTGAGAGCATTAAAAAAATATCGATATATTCCTATATTATTGTTGAACCCGTATTATCAATAAAATTGGGTAATTGCAATTTGAAATAATAAAGTCAAAAATCGAGATGAAGATCTATGAAAAATCTAAATGTAGTTTTATGCGTTAAATAAAAATGTAAAAGCTTTCAAATTTAATACAAAAGCTTCAAAATTTAATATAACAGCTAATATAACATTCACTTAGCCACACAAGTAAAATAAGTTATTACTGATTTACTCGCTTCGTGTATAGTTTAGATAACTGTTTAATTACAAAATAAAGAACTTGCGCCAATTAAACACAAGACTATTATGGGGTACAGAGGTTATCTTCAGAAGCTGTCATTAATCATTTAATGCTACCGTTGATCGAAAGAACCCTTGCAGAAAGCAATCACCCTGAAAATTAGACGCTCGTACGAGTGACACAAGCGAGGGGGGGTTTAGGGGAGAGTTGTCGGGCAAGCGAAGCAACAACAGCGTTTCTTCGAAAGAAGAGAAATGGTGGACGGAGTTTTCGGTGCTCGCCAGGTTTTCCATCTTCGCCCGGTTATTTCCTAGCCGTTCCGTTTTAAGTGCTCGAGAGGAGAGCTTCTCTTTATTAACGTCTTCGCCTTTAAAAAGATAATGGATTATGGGTGGGTGGGGCGAACAGGGATGGAGGACGACGAAGAAATACGCCATTGACTCGAGGGGAGGATTTAGATAAAGTAGTATGGTAATTCGGCGAGCACGGACGGGGGAACAACAACGGCGACTATGCAGAATTCGATTTCTGTTCCTTTCCACGGCCGAGTGCTCGGCGAACGTCGTTTGCGCTCAAATGAAATCTCCGACTGTAACGACTACATATTTTAATCAAAGCGCTCGCTTTTAGCGCGAGCCGCGCGCATTCAGCTGCACACCCCGTCTCCCTATCGCCTTGTTTGCCGATGCAATTGTTCCGACCGTGTTTTCGCGAATCGATCGAACCTCGACGATCGTCGCGTGCCGCTAAAGGTGGAAACGTTCCTGCACGAGTCGTCTGAAATCACGTGATGGCACGTGACGTTATTAGCGAAATAATATCCAATAGACTGCGAAAACTAGAGCAATATTTCTTCCACTTGTACAATCATCTATTGTTATTGTAATTCAGAGTTTTCGACGTTATTGATGAGAAATCTGAGTTGGAAATGTGAAATTCAAAATGGCGGCTTCGATGGACGATAGGATAATGTATAAAATATAACGTGACGTTATTAGCGAAATAATATACTATAGAGTGCAGAAACTAGAGCAATATTTCTTCCAATTGTACAATCATCTATTGTTATTGTAATTCAGAGTTTTCGACGTCATTGATAAGAAATCAGAGGTGAAAATATGAAATTGAAAATGGCGGCTTCGATGGACGATAGGATGATGTATAAAATCTTTATTAACGGCGAATGTTACTCTGATTTGTTCGCAATAATATTTCATGATAAAAATACACAGGCTCGGAGTTTTCGAATGTTTAATGACTTTATCGTAATCGACGTTTGGACGAGAGGCTGGCCGCGTCTTATAAATTATTCCGGCCGCGTGGAAAATCGCGCTGAAATTGATTTCTTGCGGGAAATCGCCGCGAGGAATTAGTCGAATTAAGAATTATTTGAAACGCGCGGCAACGGGTGAGCAATTTATGTTGCGCGACAAATTGATGCTCCGCTGACGACTTAATCGTCTTACGAATTAATTTTGGAACGTCGGAGATGAATAAAATGAATAAAATGCGTTCGCTGGCTGAATTAAAAGAGAGAGAGAGAGAGGAGAGAGGCACGATGAGTCGATATTCGAATGCATTATCCGTCTTTCGGCGCGGCCACCGAGTGAACATTGATTTTCCGATTTACATCGATACAGGAATACGAACAATTAAATCTGTGTGGTATCGGTGATTCGATAAGGGAACGACTGTATTGTAAATCAATGCAAAAGTAGGCGAACGAAAATCTAGGAATATTCTCTTTTGCAAATTACTAGAAAATTGTTTGAGAAAGATGCTGAATTATTAACAGTATGAAACGACGTTTTGTGAAATTATTGTAAAAATATAGAACGTTACTACAGAACTATAAAGACAGGAATGAGATAAAATTTAGTGACGCCCTTTTTTACAAATTGTTATCAAAATCCTGGAAGAATTATTCTTCGGCAATGCAAGGTTATGTATAATAAAATAAAGTAAAGTAGAATTTAGAAATCTGATAATTTTATCTAAAAATACGCGCAGATATTTTCTGTTACTTTATTGATTAAATGAAAAAAGGAGACGTAATTGATATAAAAGTATAGAAATAGTATAAAATTTCCGAACAACACCTACGACTCATTTGAAAAATGACAAATTACGATTTATACGCGACCACAAAAATCCAAGGATAAAAACGACGGATTATTTCGCGACGGCTGTACAAATAAGAGAGGACTCGATTTACAAACCAATTAAAAAAAACGCTATGAAATTCCGTGACGCCTCCTGTTGCGAACGGGGGATCGTGAAAAAATACCGTGCCGAATTCATATTTGTCGCGTTGGTGCGGCTTGATAAGGGCGAAGATAAAACGGGGACATTTAAATCCCGTGAATCTCGGGATCGCGCGGCTCTGCGTCGCGCGTGCGACGAATGCATAAAATTCCATAGAGGGGGGAGGGCGAAACAGAAAACGCGGGACAGGTTAAAAATGCCCGTCGTCGTGTCGCGTGAGCCACCTCCCCCTCCCCACCGCGACCATTTTTTCGGCATCGCCGGGCAGAATCGCGCCGCGGCGATGCTTCGCAAGCGAGAAGATACGCTCCCGTTTAAAAGCATAACTCGAAACTTTTGCCGTTCCTCTCCCCCGCGCACGCCCGCCAAAACTGTAGAACTCTCGCCACCATCCCCCACCCCCTACCCCCAGAAGCACTTATTACGCCTCTAACTTCTCGAACTGGCAAGATAAACGGGCTGCTTTCCGCGGAAGCGTCCTCCCTCTGTAATGCAAATTAGAATTTCACTTTTACGGCCCGGCCATTGATATTCAATTGGCATCGTTCCGCTGTGCCGGCTGTCTGCTATCCGTCACGGAGGATCGCTCGGAATTTGCACGGGAACACCGTCGTTCTGCCCTCGAAAACTACCTTTTGGGCGATCGTCGGTGTTAATTTCCGGATTTTTGCCACGAACGATCGGGGGTGGAATTTTTAATTGCGAGAGTATTTTCGGAGGATATTTTATTTGTACGAGAGCTGTGCTGTATGTATTATTTATATATTTTATTTGATATGTAAGCGTTGAAAATTAGGCTTGCAAATTAGGCTAGCTACTTGCAATGAAAATGCTGCTGTACAAATATCTGACATAGTAATAGACAAAGAAACGCGATGGTTGTTCATTCGTTATATTTGATAAATTATCGCATATTTTATAAATGTTGTTGAATTACTTTATATTCATCTCAATATATTCTACTGTTAACTGACAATAATACATTCATATATTTTATTTGGTTTATGCAATATTCATATATTTTATTTAACATATACAATATATATCATACATACAGTATCTGTACGATATATATATATATATATTAAATATACGATATATATAATATCTGTATGATATATACAATATACAATATATACGATATGTATAAAAAATATAGAAAATTTTGTTGGCACAATATTTCAAATAAATTCTTCAAATGAATATTATTCGACTAACATTTCGCATAGATTTTGCGAATCAAATTTTGTTCGTTATTCAAGCTCAAAATACCGATTTAACTAAACTCTAATCTACGTAATAATTATTAAGAGAAATCCATCAATATCTCAGCACATAGATGCTAATCTTTAATTCTATTAAAAAGAGCCACTCTGTCCAACAAAGAGATTAAAAAACGTCAGGGCGCGAGAGGAGCAGTACATTTTTCGTGGAACGTCGTCCGCGACAATTAATAATAAAACGGTATCTCCGATCGTTACGGGAAACGGTTCCGGGGATCTCTAGATCGTTCTCTTAGCGATACGTACACAATATTATTCCCCTCGCGAGCGGCGTGGGTAGAGAGTTCCGCCCCTTAAACCTGAATCACCGCGATAAAAATAAAAGAGACCGGGTAGTTCCGGCGATTTACACGCCGGCAGGATCTCGTAAAAAATCAGCGGCGAGGACCGCGTTCTCGCGTTCGTTTCCGTTTTACTTATCAAAATCACGGAATCGTCGTGGACCGGTCGGCCCGGGGCGGGAGGTAACGGCGCCGTTACAATAGGAATCGCCCGGCCCGAGAATTTTCATTCAACGTCTCTTTCAAACGATTCGCAATCTCGGCCGAAAGGTTTACCGTACTGAAACTTTGTTAATAATTCTCGTCGCAACGGCAATACCACGGCGACAAATATTGATCATAATTTCCCGGCGTTCTCGATGGGTGCGGGTGGGTCTGTGTCCGATGGTGTGCCGGCCCGTTCGGCAAGAATTTATTAGTTTCATTAAAAAGTAATTAACAGGCCGACATAGTTTAACGCGACAAAACAACGCTCTCCCTGTTATATATTGTTTCGCGATATTGACTCATTACGGGGCCGTAAATATTATTCTACAACAGTGCCGTGGTAATATTGGATCAATAATGCCGGCCCGCTCAGCTGTGCCGATGCCCATGAGATCACCACGCAACGCCGTCTGATCGATGTTGATCTAACATTTGGGATAATCAACCCAACCCCGAGGACAAGCAACTGTCCGGCACCGCATCGACCGAAATCCAATTATTTAAGAAACACGGATCGGGTTCGTGCATTAGGCGTGCATTGTTTTTCCGGGCGATGTTGAACAATAATGTTATTCGATATTTCGAGGTTCCGTTTACATTGCTGTTGGCCTAATTAGATTGTTAATCTGTATATATTAATCAGTGGACAGTGTAACTTGTACATGTAGGAATTATTATTTCTGCGAAGACTGTCGCGTTTATAATTTCTGTAGGAACGAGAAATTATGCAATTAGATCAGAAATGATTTTTATGATACTCTTGCTTTTTAGTTCTCTTTAACTCGTTTAGTATGCAATACAATATACTGCAATACAGTAAGATAAAATACATGAAATAAAAGGAGGAAATTAATTGAAGTAAAATATAATAGAAGAGAATAAAAATAGAAGCAAGTAAATTAAATTGAACTGAGTTAAAATCGAATAAAATATAATAGTTTAAATAATGAATTTGAAATTATACTGTCGCCAAATTGTTAATAGTATTGAACTCATTTTATTACAGAAACTTTGTTATACTTTAGGCAATTTTATAAAAGTGATTTACTGTAACGTATCCCTTTTAAAAGGGCTATTATAATTTGGACAATATTAAAAAATAATGGAGTTGCTTCTTTGTCAGTAAACTTTTTAACTAACAGATCGGCACTCCATAAAATAAAAGCGATCACGAATTAACTAAAATTAAAATCACTTTGCATTCTGTAGATTCGAACATAAAATACATTTTCAAATCTATACAAATATTGGATTTTTCATCTGCACATTTCCGGCATAAAATTCGACTGCAAGATAAAAGGCGATCGCTTTTGCAGCGCGCCGTTAAAAGAGCAACACCGCGTATCGTGTCTACAGGTCGCATTAATAATTACCATCGGAACGGGGTGGTGGGAACAAAGTGATTAAATATTGAAGTTTCGGGGGTAGCTAACCGGTTACAACGGGGGTCGCGCAGTTTCATATGGATATCCGGCGGATAGGGGCGGCGGGAATCGCGTGTTTCCGATTATCAAAGAGGGTTTAACAGTTATTCCATCGAATGATAGCAGTTCGAGGCGAGTAGAAATTGGCAACAGGTGGAACGGGGATTGCCGCAGAAGCCGCCGCGCCCTGATCAATACGTAATTACGTGATCCTACACGACGCCCGGCGTGTCCCTTCGGCGCGGCCCGGCCCGGTTTCCCTTCCACCCGCGCGCGTTTGTCGTCTCAACTTTTGATACGTCCGTTTAAACATTTCCGGCGGCGGTTCCCACCCCTCCCCAGCCATCGCGGCGGTTCGATTTAAATTATCGTAGATAAAGACGTAACCTGAACGCGACACCTCGCTTCAACCCTCTAATCGGATAAACGGCCGAGCTGTTAGACACCGAACTTCCCCGGTATCGCAGGGCCCCTCTCGAACCGGAGGGGGCTTTAAGTTTCCGGCGATGGCTGCGATTTGTTTTATCTTCCGCCTCAGACTGCCGCATGTAATATGCACGACCAGACACGCGACGGGAAATCAGGTTAAATATGCAAACGCCCCGGAATGCTCCGCGCTTGCCTTCTCTCTACCAAACACCAATCCCACGTCCACCGTCTCCGCGGCAACACTTACAAATTGTTCGGAAAATTTTGTTCACCCCCTGCCCCCTTGATTTATCGCGGATCAGCCGGACGAGCTGCGAGACAGTTTTTATTAACCCTTGGACCCCAATTTGACAATAAGATAACTTGATATGCTTGGAATCGTTTATCATCTTGTTCAGAAATTTTTAAACATATTTTTTAGTATACTATTCTTTTTGATTAAGGACAGTCTCAGAAAAAGTAACTACTCTTCTGCTACACGAGTAGAACTTTAGCGTATCAATTTTAGCAAGATAGCAAATTTAAACAATAATACTTTTCTATATAGTTTATTTTAAATAATTTAGCGATGTTTAAAGAATGTAGCAAAATTTTAGTAAGTATTATTAACCCTTTGACTACTGTTGGCGCCTATTGGCGTCCGAAACATGTTGGCTTCCCGGTCTTGTAGGCGCCAATAGGCGTCAAGATCAAATTTCGCCCCCGTTTATTATTAAATTTGATTAATTATATATTGTGTAATATTTATGTTATATATTGTAAAAAAAGCTTAAAATTATTGTCCACTTCAACTAACATTGGTTTAATGTAATAAAATTCAATATATTGAATATTTTAATATACTTCCTCAGAAAAGTATGTCTAACGAAAAACAATGGCCGTGCCAAAGACTGCCGTAGCCAAAGGGTTAAGACAATAAACCGAGAACTATAAATGAGATACGGTAAAATATCGGACAGAGCTTTCGTAGCACACATTATTATTAATTATTATTATATACGCCATTTTATTTATCCAGCTCCATTAGCAATTAGTATAACAATAGTTCCAATAGTTAAAACTCTTTATTACTATTTGCAAATCGTTATTAACGAAAATGCCTATCTAACGACTCGCTCGAGGATATTCCGCGTCCTCGGAGCTACTTGTTCGCGGAACCGCTGCTACATGGCACAATAGACGCAAGAATTCGGCAGGAACTAGTTCGAATAATAGACGGAAGATTTCAGCGGGAGCTCGTTCGAATAATAGAGGCAGGGGCTCGGCGTAAACTGTTTCGAATAATCGAGGTACCCGGCGATCGAAAATTGGGCGTTCGGAGGCATCGGGTCCGAAGGAGGAGGAGGAGGAGGAGGAGGAGGAGGAGGAGGAGGAGGGGGATGCAGAGCGGCGGGCGAAATGCAACTGTTCGGAAGGACGAGGCACCGGAGCAATAATAGGGTCCATTGGCGGAGCAATCATCCAGCAAATTAAACGGGGGAAGACCCTCGAGGAGAACCACTGACGGGTGGTCCACCCGGAGCCGACTTTTTCCCCCGGCCCGTTGTACAATCCGCCGGGGACGAAACAACTTTTTCAATCAGAACGTTAATTCAACTAGAGCCGAACGGTTCGAAGCCGATGTCTCGCTCGGCGATCGGGGCCTCGATGCACGCTCCACGAAGATCCGCGCGCACGGTCCGTTTAGGCGCGGCCGTGATCGCGAAACGAGTTTCGCGCACGCATGGCTGGATCGGTTCCCGATACGGAGAAAATTCCCGGGCCGAACTGGTCCGCCGCGCTGCGCCGCGCCGCGCCGGCGAACCGATGCGTTTAAGTCACGCGGATTTTCGATTATTCCGACGCTCGCGCACACGTACCGCTACGTGTCCGGGTGACTGTCCAAAAAACCGGGCTGGATGAGCCAATTACTGTGTTCTGTTTTGCTGGGAGTTTCCGATGCTAAACAAAACTCTGGATGTTTAAATTGTATTTTTGTTAAGCTTAACGTGAATAATTATTTGACATTTTCTTGGTTGCTGTAATGATTAGAATTGCAATTATTTCGGAGAAGAGAGATGTGTTTGTCGCGTGTCTGTATTTCCAGTCAAGTGGTGAGGTACTACGAGAATTTTAATGTCACGTTGTAAAATCAGTTTTATATTATTGGAATTCAGATTTATGAAATTGTTAGAAGCATAAGTGTTGTACGAGTTACAAGACTAGATTTCATGTGTATGAAATGCATTTTATTGTATGGAAAGGAAATGCTGTAGATATTATTAAATTCTAATAGTAATGCTAAATATTAAATACTAAACATTATTAAATTCTAATAGTAATAGTAAATATTAAATACTAAATACTATTAAATTCTAATAGTAATACTAAATATTAAGTACTGTAAATATTATTAAATACTAATAGTAATACTAGCATTTATTTAACAATACATATTCCTCCGGGCTTACAAGTGATACAATACCTAAATGTTAAATACTATCAATATAGAATAGCTATTTACAGTTAAAATGGCTTCGAGTGCAAACGGTTCAAAATGAACGACGAGGAATCAGAATTTTATTCAGACTAAAAAGAACGGAATAGCATTCATACTCAACAGGTTGTTATAAAAATTTGAATAAAATTTGCCATTGACACATGCGTCAAGAAAATATTCTGGAATCAGTTACTGTGTGCCTATGATCTCTAAAAGTCTGAAAAGTCCGTCGTATGTTACCATATTTATTTATTTGAATAATTCTTCTCCAATATTCGAAAAAAAGAAATCTAGTCCCCCTCTGTGGATAAATTCTTATTAAATCTTCATTCAATTACAATAAATCCATATTAGAAATAAAATTCAGAGCCCTCGATAAATTGTATTTTTAATTGCGGATCTTCATGTAAGATCTTCCTATTTTTGATAACTTTAAAGAATCAAAAATAACAATTTCTCATTTGTTAGCTCTCTCAATGTGTCTATTACTTTAAACTATTAGTCACAAATGCATAAAATCTGCAGTTTACACGGTAAATCGTCTAAAAAATAAAAGAAGATTACTCGCACCGTTCCTACGGTAAATAAATCGTTCGACAGGACGCGCCCTTTCGCCGAATCGATGAAAAATGCCTCGAGCTGACGCGCCCAACGAACGAGGGTTAAGATCGCCGGATAGCGGAGATAAATCGCGGCGGTGCCGCGAAACATACACTTGATTTCGAACGATTCTCGAGATATTCGCGCGAAAGTCGGGGAAACTGGAACAAATGTGGTCTGAATAGGAAGCCGGAGCCTTTGCCCGTGTAACAGGGGCCGCCCCGGCCAGGTGAGGATTCACCGCGCGGAAAAAAGTAGTCGGCGATGTCGAAACTTCGGGGCGCATAATTCTGAAACGCGTAAAATTGAACGAAGTATGGCAACAGATTCGAAATCCTACAGAAATTCCGGCAATATTCAGATGAGAACAAGGCGGGGACGAGCCCTCCTTGAACTTTGTCGAATCGACAGTCGCCGCGTAGAACAAGATACAGACTTTTGAATTGAAGAGCTCGTCTGCGAGAAAATTGATTTCGCAAGTACACGCGACGAATGTCCTCTTCTCTAAGCGTATATGTGTGTGTGTGTGTGTGTATGCATGTGCAAACTTAATATCGTTTACACATTTACGAGAACGCGCGCGAACGTAAGGAGGTGAGATTGGAAGAACCGTGCAACAGATTGCGCGTCATTAGGGCGCGCAAGAGAGTACTGGATGAAGAAAGACCTAGAGATAGTCTCTTGATCGACAATTGTATATACAGGGTGTTCCAAAAATATGTGATAAACTGGAAATAGCAGATACCTGAGGTTATATTAAGCAACTTCGTCGTTAAGGAATTATTAAAGAAGTTTGATCGATAACCAAATCTTCTCGAGTCTTTCCACAGACTGTAGAAAACGTGCATCCAAGAATGCTTAACCCTTTCGCTATGCAGCGCATTAATAAGTAGTTGACACTGAGGTACGGAATGCTACAAAGTAGAAGTCGTTTCTTGTTTTTTAAATTTTACAACGATATTTATTGCATTTAGTAATATTGCTTTACTTTCTAAAATATAAAAGTTTATAATCATAATTTATTGTTTTAAATATTATAGTCAAACGTTTGTTGATTAACCTCTTAGGCACTGAGCACCACTATAGTGGCTTTCGCGGATACCATCTTTCGGTACGGCGCACCACTATAGCGGTTTTCGCGGATGCGAAAAATAAATTGTTAAAGTTAAAATGCGTGTATCATATCTTGAAGAAAAATTATAATTTAACACTAGATTTACGGAATCTGTCAAAATGAAAGGGTCACTGATTTGTTAACGTGCTATGATTCAGATTTTAAAGATACATTTATTGCTTATTTATCGATTATATTTACTATAATTATTTATATTTATTTATTTATCGATTACATTAACGATTAGAATAAATCGTTACTTTCATAAACAAATATAAAACGGCTGCTTTTATTACTCCGTGAACCTAGTGTTAATCACCAAACACTTCATTCCAATGTACTCGTGTAAAAAACATCATTATCCGTCACACATTACAGTGCCGTATCATTTACACGTAATCCGCGTTGAACACTGGCGTACCAAGAAACAGCTCCGCATAAAATTCCGCTGTGCTTAAGAGATTAAAAAAAGTATCTTATGTAAAGTATGAAATAAAAGTGAACGTACATATACGCTCTTCGTATATGAATGGCCATTCTTCGAGGGCGTATATATACGCCCGTCGGAGCGAAAGGGTTAACTTGGACAAATAAACAATCGAGCTTAAAAAGAACAATTTAATATATCTTCTTTGATGAAATAAAATTAATTACGCTTCCAAATGGACTACAGAGATAGAGTAATTGGGCCGGCCGCAGTAACTAGTTGCGCGACGCTATAGAAACGGATTGTGGTCGAGGAATTATCGCGGCAACCTGATACACCGTGGATCGATTAGTCGGCGATCGAGGAGTAGGCCTGGTATCGTGAAAGCCGAGTTCCACGGAGCCGGACTTATTTGTCCCGCGCAGACCTGACCGAGAACGTTGCAATTGCAACGTCATCCGGGGCGGAGACGCAGACCCGCGCTAGTGCGCTCGCAGCGGTGTGCGCGCGCGCGCGCTCGCGCAGGCGGAGAGAGAGTCGAGTCGGCTCGGGAAGCAGCAAACAGAGTAGAGAAAAAAATGTATCCGAATTTCGCAACAAAGGCCATTGTCCCGCGGGGTACGTGTCACTGTCAGGAGATCCCGACGAGCCGGAGTGAAATTAGTCGCGAGCAATTAACGTCCGCTCGTAACACAGATATAAATCCCCTGGCGGGAGAGCGGCGCGGAGCGGCGCGGCGCGCGGCGGAGGCTTTTCCGCGCGGAGCTTGCGCGCGAGCGCGCCAGTGTGGAGCGGAGAGGAGCGACGCGAGTCGGCCCTGCACTCGGTCAGGTGCGCATCAAAGCGAAGTAATGCAGTTGCCAGTTGAACGCACGTACAATGCCGGCTAATGAGTCAGCTCTTGATGAACCTGCCGACGATGACGCGTGCCTATGGATTGTCCGATCGGTTCCGCGCCAGCGCCGGGCTCTCTTTCCCAGCCCCCCCCCCCCCCCCCCCCGGTCCATCCCCCGTCCCCCCCCGCCCGGCGCGGCCGCCGGGCTCTCGTTCAATTCGGACGACAGACGTCCCATCGGATCGCCGTGGTTTCGTTTCCGGGAATGCCGGGCGGCGTCCGCTGCCGGTCTGTTTATCGAATCAAATAAAAGGTGGAACGATCGGACCGAGATGCCTGCGAATTTGACGAGCGCTTGGCATATTTGGGTCGTTCGATCGGACGGCGCTGCAGTGTCGCTGGCCTTCCACGGCGGAATGCGTCCCGCGGACGGCCACGTATGCGCAGCACGAGCGCGAAAATTGGGACGACCGTGGCGCGGCTCCTTTTTTCCACGATCGGAGACAGTTTACGACGGGGCCGATTTTTCGGTTTCGCGCCGCGAACGCCGCGCTTTTGTCCCGCGTTTCTCGAGACAGCCCGTGGACGCGAGGTAAAATCGAGCTACATGTTTTCGTCTGGGACTTTCAGGACTTCTGAATCCTCTTCATCGCTTTGAAATTGTTTAATCGTCTCGCAGTGATACGATATATGTAATATTTCGCTGTGACACATATAACAGCTATTCACTTGTACCGATTTATTTACTTGTCGATTGTCTCACTTGTACCGATTTATTATATTTTTAGATTGTCTCACTTATACCGATTTATCTATCTTCTAATTATATACAAAATAAAAGAGCTATTTAATTCTTCCATTTACAAGTAATTCGTCATAGTTCCCTAAATCTAACAAATAAAGCTCATAGTATACCCAACTATCGTCAACACTTAAATCACAGCAATAAAGAATATTCAATTAGAAACAACTATACTAAATACATACAATTTGTTACCATAATTTTTTTTCATCATTATCTTTGTTCAAGAAAAGTTGTTCTCAATAAACTGCTGTTCTTACTCGCGTTTAAGTAGCGTGTTATTTATCCGACCATGGAGCCCCGTACGATCTCCTAAAGTAATCCCTGCACCGTCCTTATCCGAGTGCATCGGCCACCGACTCCGGTCGTCGAAGGCCGGGCAGATTGCAAAGCTGCTGAAAAAATCGGCTACTTGCTGAATGAAACGACGGCGCGCGGACGACTCTTGCCTGGATCGCGATCGCTCCGCCATTCACCGGAGCCTCTCCATCAATTTTCCGGAACGGCCTCGTAAAAATCGTCGGCTCGCGTCCGTCGTTAAGGTCACCGGGGAATTGCAAATCTCCTGATTATTGCATCGATTGCACGGATTCACCGAACGGGAGGTGGAGCGCAAAGAGTCGCTCGACGGCGGTGAACTGGGTGCGGAGTGACGAGAGAGAAGAGAGGAGAGGAGTGAGCAGGACAGACGGAGAGAGAGTAGAGTAGAGAGAGAGAGAGAGAGAGAAGAGTAGAGAGAGTAATGTCAGAGAGTAGAAAGAGATAGAGAGAGAGTAAAGAGAGACAGAGTTAAAGATAGTAAAGAGAGACATAGATAAAGATAGTAAAGAGAGATAGAAAGATAGCGAGACAGCAACGAAAGGAGAGAGTAAAGAGAGTAAAAAGAGATAGAGAGAGAATGAGACAGCAAAGAGAAAGAAAGATGGCAAAGAGAGATTGAGAAAGCAAACACAGAAAGAGAGAGACCGGATGGGAGTAAGGAGAGAGTGAGAGAGGGAAGGGAGACGGAGAAGTCGAGAAAAGGGAGCAATACGGTACACGGCGCGCACCCGGTACCCTCCATTGGGACGATTTTTCCAGCGGAGGCTGTGAAACAGGTTGTTCCGGTGAGCGAGCGAAAAAGAATAAAGAGGAGGGAAGAAAGATTATAGCGAGGAATGAACGGATGGAGGAGAGGCACAGCCGGTGAACCCGGCCCTTTTTATTCATCTCGCTCGGCTGCTCGGTTCAACGCACGGCGAGCCACGCCGCGAAACCGTCTTGCTGCTGCAACGGCCGAACCGATCTCTCTAACGACACTCTGTCACTCTTTAATCGATTTCGTTGGGCCGGCCGTTTCGAGCGGAACCCGTGCGTGCCGCGGAATCCGCGCGCGCGCGCGCGCCCGCGCGCCTGCAATTATTCAGTCGTCAACGTAATAGGAAAGCGATAATAAATCTCCGCGGCCGAAAGAGTGTTCTCCCGGCCACGAAATCGCGGATATGTACCAGGGCGAGGTGATTAACTGCCTCTGCTAGTCTCCTGTACGGTATTAGGTTTTTGCGGGCACCCTAAGAGCCGGATTAACGCAATCTCACCGGCGATCGGGGACCGTGCGTGCCGCGTTAATTACTCGGTGAACCGTTCTTTGTTCGCGTGCGATTTTAAGGAGGAGCACCATTCTAAAGTGTTAATCAAAGGGATAATATTTAAGCATTTGTTTCGCAAGAAAATTGGTAAATAAAAGATTTGGTCTTTTAAGGAGAATGTTAACGCCAGTTTTAGCTTCGATCTTCAATTTCTTTTTAGAGCAAAGTTGTACAAAATGACGAAGTTATTCTGATTAAGATTACTGACACAGTTGGCTGTGAATGAAACGTCCGAATTAAGCACATTATCGTCGATTCATAAATTAGAAAACATTATTATCTAGAACGCAATTTGTTATATAAAATATTTTCGAAAGTTGTAATAATTGTAAAAATATCCACAGTTTGATTAAAAAAACAAAAGAACAACTTTACATGCTTCTAAAACAGATGAAATTATTACTTATACCATCATGTTTTATACCCAATTGTTTTATGCAGTTTTATACTTCATCCCCTCATTTCTACCATAAATACAAAAAAATCCTAATAATAATCATACTGCAGATCCTTATACAAAATAAAACTTCGATAGCCCTAATTACGTCAACCAAACCTTGTCGCATCCCTAATCGACGACTAAGCAAAATACCAGCGTTAAGCGATAAACCAGCGTTCCGATGTTAATAATCGAAAGAGTTAAAGCGTAGATGGTCACGGGGTTCATGAAGAAGCGTTCCGGCAGCCGGGAGCGTATTAATTGCTAATAGATTTTCGGGCGGACAGGGTCGCCGGCGTACAGGTATTGTTTCGCGGCGATAGTTTCGGCATCGGGGGTCGGCGACAAATTGCCAGAACCGATCTCGCCGCGGCGTTCCGGAATGCCGCCGGTAGACTCTCTAATTGAGAATGTTGGAGAGCAACGGCGCGGGCACTGCGACGGCCGGGTATCGTTTTCGAAAGAGTTCGATATCGCGGGTGGCGGCGGGGAGGGCGACGACGGTCTCCTGAATGGTTCCAATTACGGGGCAAGCTCGTAATAGAGCCGGCGGCCTTGTAACGCGAGCGTAAATAATCGCGTGGCCTGTCTCTCCCCTCCCCCTCCCCCACCCCGGTGAATCTTACCACTTGCTCGGCTTTTTATGGTAATCGTTATGAATGGCGAGAAGAAGAGGTAGCAACGGCGCGTCGCGTCCCGCGTTTTTTTCCCCCGGCTCGGCAGCCGATTTTTCCGTGGCTCGACCGTGATCGAGCCTCTGCCTGGCAAAACGGCGTAACACGGCCGAGAGGGGTCTCGCGAGCAGAGCCCCGTGCTTTTCTGTTTTGCGGGAAAACTGTAACGCGCAATTTGCGATTCTCCATCGGTGCAGCGATTTTTCCGTACGCCGGCCGCGCGCTGTAACATTAAAGTTTTTGCCGCCCGCGAGTCGGACAGAAGGCAAACATAATTAATATAATCTCGTTCGGTAGGATCGCTAACGACGTTGTTTAACTTATTAATCCCGCGACGCGGGACTCTCCCGGGATCATTAAAATAAACATTTATTAGCGCTATTAGATTTTACCGCTGATAAATGTAATAGTCGGGCACGGGCGAGATTTCGCGGGTATCGCGTTCGGTATTATTTTCTCCGCGATCCACCCCGTGTCGTCGAGTTATCGAACGATTCGCGCGATCCCCGCGGACGATCGAATTTTCCTAGGAAAAAGCGAGCGTTCTTTTATTAAAAATTCCGTTCGAAAGACGAGACATATTCCACACGGTGTTCCCATTGGATGGAGAACATTTTCCCCTTAGTTGCCGCGGCGAACGAGGTCTTCTTTCAGAGAGAGAGAGGGAGGGAGTATTTGCAAAGCGTTTCCAGAGTATCTCCTTTATCCGGCAGATCCTACTGGGATTTCGATTATCTAGGGAACTGTATTTCTCATCTCGCCGAGATAATCGAAAAGGTAACGTGTATCCTAACATCTTATTACAGGGTGGCGCGGTAAGAAACCGACGCCGTAATAAAGCCTGCCCGCCGATTGGCTCGTAAACAAACTGTACAGTTATACGGCGGGAAAAAATAAAGCAACGGGGCAACAACCGGCGTGTAACCCGCTAAAAACACAGACTCGCTTTTCCGAAAGCGATCGTAGATCACGGGGAACATTATTACGAGTGGGGGTGGGGGGTGGGGGTGGTGAACAACGGGAGAGAATATAAAGCGATACCTTCTACAACTCCCAAAAGCAATATTCAAAGCGCTCTCCTGCGAAATTTATGCCGAGCTTATGCCGTGCCTGTTACGTGCAAATTCACGTTTACGCAGACAAATTTGTGGTAAAGTCCCTGCTTCTTTTGCGAATGATTTGCGGCGGCGAGGCGCACAGCCGAGGTTCCCCTTAAATCTTGCGCGCGTTGCGCGTGGGAATCGCGGGGCATCGTTTCCGACTTAAAAATTACGCGGTGCTTGCTCGATACGCGAATTTAAATCGAATTCTCTGTTAATATCTTGCGCTATCGCTCTGCTTTCGTGCAGCGTCGATTAGCACTTGCTCGTAATTAATAATTTT
>NC_135780.1:1141098-1142810 GCF_028453695.1 Augochlora pura
GAATTATGCCAGGATCGCCGCGCAGTCTTTTCAGATTGATATCGATCCGGCTAAGGTTCTTATTCGGATCCGCGAGGACCCAGCGCTTCGAGATTGTTCGAACAACATGGTTGTTCTCCCGGGAACATATTTTATTAGAACAGCGAACAATTAGTAAAACATTTTTAATCGATGTAATATTACTCGAGTATATATCCGTGACACTTTATGGTCCATGAGTCTCTTCGGACTCATAATTCGTTGCTATGCTTAACCCTTTGGCTACGGCAGACTTTGGCATAGCCGTAGTTTTTCGAATATTATGTTTTTGAATATTAAAATATTCAATATAATGAATTCTATTACATTAACCCGATATTACTTGAAGTGAACAATAATGTTAAGCTTTTCTTACAATATATAACATAAATATTACACGATATATAATTAATCAAATTTAATAATAACTGGGAGCGTTTGATCTTGACGCCTATTGGCGCCTACAGTACCGGGAAGCCACATGTTTCGGACGCCAATAGGCGCCAACAGTAGTCAAAGGGTTAATTGACTGCACGTTTCTGTCGAGGTTATCCTTATAGAGGTGTCAAGCATTGTTTTCTTCTACTGCACTCAAAGTAATCGTTCCTCTTAATGCCATTGTATTTTATACGAAAAACTAGTTCAAAATTATTTTGTCAAGTATGTATTACCTTCTTTTTTGTTGAAATAAAAATCGTGTTACTGCGTTCTCTGTGAAAAATTAGCAGATGGTTATTTTATCAAGCTTTACTGAAACAAAAGTAATCGTTTCCCTTGATGACGCTATATTCTATGCTCTCTATACGTTTTTATTTGTTTAATATTATATAAAACTACAGAACATATACAGAACAATAGAACATATTATACAGAACAATAGAACATATTGTTGCGCGTTCTCGACGTCCGTCGCGGCATCTCGTATAATCTTTATTTATTTACAGTTAGCAACAACTATTAACACTAATAACAATATATCTGAATCTATTAATATTTATAAACGTCCTCTCGCTTCGATAGCTCGAGAGAGTCTCTCGACTGACTGTCGATTCAACGATTCCGTGACAACCCCGAACTTCTTCTATTTCCTTAGGGGTTGTTCACTATGAAGTATTTCTTCATTACGGCGACTCCACATGATCAACCGCCGTAACAATATTATATAGAACAATAGAATATTTTTGAACTAATGATTCTTCGACCCATTCATGGTCCATAATTTTGATCAACAGAGAAGGGGTCAAATACGGTAAGATCCGCGGGAATCAGCGAAGGAACCGCGAGCGTAGGAGCGGGCCGTCGTTCGACCTAATAACAGAAATAAACAAACCGAGTACAGTCCAATTAGGAGTTAGACCGGCGCGTAGCCGGGGTTAGTTCGTTCACACGTGGTGCCTCCCAATTTCGCCGGTTATACGGTCCGCGAGGTATTCAAAACAAAATCACGGGTCCGGCCGTGGGGTCAGGCTAATGTCCATTTTCGCCAGCCGCGCGTAAACGCCATTCGTACGTAAATTTTGCCCGTCCCGGTCTGTTCCGTGTTTTTATCGGCGGGCCTCGGCGAATTTATTTGCCGGCGAGCAACCCCTGGTTCCAGTTGTCGTCGCTGGATCGGGCCGGACGTGCGGTTCAACGTTCGACGCGATGCATCCTGGCCTCGATAACTTAGAATTCGTCCCCGTTAAAGGGTGGCC
>NC_135780.1:1143310-1180388 GCF_028453695.1 Augochlora pura
GGAAACACCAGGAAGATCCAAGAAACTATACGACGCGTTTCTCAACTTAGTGATGACTATCAAAAGAGAAGCTTTGCATCCATCCACTGTTCTCCTATTAACCAATGTAAAATACTTTCCAGTCCTAGCTTTTCGTTATCCCGCAGATTCAATGATGTTAATGACACTAATTCGGAGCTTTTTGCTAATAAAACAGGGAAACGGAGTTGCGCGAAATTGGAATTGCATTGTTGAAGTAATGGTAAATGTGGAGTAATTCAGTTATATTATAGTTTCGTTGTGATTTCATTATAAAGTAATTCTGTTGCATTGTCGTTGTAATTCAATTACATTGCAAATACTTTACAATTACATTGAATTACAATTACAAAATAATTAAATTATATTGCAACTACTTTAAAGTAATTAAATTATATTATAATTCTGTTACGTTATGGCTACAAAGTAATTCGATTATATTATAATTTCATTATATTGTAGTTACAAAGTAATCCAATTACATTGGAATTCCATTACATCGTAGTCACAAAGCAAGCTAATTATATTACAATTAAATTACATCATAGTCACAAAGCAATCTAATTATATTACAATTAAATTACATCTTTGTCACAAAGCAATCTAATTATATTACAATTAAATTACATCATACTTGCAAAGTAATCTAATTACATTACAATTCCATTCCACAATAGTTACAAACAAATTCAATTGCACTGGAAATTAATTTAATATAAATTAGATCGTGGAATTGAATTACAATACATATTTGAATGAACGCGGTAGATTCGAACGTGAAAAACAGAAGTAAAATTGAAGTTCATCGATAGGAGCTGTTTACCAGCAATAAAGCGTATTCGATCGGAAGCAGCGACGGGATCTCGGCTATCCGTCTCTGGAACAGCACGTTCGCAGTAAACGTCGAGCACCGAAAAATCGTGTAATTTGTTGAGAAACAGGCCCGATAAAACGGTTAACGGAGACATTCGCCAGGGTTCCTTGGCAAAAACCTTAAGTGGTGGTACGCTGGTGTAGAGAGAGCGAGAGAGAGGGAGAGAGCGAGAGAGAGAGAGAGTCCCGATAGGAGGACCGGCATTAATAAAACACGGAGCACGAGCCCCTAAGCGGCTCTAAACGCGATATCAAGCGGAAGATCGACTACCCCGTAAACGAAAATTAACCTAAAACTCGTATTTTACGGCCGACTGGCTGGTTCCTATTGCTGGGTCGCCTCGGGCCCGGCTGCCGGGTGAAACCGCGACTCTGGGTAATACAGCATCAAAAATCGAATGTTCCTAAAACCAAACAATTTCCCGTTTTATGTGCAGTTATTAACAAATAATGACCCAACTCAATTTTTCATATGCGTAAAAATTTAAGGATCAATCAACGATGTTTATGTGCATGTTCTATTGTTGAATAAACGATCTTCGTGTAAAATAAGAGCATGATGAATCTATTTGGTTTTTAAATCATTTCAAGAAGGTAAAGGTTGTATATTAATATTTTTACTGAATTCTTTTCGGTGCTCTTGGGATTATTTTGAAAAACCTTGAACTTTTTTAAAAATATTTTCAGATGGATTATATTGCAAGTCAATAAATTCAGTAATTTAGCACTCGGAATTAATATATTAATATTCACGTAACTTATAAATAGCTGACATGGACCATTAATGGTATCAATCATTAAAACATAATTACGACTATAATTGAAGCACTATAAAAATGTCTGTCATTGTTAGGCAACGATTTTTTATGCAGAATAAAAATTGTTCGCAATAATTGCAGTATAAAGAAGCTACGCAGACATTTATTTCATTTCCGAGTAATTTCAATTAGCTGAAAATAATGAAGATGGGTTCTGAAATTCGTTAAATGCTTTTTATTATTTTGTATCTGACCTAATTATTTTGGTTATAAATAACTTACCTAAAAGTGCGCTAAACGACTTGAATTCTTTTTAAATGATAGGACTAGCCTTCTATACAATGATTAAATGCTTTTCCAATTTAAAAAAGATTAATATCTACGAAATGCTTTTTTTAAAGTATCATATTATTTTATAATTATTTATTATAATATTTTATTATTCATAAATTCTTTATAAATATTACATTATTAGTAATTACATTAGTAATTACATTATTAGTAGATTTTTTACATTATTAGTAAAATTAGTAAAATTAAGGAAAAAGCGTTTGATCCCCTAGTATACTAACCCCTCTGCCATCGAAAACAAATTCAAGTGATTTAAACCAGTTTTGTAAAACATTCGACCGTTTTAAGGTAGGTCCACACGCACCAGCTCCCGGTCGTACACGGACATCGATCTCGCGGCAACGCGGTCACGAACGTAGGCAGGCTGATCTCTCCCAAAACGAAAGTTATCGAGCCGATCCAGGGGAGAATCGCAGTTTGGCACCGACTCGCCGGCGGCAATCGTTCCCGGCGGCCATCATCGTCCCACGGACCGTGTAGCGTGCACTTAGCGGATAACCATGACCGATCAACAGATTTTGAGGAACACGGCCGCGCGTCGGATAGCGGTTCCGGACCCGGGGGAGGGGCGCGGTGCGTCTATCAGGCCGGTGTTAGAGGATTAAAGGCCGCAGCAAGAATCAAAGCGAAGCGTGTGCGTCAACGTCGCGGCGCGTCGCGTCGGTTCGTACACCCCGGGCCTGGCTCGGCCGGTTCGACAGCGTTAATTAATTTCGACTAATTGCTAATACGACACTCGAACTTCCCGTAATTAGAGGCGATTAATTCGGAAAGCTATCCCCGGAGGGCCCTCTCTCGTTCGATATCAATCGTTTACCGGCCGACCCCGAACCGGCGGCGCGCAGCACGGCCGCCGCCGTCTCTTTCGGCCCTCGGCGTCGAACACGTCGGCGACGATTAGAGGGAAGATCCCTGCGAAACGATCGTTAGAAGGCCGCCGCTCTGGACCCTCGATCAGCGGAGCTCGCCGATCCGACGAGGACATTATCGTTACATCCTATCGACGCCGGTTTAACACGTGTATGGTGGAACCGATTGCCAACGAAAATTCGATGTTTCCTCGTTTCTTGCATCGATTTTGGGAATAATGGATTCAGACGAACTTATTTCTTGACCGACTTTCCTTTATCTATTTTTTTCTGATTCAAGAGGAGTTAATATCGATTATTCTGCGTGTAAATCGTTAAGAAGGGTATGGCCAGGGGTGAGAGGGTAATTTATTGTTAAAATAGGTATCTACTAGTATATATGAATGAATGAATTAATAATACCAAGGAAGATGGATATGATTTTTTAAAATGAAATTGTTAAGAATTGAATAATCGAATGATTAGAGAAGTTGATAATGTGATGCGATTGAAACATTGTGTTTTCGTTTTGTATTTAATAATATTAATAAAACGTCCTTAATGAAATGCTAAACATTATTAATAAAATACGATTGACAATATATTATTAATAAAACATCATTAATAAAATATTATTAAACAAATACTATTAATATCGTCATAGAATCTATTGAGCAGTGAGTAAATACATATCCTTTACTTCAAGCATAAATACCATTCATAAAATACTATTAATCAAATACTAGTATTATCAACGAAATACAATTAATAAAATATTCCTAACAAATTATCTTCAATCAAACAGCATCGCTAAAGTGTTCTCAATATAACATCATAGATACAACCATCGTCGACCATGAACCTCCACGTAAAACTTGAAGACGCACCTGATCGAGATCTGTGAATAGATCCCCCCCGGTAAGATCTCGCCAGACGGGAAAGTAGCTCCGGCAGCCTTTCGGCTGGCCGATCGAAATGAATTTATCGCTTTACCTGAAACAGAAAGAGGGGCCCTGATTAGCATTCACGTTATTGCGCTGGATGCAAATTCCGCGAAGTCAGATTACGCGGAGTTGCCGTGAAATATGGTAACTTTGGAAAACAGCTTGCGCTTTTAGAGCGACGTAGTCTGATTCTAAAGCTGATTTATTGAAACGGAAGAGGGGGGGGTAGGCAATGGTTCCCCCGATGGTAAAAGACCCCGTGGCTGCTGCTGGTACACCGGAAAACCCGGCCGTGTAATTGAACGAGACACACACAGGAACCGGGCGCAGGAGCCAACGTGTAATAACCCGGCAAAGAGATGTTTCCCATGCATTAAAATAAATTCGAATAACGAAATATATCTTCTTCGGGCGCGGCCGGTTCTCCGGGGAAATTACGCTGACGATTAGTATTCGACCCAAAGGATTAGACGTGCTTGATATATTACTTTTTGCAGTGAACCAACGGGGGAGGGCACCGGCCACGATTAATCTATGCGAAACTTTTGTCTCGACGATGGTTCCGCCGCATTTCGCAGCTCTAATCGCGATGCGGATTTGTCAGCTTGTGTTTTCGTTGCATGCTCGTTTTTCTAGAGGTTCTTTCTGTCAAATCGGGTATATATTTTTCGAGACGTTTTTGGATGCTATGGGTTTAGACGGAGGACTGCGGTTGCAGGGTCCTTTTGACCCGGCGTCCTATCAATTCGATTTGCGGAAATTTTAGATCAATTTCTGTTACACGAGAATCAACAAAAAGTTCAAAAACGTGGTTTGAAAATTAATGAATACAGCTAAGAGTTGTTAATTATAATGTTTCCATCCTGTTATGTGTAGTTGCACAGTTAAAATATTCAGATTCATTAATTTCATATTTAGATTCATACTCAATTTCATATTCAGAAACATAGAGCTGAAATGTACTTTACGCTCCGTAAATAGTGTATATCTACTTTTATTATTACTTAATATTATCAGTATTACTTACTATAATATCACAACGTTGTCACAGTCCGAATAAATTGATCATATTAATTTAATCTTATCGCTTCTTACCTTATTCGTACTCTGCATCAAATTAACTTACAACTAACAACTTTCCGTATATATTTAATAAAGAAAAATCGCTCCCTCGTCCAAGATTTAAATTATGCTAAATCGACGACTGCAATCGCGACGTCAAGGAGCCATTTGCAATCGTGCGGTAGTTTCGCGGTGCCGAGAAAATGACAATTTCTTTAATTCGCGCCACGCGATCGGAATAAACAGAAATCGCTGCCATTAACATTGATCGACGCGCAACTATGTGTGTGCGTGCGTGCACACATTACGGTGAACGTACGCGCCGCGGCAAGTAGAGTCGTCCGTAAATGATCGTGCTAGACGCGGCGATAAAATCGGCGCCGATATTTATTAAAATTTCAATATCCGCGTTTATCTGGCACGGATATCAGCGGGCGCAACATTCGCGAACGGTGACACATAAAATTCACGGCGCAGCCGATAATGCAGCCGTCGACGATCTTAAATAAACCGATTTTCCATTTTGAGAACGTTTAATAACCGCGGCGGCGCCGCGCGCTCGCCGACAAAAGGAACGAACGCTCTTTATTAAACCATTATTAATGCGCCGGGCATTATTATTTAGCGACGAATAAACATTTACCGGGGCGGACGTAAAACCCGTTCGAGAAACAGAAGCGGGTCGAGCCGCGGACACGGTGTAATTTTCTTTATCTATTCATCGGGCAATTACCTCGAAACTTTTCAGCTTATTACGGCGTCGGTCGAACAGCGCGCGCGCGCGCGCACGCACGCACACAGAGAAATGGATTATGTCCTTTTATGCTTAGCCGGCCAGATAATATCGGCCGCGAACCCGAAACTGGGTCCACGCGCGCCACCGGCAAGAATATCGCCGCGATAAATCATCGTCCCCCCGAACGCAGTGAGTTATCATTCCCTCGGGGGGACCACGATCTTCTTTCCGTCCCGAATTTTCTCCAAAGTATAATTGACAATCCAAGTTTCGCGATGGATGATTCTTGTTCGAGATGTATGCCCGGCGGCCGCTCGGCGTCCCGCGTTCGCTCCGAATGATTCGCCCGGCGAGCCATTGCTCTCGCAACGGTCTCCGAGCGGACCGCGGATGTTAGGCGGATTAAACGTAACACACGCTAACCTATCGACTGGCGGACATATATTTGAAATATATTGCTTTCTAATGTTTGTCAAATTCGATTTTTCATGAAAATTTCATTTCCATGGTCTTTGTTTTATTTATAATTAGACCACGGTTTTTAAGCATTTGCGATGAAAGCCATTAATATTGAAGACAGAATATTTTTATATTTTGCTGAATTTATTTAGATCAATGAGAGAATAAATATACTTTTATTTTCTTTCCTTTTAACTCATTCAAAGGATATTTATTCTGCATAATATATTACTTATGATAGAAATAGTGTATTGTAAGCGTAAATTATATTCGTACAAATTTAATGAAATCAATTTCTGTTCAGAAAGAATAATACCTGGAGATTTTTTAAAAATATTGTTTGGGGATTAACGAATAAAGCTGAGGATTATTAATTAAAATATGTTCATCCTGTTATGTATAGTTGTACAATTGTTAAAATATTTCCATATTCAGGAACGTTGCATAGCTTATGTCTATTATGCTGGATCGTGTTTTCTATTTTGTAAAATGTCCATCGATTTTTATTATCATTTAATATCAATAGCACTTAATATTATTATTATTACTTATTTTTATTAGTATTACTTATTATTATTAATATCGCTTAATATAATTTTGCAATGCTATTATACTTGGATAATTAAGAATTACGGTTGCATAGCTGCAACGAAGAGGATATTTGGATAAAGAAAGATACTTTTTAACGAGTCATGATAATTGATCATTACGAGGATGATCATTACGGACCCGGAGAAACACGGAACGGTCGAACATGGAAAGCGATTATGGGGTATATTTATAAGTTAAATGGTCGGCCCTGAATCTGTCTCGTAGACTCGTGGCACGAGCTACGCTTCTTCGACAACCACGTAAAAGGCCCTGCCAGCTGCGTGGCAGGTGAAAGGATTCACCTGCCTACAAGCTGCCGCCGTATATATCCCTACCGATCTCTCGCGAGCTCCACTTGCCACATGGATGCTATCTCCTTTCGGGTAGCACGATTAGAGGGGCACTTTCTAGCGTCTAGAGAACAGGAGAGATTATGTTGGATTTCGACTTTCGAGTCGTTTACGGGTCTCCGTTCTTCAGCTGTCTTCTAGATGCCCACCGTCATTTGCTGTCTTTGGGCGCTGTATTATTCTTAGCACCTTGTTTGCGGTGGCACCAGCCATGTGTCAGTGATCGAATTATTGAACATTTAATTTTTACGTTAATCTTTCAGTATTTCTTAATTTTATTTTTAGATTCGCGAGAGGCAGAGATGTAGTTAAAGTAATTGATGTCACATCATTTTACTTTAGAATTTTTATTTCATTGAATAAAATACTTCAATGCCATG
The DNA here is from genome assembly GCF_028453695.1 of Augochlora pura. NCBI lineage: Eukaryota > Metazoa > Arthropoda > Insecta > Hymenoptera > Halictidae > Augochlora > Augochlora pura. Next base: position 1,150,681 of record NC_135780.1, read on the forward strand.
AAATTTGTGAGATTTTTGGACGTCAAAGTATTAAACAACTCAATTGTCACGAATATTTTACAGTGTCCTGGTTTATTTTAACAATTCTGACAGGTGCGATGAATTTATTCTTCGTATTTTGTGGATTTCGTTGCGGATTTCTATTATTAAAATTATAAAATATATCTTTTTTAATATATTATAATAAGAAATATTACATTTATAAAAATTGTTAAGTAGTAAAACTATTGATATCAAGAATCAATTTCGTGCACATAATGCATAAAATTGGACTTTATTACATAGAATGGAAATACTATAAGCCAACAAAATGATTTCAGATTTACAATTAAAATGGCTCCGAGTGCAAAGCGTTAATATATCTTAATAGCCATCCTAACGGCTGCCATAAAGACTGGTATTAATAGAAACATTTAATTCAGTGGCTACAGTAAACGTAGCCTCTTCATCGTCGAAACCGACGCGTTATCAAGAGCATTAAGATAACCGTGACGCGAGTCCGTTTCGCTGAAAAGAGACGATCGTTCTACACGACCAAATGCATACGTTTAACGACACTATATCGATACCGGGACGAACGAGGAAGCGGTTGACGGTGCGGCAACTTTCGAAATGACTCGTCCGATTAAAAAATCGAACGATGAACGCCGACGAAGAAGAAGCAGTCGCGAAGCGATCGCCGATCGTGAGTGACCGATCGCCTTTCATCGGGCTTCGTAACTCTAGCTACACCGACGATGTAACGGCACAGCGTCGTCGCGCAGCTCTCGGCTCGCTCTATTTCTCGAATTAATCGAATCGTCGATCGTCGGACGCGCCTTATCGCGCGCGGCTCGCGTTAAATTTTAAATCGGAGGATTCCAATTAGAATACAGGACCGGTTGCACGGGGGCCGACAGAAAAATCAGCCGAAACCGACGGCATCGTTGTTTAATGGCGCCGAAGCTGCGCTCGTTTCGGACGCTCGGGCGCAATTACTATCGTTGATCGATCACGTCGCGGCCAATAACACAATAACTGCGCGGCGCGCCATTAATTATACCGTCGCGAACTTTACAACGCGAAACGTCCACGCAGAAAACCAATTTCCATTGTTTGCCCGACTCTTTAATCACGGAATCCTTCACGACCGAATAAACCTTCCGCTTCATGAACCACATGCGCGCGGATCCGCTCGCCCCAGAAACGAAAAGGAGCTGTTTAACGGCGCGCCGTGCGCCGGGCCGATAACAACAAATGAAATTCGACGGGTCCTCCGCGGGAATTACGTGTGCGTGAAACGCAACGCGAAGCGACGAGCGGATATCGAATTTGCTTTCTTCGTTCTTTTTATTGTCAGATCGAACAACGACGTCACTGCGACGTCGCCGCGAAACGAAAATTCTGCCGCTCTCTTGAAACGGTGCTTCGCGTCACGGCGTCCGTCTTGTCGCGACAGTGACCGGTATTATTCGACGCGTTACGATTTCGTTGCGAGCGACATCGACGAATCCCGTAGAACTGTAGACGCCGCGGATGTTGATGGACTGGAACCGCCCCCGTTGGTAATTGTCCCCGTGATTTATGTCGCGGGCTCTCGGTTGATCGAGCCGTTTTTAACGCGACCCGTAATACCGCGAATTTTTCGGTTTATTATTTAACCATCAGTCACGGGGAAGTGCCGCGCCTTTTACAGGACGTTTCATGCGCCGCTTTTATATAAACCGCGGGTTTCCATGCATTTCCAACGTATCGAAACCTCCGCGGTACGCGGCGAACCGAGCATCGCGATAAAATTTCGCCCGTGTCACACCCTACCGTAGTATTAACATTTCGAGTTTCTTCGCGCCTGTCGAATCGCCCGCGACGGATCACACTTGCGATCGATCGAAGCAACGTGTAATACGCATTCCAGATACTTCGTGAAATTTGAAGATCATTTTTCGATCTGAGACTTAAAAAAGCTTTTCAACTTCTATTTTTTGGATTCTCTTTCTGGGTGCTTTTTAATTTGATTTCCAGGACGCGCCTGCGCGACGAATAAAATTAGCCCGCAATTTCCGACCGAAAAATCGGAAACTCGTCGTCGGCAAAAGGGTCGAAAGCATAAAATAACCGATTTCCCACAATCTCTAAAAATAATAAGAAATCTTTTAAAGCCAATCGAATATAATTCCGTCGCTGCAAATTCGAACAATGTAGAATTGTCCATAGAATTACAGAGCAGCGTACGGTGAACAGAACTTGCCGGAGGATACGAAACGTTTGCGAAACAAATCCCGAGACAACAAAGATTAACCGCGCGACCCTGAAGCCGAGAGTATACGTCGCCCTTTTCCGTGACCATTAAAAAATCACGGCCGATACCTTTTGCGAAATTAATTGGCCGACCTTCTTCGGTGCCTGAAAGTGTGCCGAGTCCGCCTACGATTTATAAATCAACATAAATAAAGTCGGCCGATCTTGCAAAGCGCAAAAGTACACGCGGACCAGGACCTACGAAATCAATGCGCCTACATAATCCAGCCCAGGGAAACTGAACTGGGTTAATCCGTTCAGCCGTAGCTCAAGATAAAAATAATAAATCAAGCTCCCGGTAACGCGTCCGTTTCATCAACTGCGCTCGTGTACGCGGCGCACACGGGCTAGCAATCATGGACTGTGAAAATCAGGTGATGGAGGGCCACTTGGGACTGCGGGCACAGGACTGGCTCGATAACTGTTTCAATTCCTGATTAGTGTAACAATAGCTGGATTCGGTTTCTTGGTCGTCTCTAATGGGTCGGTGACATTTCTTGCTATTTCCTCATGGGGTGTACTGATTCGTTCAGATTGCTAGCTTTTTCTTCTTCTTTTTTTCTTGTATTTTACTTTCCTTTGCTTTTTATTAGTTTAGTTTGTTTAGTTTAGATTCTTGTTAGTAATTGTTATTTTTTAGTGGAATGTGCTCTATTTGAATGTTTTATCCAGATTTCTTACATTTTGAATTCTATTTTCTTCTTTCTTGGTCTATCTTGGTCGATTTCACTCTCTCACCGACATTTCTCATTCTTTTTTACACTATTATGTTCAATTTTGTTCTTCATTAACATTTTTTACACTCTTTTACTATATTTCTGTATTTCTAACTCTCTCGTTCGATTTTTCCATAAAGATTTCTTGCAACGATTCTCCTTGACGTTAAAGCTAAAATATTGCAGCACAATAGAAACATATAAAAGACATAGTATAAAAATTGTTTAATCTGCAAAATTTATATCGAACTTGGAAAATTTCCAAGTAGATATTGACACGTCGACATTTAATTGCAAAATTTATCTAGGTTTAATTATCTAGTTGTAATTTGTCTACTATTACAAAATTTAAAAAAAGAAGAGAAATACATCTAACTAAAAAAGCTAACAAAGCTAATTGAAATGGCCAATAAATTTATGGAGCGAGTTTATAATCATTTCTGCAACCCTTATAACCATCAAATAACTTTTACAAAGAACTACTTGCTAATAACAGAAGCCAAAAGCCTGGCATAAAACAATTTCTTGCACCAAAAAACAATGCGAAGCTATCGTTCTATCGGGTCGCAGTACTATCATCGGTTCATCAGAACCCTAAATGCTACCCCATCTAATTCTCTGTCAACGTCTCCCTCGTCCCAGTAGCGGTAAAAAGCAGCAGCAAGTCGCAGATTCGTGACTGGAGGTAAATCCCACGAGTTTGCAGGTACTCGGAGCCAAAAGCCAAGGGATAGAGGAAGAGAAAGAAAGAGAGAGAGAGGGAGAGAGAGGGAGAGGGAGAGAGAGGGAGAGAGACCAGTTGGGATCTGGTAGCAAACGGACGCAGCCGGGAAACAAAACGTGACGGGCGGCGGTGTCGGTGCACCCTCGTCGCTCTGTAAACAGTCTCGAAGACTGCGGCGCCCGGGTATCGCGGCACTCGAGCAGAACGCTCCGAACGGAACGGAACGAAACGGAACGTCTCACGGAAGCGGAGCGGAGCGAAGACGGGGCGGAATAGGAGGAGGCGGAAGAGACGGGTCGAGGCAGGTGTGTATTGCAGGTGCGGCGGCCGCCTCGAGACTGGGAGAGCTCTCCCCCCGACCCTTTCGGACTCGGAATTACCGAAAGCAAACTTTCCGCGTTTAATGCGGTTAAGCCATAATCGGATCTTCCTGCTCGATACGGAGCGTTGGCTGCGCGGAAGGTCTTTAGGGGCTCGTGCCGGCCGATGCGACGCGGCGCGGCGCGGCGCAACGAGCTGGCTCCTTGTGTCGCGACATACATACCCGAACCCGGAAACCCAATAAGTGTGAAAATGTCCCTTCGATTGGTCCCCCGCTCGTTACGTCGCCTCGTTTTCCCGATCTCCCGCCGTAGCCATACACAGACGACCACGCGCGTCTCTCGTCTTCCTTCGCGCCCCCCCTTCGTTCTGCTCCCCCCGCCTACTTTGTCCTCTTTGCTCGTCCGGACGCTCTCTTGGTCCACTCAGGACTACCCCTCGACGCGGAGAACCTGGCAACTACCTAAACCGCAGTAAAGTACCCTGAGGTGGAACTTTCGAGTGTTGATTCAGCAGTGACTGGCGATCGGGCTCCGAGCCGTGCCATTGTGGTTGCTAACCACCAGCCGGCTACTTTTCAGCCGAATTAATTTAAGCTACTTACGGCCCGGCCGTTGCCGCAATGCGTTTTTTAATTTCATTTGTTGCGTCGCACGGCCGAGGCGTGCGGAACACCGCCGAGTCATTCGCGTCCGAATCACCGTCGGGCTTTAGTCGGATTGTTTCGGGTAAATATTTGTCGATGATCGTTGCACGAATCAATCCATTGCAGTCGAACGTTTATTCCTAGTTCGTAGCCCGTTGTTCTATTTATTCGAACATTTCTTAATTCGTAGGAAATTATTCTATTCACTCTATATTATTACTTTATCTGCGTATTAAAATAATTCTGTATCCAAATAATTCTCCCATATAATTATTTATTTTCTTCAAGATTTTTATTTAACCCTCAGCCGCCACGCCCCGAGTCAATACGAGCCACGTTCTACGCGAAACTAAAAAAGTAAAATTAACAATTAATTCGATATAAAGAAAACGGATACGACGAATTCTGCGTTGCATTCTATGGATTTCAATTCCGGGCACGTTCCTCTCTAAAAAAAATAATAAATACGAGGAACTCTATTAATGCGTACCGCGCGCAGTAAAATCGTCGAAAAGGTGATACAATCAGCAATTAAGGGGGAATGCGAATGTTAATATATCGCATTAAAAACTTGGCCTGAAAAATGGTGTCACTGTGTGAAGTGACGCGATCCAGTTGCCTAACTAGCTCCGTGGCAACTCTGTATGCAACAGACAACTTTCTGAAGCGAAAAACTAATTTGCTGGCTTGATATTAACGAGGGTTCCTCTACTGGACTACTTGAAAGAGTCCCAAGAAGGTGGAGTATAGCTACTCCGCCTAATACAGCGCCATGATAAATCGATGCAGAAGGCAGAGTCTTCTTCCCTCTATTCCACCTTCGAATTTATGCTCCGCTATCTCTACACAGATTGCGATCAACTTAATTCTTTTAGAAACAAATATACATGTTCTAATTAACGGCTCGGATGATTTATGGCGCTGCCTCGAAAATTGCTGCTCTCATAATGGAAATTTAACTCTCGGCAAATTTTCGGGACGAGATCTCGAAAATATGTTTTCGTAGAATTTTGTTTACCGAAAACTCAGACACGCGGGAAATTAATTTTGTAAATATATTTCTCACGCAAGAAAGAATTTTTTCATCAGCAAAATGCGAACGTAGAAAATATTCCGAAAGCTTTGTTTTTATGGAAATGAAGATGTTTCTAAAATTGTGTTATCGCTGTTTGTTTGCTATTGATTGTTGTTGCTTATATTTGATCGCTGTTGCTTATTTTATACCGCGACGGGTTGTTCCACGTCGTTGTTGCTTCTGCCACATTCCGAACCGTTCCAACAAATTTCTCTTTTCCATGGAAAACCTGCAAGTCCCGCGAAAACCCGCGATCGGAATGGCATGCGCTCGGTTTACCGGACAAACGTTCTAACTAAACTAATTGCCTCGAACGCCTTAACCACCGCAACGACGTTGTCCCGGAGACTCTTTCCTCGAGTCCAGGTGTAATTTCTCATCGTTGGAATTTCGCCGTGTGCTCGGCAATACGAAACCGCCTATCTCGCCGGAGCGGCGACGGTTCCCCCCTCTTTGTGGTTGGGAACCTTTGTATCGCCTTCCGAGTCGCCATTTTCACGTGCCCCGGCCGTTCAATTAATTGTGTGTCGAGCGAGTTTGCGTAACGCGCGTAACGAATAATTACCGGGTCGTGGAAACCCCGTCCTAATGACGACGATTACTCGCGAAAGGAGTTTTTCCAGAGAGCGGCGGCGGCGGCAGCAGTTGCCCCTTTATTCGCTCCTCGGATAACGCTGGGAATAAAAACGGTCTCCGACGACCTTAGTCCACCGTCTCGATATCTGATTTCTTCGCTACTCCTCTCTCTATCTCTCTTTCTCTTTCTTTCTCTCTTCTCCGTTTTTTTAAAACTGACTGCGCCGATTAATGCTCGCTGCGGCCGTGAATCGCTCGCTCCATTAATTAAATAAGTCGCTTCGCGAATTAAAGGAACGCCGACTTGCTGACGCGCGATTTGAGCCCTTTGAACTTGGATAATTATCGTGGACTAGTTAATTCATGATGTTACACTTTGGCATTGGGTTCGGCAAATGCGAAACCTGCCGGAGAGGTTCTTCGTTTGGTCTTTGAAATTATTTTAATATTCTGATTATTTGGGATTGGAGTATTATAATAGTATTAAACTAGAAATTTATTTATCAATAAATCTACCCCCGGGCATTCTTTGTAAGCCCGGGGGAACAGTTATTGATAAATAAATTTGTAGTATTAATCATATAGGTAATAGCAAGCATGTGTAAAATTATGCGGTATGAATGATATTAAATATAATTGAGTGTATGATATAAATAATGCTAGATATAATTAATTATACGATATAAATAATGCTAGATATAATTAATTATACGATATAAATAATACTAGACAGGTATAATTATGTGATATAAATAATACTCGATAGGTACAATTATGCGATACACATAATACTAGAAAGGTACAATTGCACGAATAATTATATTATATAAACATACTTATGAATTCTTAATTATTCATTGAATATACTCGAATAATTGTCGGACTTATTAATTGTTTAAAAGTCGTGAAATTGGCCGGGATAACCGCGTTTCTTCTCGATATCGTTCCATAAATGCATCGCAGCCTTAACAATAACTGAAACACGTTTTAACGTCAAAAGTATATCATCGGTCACTGGGAAGTTTCGACAGCGAAACATTATTTCTTCTCGCTTCGATATCAGAAATCAATACATCGGCGGAGCATTGAATCGGCCGCGGCGCGCTTAATTAAATTCATAGAATAACAGGCGAGCGCGCGCGGGCTTTTCGCCGTTTCGCAACTCGCCGCGGGAAAAACAATAATGCCGTTCGACTCCCCGGGATCGAAATGGAGCGCATAATTCGCTAAACACTTTGTATGATTGATGAAATTTTGGCGTTCGCCCGGAAACAATTCCGTGCGCGCGCGCGCACCCGCGCACGATAAATCGCACAGTCCGCGGAACAAACGGCGGCCGTTTTTGAAGATAAACAGATTTTCACTTGTTTTAATGTCTTCGACGGTAAACATCGGATTGCGCTGCATTCATGATAGAACACGGGCGTGGGGTGGGGCGGGGTGGGGTGGGGCGACATCCGGATGGCTCCCGGCCCGCTTCAAAAACGGCCGCATTGTTTTATCGTACATTGAATAATCGGCAACCGAATATTTACAGTCGCGAACACATAATACTAATCGGTCGAGCTTTTTCCAGAAAATAATTTGCGACGACGATAATACCTGGACGTTGTTAACGAGATTCCGTTTTTAAGCTCCTTGAATTTCGCGAACGCGAAAATCCTTGGCGATCTGCGTCGCTGATTAAATTATCGCTGTTTACGTTATTCGTGCAAGGTACTGTTTAAATTATTCGTACGAAATGCTGAATAAATTATTTGCATGCACTGCTGTTACAATTATTTCTATAAGTTGCTGTATAAATTATTTTTATCAATTGCTGTCTAAATTATTTTAATAGATCGCTGTTCCAATTATTCCTTTAAAATGCTGTCCAAATTATTTTTATAAATTTCTATTTAAATTACTTCTATAAAATGCTGCCTAAATTATTTTTATAAATTGCTATTTAAATTATTTCCATAAATTGCTGTCCAAATTATTTCCATAAATTGCTGTTCAAATTATTTCCATAAATTGCTGTCTAAATTACTTTTATAAAATGCTGTTAAAACAATTTGTATAAATTGCAAGCAAAATAATGCCGCGTTAATGAGCTCGTTTCGGGAAATCGGGGGACCGGGATGGTGGGATCGAACGTTCGTAAAACTATTCTCGACGAGCCGGAAAGGGGCTTTATTAAAATGCGGTAAAGCGGCGAAAGAATTGCGGGAAAAATGAAATTATGAAATTGAGCGGAACCAGACGGAATAAGTCGAAACTATTTGTTCTGTCCGGCTGTTATATTTTCTGCGGACGGGGAAGCCGTGGAATCCGCGACTTTAATTACACGACCCGGTGGAAGAGGAATCGCCCTCGCAGTTTGACGAGGAAAGTTTTATTCGCCGGTATCAAGTATCCTTCGCTTGTGCCCCGTCTACAATCACGCGATAAAGATATCGCTTTAATTACGACAGTTCCTCGGGCCGAGGGTGGCGGCGGAGGGGAGGGCCGGAGAACCATTCCAGCCGTGCGTGCATACTTCTTCGATGTTCCAATCTAAAGTGGCCGCGCGACGGCTTAAAGACGGCGAGCCCGTTCCGAGACGGTTTTTTGCTGTTCCGCGGAAAGGAAACTGCGCGGGGCTGCGCCTGAACGCGAGATAATGGCGGCCGATAGATACGGCGTTTTGATATTTCCGTTGGAAATAGTTCGCGGCGTACGTCATCTGCTGGAAACGTAAATGCAATCGTTAAATTTGCTTTTCCGTCGTTCGGCGAAGGTACCCGTGTGCCACGCTCTTAAATGCCGGAAATAAAGAACATTTTCATTATCTTCGCAGCTGCTCGTACGTTAGCGAAATTGAATTTTTTTAACAAGCATCGAGTTTCTTCTTATCGCCGGTTTATGCTCCCGTAAACATTGTTCGCCGGCGGAGGGATCTCTATGCAAAGCGTACGCTTCCACGGAACGATCGCGAGATGCGGGAATTATGTAACGATAAATCCTTTGACATTTTAGTTTAAATACGTTGGACGATGTTACACGAGTCACCCTACAATGTCGGAATTAATTATTAATTTAAACGAGCTGGAAATCTTGTGCTCGATGCTTGAGATGCGTATCGTTAATGAACGAGATAATTGCAATTGTTCGCAGTCGTGGAATATATTCATTAATTCGATTCGCAGTCTTTTTGGTGTGGTTGATAGCCGGGTGATTTTCAAAAACACGCGACGTCGCGTACTCGATTAAACTTTTTAATGGAGGTCGATAAATAGTTTCAGAAACACTGACTATGGTCCCGTTAAATTATACCTCGTAGTTTCGCCGGTACCATCGATTCTAACCGATCCGTCCGATACAATATTATATACCGAGTCGTTTTCGGCAAACAAAAAGCGAACAGTTTATGCGGACCTATTAAATAAATTTTCGAAATTCGAGTCTCGCGCGGAGGCGAAAAAACACCGGTACTCGGAAATTTCCGTTCGCATTAAATAAAATAATATTTCCAGCGAGCGGAATCCCGGCCGGGTTTATCGAGAACCAGTTCGCCGATAATAAAGCTTGTTAAGCGTTTGTTAAAACCGTTCCGTGAAACGGACTTCCCAGTATTTGGTACTCCATTAGACAGGTGTAAAGCGTGATGTCTCGACAGCCAATTTGCAATGGCATTCCCCGGATGTACAGACCACGTGAAATCGTTAAACAAATAATAAAGCGTTAAACATTTCTAAAATAATTCAAAGAGATTAAACGTAGTCGTTTGAAGTATGGTCAGTGACGAAACTAGACGAAAAATGTACCCTCGATCTTCGTTAACGGAAACGTTCCGTGAAACCGCCGATCGCGCGCGAACGGCCTAATTATGTCGTTACAACGACGTCCGCCGATTAATTGACAGTCGTTCAACCGCAAACAGTTTCATCGGTGCCCAGCCGCAGTCGAGAATGTCGAATTTATGGGCCGGCGAAACATTCTAACCAGATAATGAAATTTTGCCGCGCGCGCGCGCGCCCGCGCCGGCGACGGTTTTTGGCCGGGGCCGGGGCGTGGCGAAGGGGTTAATAGAGAAATGCATAAAGTTTCCGGCGCGCAGGTAGCACGGTGAAAAACGGGTAGCGCGGCCAGGCCCGTCAGAAGAATCCTCCCTTGGAATAATTACCGTTTCTCCCGGCAAACACGGCCGCCTTTAACGACACTCCCTCCGCGCGTTCGTCCCTCTTTTTGTCGCCCGCGAACGAATCCGTGCGCGGCGCAACAGAAATTCCGCAGGAATGTCGGCCCATTAAGACGTTTCGAAGATCTATCCAGCGCGGCCTATGATCGTCGGGCAGATCGTTGGCGGATTGCTGGAAATCCCTCCGAGAGAGAACCTCTTTCCGGATTAGGAGACCGGATCGGCCTCACGGCGGAAACGAGTCTTCTCACACGAGGCCTGCTCGGCTTCGACGCGTACCAGACTGTGTCGAATGACCCGGCACTCTGATGGACAACACCTGACACGTTCGAGCCGTTTCTTCCAGCGTTTTTCGAGCGGATCGGAGCCGAGGGTTTTTGCCCGCGACGCGGACGACGCGCGATCACGACGACGCCGCTGTTTTGCCCGCGTAATTCGCCGCCAGTTATTCTTTTGTTAGCGCGCGAGCTCTTGGATAGTTCAGTGACGGGAAGACGGAAACTAACGGATATAGTTTTAATGATCCACCACGTCGGCTTAAGGAAAGATTCCGTAGCGGGATCCGATCGGCCGAGACCGCGAAAAAACGTGCTTTCGTCGCTCTCGATTGCTCAGGAAATAATACTCGCGATTAAGTGCGTTGCTTCTTGGAGAATGATAGCGTTTGGTGGAGGCGCAAAAACCACGTTTGAACGTCTGGAATTTTGTTGGGAATTCGATGTTGATGTTTTTTTGAATTTATTCGTGAATTAATGGAAGCGATTGAGTACGTCAGATTTTATGTAAAAACGGTGGGAACTTTGATATGCACATCAGGGATTTTGTTCACAATGATGTATAATATAGTTTGGGTAAAATTAAGGTGAGTTTAAGTCATCATTTTGTGGGATTCGAATTTGTTAGTAGATTGATATTAATAATTAAGTAAAGCGATTATTAGGAATATAGCACATCTAGTACTTGATGAAGAAAAATTTCTAGCTCCTTCACTTCAAGATGAAGAATTTTGCTCAAAATTATACAGGTTTCTACAAAATTAGGGCACGTTTAAGTCACCATTTGTGTGATTCGAATTTGTTCGCGACTTAATATTGATTATAAAGTAAATCAATTTTCAGAGATATGATACACCCACTATTTAATTAAGTAAAATCGTTAACTCTTCCACTTCAAGATGAGCAATACCATTAAAACTTACACATAATATAGTCTGCACAAAATTAGGCTAAGTTTAAGTCATCATTTTGTGGAATTCGAATTTGTTAGTGGATTGATATTATTAATTAAGTGAAGCGATTGTTAGGAATATGATACATCTAATAATTGTTGAAGAAAAATCGCTAGCTTGTTCACTTCAAAGTGAGGAATATTGCTCAAAATTACACAGAATATAGTTTATACAAAATTAGGTCAAGTTTAAGTCCTTACTTTGTTGAATTCAAATTTGTTTGCGACTTACTATTGATAATAAACTAAATCAATGATTAGAGATATGATACATCGAGTACTTAAAGTAAAATCATTAATTCCTTTACTTCAAGATGAAGAATTTTACTCAAAATTACAGAGAATATAGTTTGTACAAAATTAGGCCAAGTTTAAGTCATCATTTTTTGGAATTTGTTAGTGGATTAATATTAGTAATTAAGTGAAGCGATTTTTAGGAATATGATACACTTGATGAAGAAAACTCGCAAGCTCCTTCACTCGCAAGCTTCAAAGTGAGGAATATTGCTCAAAGTTAAACATAATATAAATAACACAAAATTTGTCTGAATTTAAATCACCATCTCGTCAGATTATTATTAAATCCACATTACTGTTCCATTCGAATAAATCAAATCCCACAATATCTTCGCAATCCAAATAACTTGAATTAAAACTTCGTGATCCGTCATTCCGACGAGCCCCGTAAATCCAGCGTTAAATTCGCCGGCACGGCGTCGTATTTCATTCCAAAGGAATTCCAAAAACAATGTCCGTCAATTTTCGACGCGGATTCGCTGGCAACGAGGATCCGAAGCGCGGGGAGGGGGGCTCGCAGTTCGCAACTCGATCCCCCACGGTTGCCACGGCGCCAGTAAAATTTCGTTGGAACTTGGAAAATTTATTTATGCCCCCGGCATGCCCGGCACACGCCCCCCCTCCCCCCCCCCCCCCCATCCCCCGTGTAAATGGTTGACGCATTAGGCGAATATGCCACTTTTCGTAATATATTAATATTAATGTCGCCGCGTCGGCGGCAACGGGAACTCGCGGAAGATTAAGACGACGCGGGTAGCTCGCCGGCGAGGCTGTTTAAGACACGGATACAGTTGCGGGTATTAATATTCATTTGGCCGGCTGTTGTGTACGCCGGAGCTTTGTCCCGTAATCCGGAGCGATCGACGCCATTTTTTAATGCTGGACAAGTTTGTCTTCCCTTTTTCATCGTTTCCGGCGACAACCGGAGAGAAAGCCGAATTCTCTGTCGCAATCAGACCGCAGCACTGTTTATCCTAGTTCTCTCGTTCTGAAGTTAGTTTATTTCATGCGAAATTAATGGAATTTGTAAGATTGCGTTGATTCAGATTTCTAATTTTAATGTTTGAAGTGAACCTTAGGTATTTTTTTTTATTTCTTAGGGGTTTTACGTTGCATCAGCTGCAAGGCTATTAGCGACCTTCTATTTAAATAGACCTTATATTTTGTTTATTAAGCCTGTATCTCTCAGAAATTTTAATAACCTTAGGTATTGTTACTCTCGTTTTAGATTTATAGCAGAATTATTGCAGTAGAATAGTATAATATATTTGAATTATAGTTAAATTATATTATAATTTAATTACATTATTATAAATTAGGTATATTGTAATTCCATTACATTATGGTTTAGATACATTACAATTCAATTACATTATAATTCAACTACGTTAAAATTCAATTACATTATAATTCAACTACGTTAAAATTCAATTACATTAAAATTCAATTACATTGCGTTTCAATTACGTAATAATTTAATGATATAATGATATTGTAATTCGAGATTAAGTCACTTTACTTACGAATTGTTTCAATTAAATTCACCACGAATTCCGACGTAATTAAATTAAAGAATAACGGGCTGAAAAGATTCCGCTCGCATGCCCTGGCAAAGAACAAATTAGAAATCAAATTAACGTAGCAAAAGAGCGATAAGATTCGAATTATCAGGACGGTCGGGAAGCGACGGGAAGCCAGCGAAGATTTTAAATGCCGATAAGAGCACGGGGCCGCGAGTTTTTCCGAAAATTCGGGAGTTTCATGAAATTAGCGTCGCTTAAAAGTTTCGCCGGGCCACGGCGAAACGGCGGGCACTCGTTTCCCCCTCCCGCCTCAGCGGCAATCATCTTTGACTTTGACCTTCGTCATTAAGACCGTAGCCGTCCGCCCGTCGGGCGATAACGTTGACGAAAGTTTCGGCCGGTTTCTCAAAGGCCGGCGACGCCTACGCCAATGTGATTTCAGCTTGTTAGCGGTAATGACGAAAATTATCCTTGACGAAATCAAGAATTTTAATTGGAGCAAACTCTCCCCGGTTCTTCTTATGAAATTTCACCGTGACGCTTTCAGCGGGAGCTCCGCGGGAGACAAAGCTCCATAAAATAATTCCTGCCGACGCTTTTGTCGACCGGGACGGCATTATAAAAAAAAAACGAAGAGAGAGAGAAGAAACATGTAATTAACGAATCGGCCGGCGAAGAAAAAAATTCGTTCGATCGATGCGCGCGCACGCCCGCTGATCCCACCGTCGACATGGAAACGAAAACGATTCTGTTCCACTTGAAAACAATTAGTCGAAAATATCGAGCACGGCTACGTCTGTTTTATTTATTCGTTATATATCGGCCTGACACGCCGGTGTAGATTTTTCCGAAAACTGCTGTTCACCGGTAATTAGAGCCGCGAGCGAATCAGCTTCAGACTCCGGAAAATTTTCCGGATTTTTTTATTCCACATTTCTTTGGTTAATATCTTCTGTAATTGTTTCGCAAACTATTAGGTTTCATGGTATTTCGCTTCATTCGTTTCGTTCGTTTGCGAGCGCGCGGGGGAAAAAGAACTGTTTCGCGGAAGAGAAGGTAATGCGAAGAGGAAGCTGAACAAATAAATTACACGAAAGAAAATATTCTTCGAGCGGTTGGGAAAAATGATTATCGCATAATACGCCGCGAAGATGGTTTTTAACTTTCTAGGAATTGTTCAGTAATTGCGCGCATAAATTAATATAATCTTTAGAGTTGTAATTCTGTGCCATACTTTACAGAATATAATGTTTCACGGTAATAGCGCAATTCTACAAATATTTCGTCGGAAGAGAACGGTAAATTTGAAACACAATTAAATACAAATAACACGTGAATCTACGGTGTAATTTTAAATAATAATATTCGCTAAATTAATTTGATATCCTCCACGTGAAGCAGAAAATCGTGGTCGAAAAACTGGTTAGATAAAATGTGGAACAGTGAAATGTTAAATAATTTTAAGAGCATCCATACATTATTTTCTACTCACTGAAAAATATAAAAGAAAGAAAAAGTGAAAATTAATGAAGGTAAGTTTTATTTTAGATCCGCGGTCTAGTCGTGGCCAAATACTGTCTACCCTGACTATTACTAAATAAGTTCACCGAATGCGCGAGGAAACCATAATCACCAATTAACAGTAATTCGAACAACGAGACCTCCGGTTGTAAAATCGTAGCCAAACGGATCCTACTTAATATTTCCTCGAAGCAGTTAACAGGGTCCCGCGCGCCATTGACTACAGAATTTATGAATTTCTCCCCGTCCACGATTCGCCGTTTCCACTTCCGAAAAAAACTCCGCGGCGAATGCATTTCCCCCCCTCACTTAATATTCGCGGCGATGCCTCCGCCATTTCTTCGGGCTGCTCTCTCTCTCTCTCTCCCTCACTCTCTCTCTCTCTCTCTCTCTCTCTACACTTCCCTGAATTTCGTTCCCGGCGAATGTCTGCCCGGCTCTCGTCTCCGATGCGCTCAACAAGCGAGCGGATCTCTCGCAGAGAAATAACAGCCGGCTATTCTCGGAACACCTGTCTCGCCCCTGATAACAGTCGCGGCACGGGACTCCGAATCAGCCACTGTTAAACGGTCGCTGCTAACTCATTCATAGCGGACTAATTTTTTGATCAGTCGCCCGAAGACGGAATAATTGCAACGTTCTTGCGATTGTTGCATCGGCGGCATCATTGAAGCTTGGAGAAACGGACGATTTAACTGCGACACTGTGAAACGACCGTTGCGCTCATTATAATGCATCCGGAGCTATAGAACTTGTTGTATTCTTTAAATATTTTCTCTGTTTTCTGTTTGATTGTCCCTGTTGTCGATAATAAAATCGAATTTAAAATTACAAGAAACAGCGCTGTTATAAATACAAAATTCGAGACACTGAAATTCGAAGTCTACTTATTGTGAATTCATTAAATATGCGAGATAAATGAATCGATAAATTATGCAGATGAAAAATGTATCAGGTCTGAAAGTACTATTTGCAAAGTGAAAGATTATAATCAACTTTTCGTGCATTTCATAATATCTATTACACAATTTAATTTCGTTTTGGAAGGCGCAGAAGTTGCGTGGACCACCTTGTATACTGTTTTACTACAGTGCCACTTAATTATACTTGAATATATACTTAAACAAAGAAATGTCTTTAACAATTTCTCCACGAAGTATTTTTATAATATCAGTAATTGTAAAAGATAAATTTTGAAACTAATAATGTTGACTGGTCTGGTAACCTTAGTGCTAAGAGTTAATTAACCGCGTTGCTCGTCGATTAATTCAAGTGGTCCTCCATACATTCCGAGATATTAGCAGCCCTTTTTGCGATTTGACGTGGAAACCGCAGTTGAAAAGGAATAAAAAAAAGTCAAGGATATTCAGGCTTAATTCGCGCGTCGCCTCTGAAAACAAAGAGAGCGGTCGCATGGCCGGGGCATTAATTCGGCTTCCGAAGCGATCCGCGCCATGCCGTCCGGCGCAAACGAGCTTCCATTAAAAACGTTATTTCCTATGTTAGCCCCCCCGAAGCATCCTCGATTCAAGCAACGCAAACACGTACGCGGCAGCGGGGAATCCTGACGTACAACGGGGGTCGGAGAGAGAACAAGCAAACATTACCACTTTAAAAGGGATTACCTGGGAAAAAGACGCGGCGCGCGAGGAGGTGCCGGCGGATGGGGGAGGGTGGGGGGAGGCGTCCGCGGGCCGGTAATCCCGCGGCGAGTAATGATTTAATGACGTCTACGTGGGCCCGTTTCATAATGCGTTTCCGGTGTTTATTTATACGCGGGACGCGGCGATAATGCCGGCCGGGAACGTTGTTTCTCACGCCGTAATTCCATTCGCCTTCTTGGGGCCGCGGGAGGATGCGCCGGAAACCGTATCGGCCGCCATTGTTGTGCGTCCCGCGAGGAGGCCGGCTGAACTTTACCACGGAAGAGAGACGCGATAATTAGCCGCGGGCCGATTTTGCGAATGTGTGCCTCCCGATCTCTGCCGACTGAGACGATTCTGAGCCGACAAGAACGGAGTCGGACACAGCTCTTTGAGAAAGAATAGGCTAATGGTGCCAGTTACTGTGGGGTAGCCAATTACCGCGCCTTTTGTTGATTTTTGAGCATAATTAACACAGGGTGTTCACCCTAATGGTCGCATCAATTTTTAAGGCATTTATACCAATTTGACAAAGAAATGTTTGGAATAAAAGTTAACGAATACTTTGACGAGAACAAAGTGCAATAATAAAAATTTGGAATATCTTTTTACTTGAAGGAAGCTTAAATTGCCTTTGTTAAACAGCGCTACGTATTTTTATTTTATAGCGTTACAATTATTGTGTAGCGTTACAGCTGATACTACAATGTATATAATATGATATGTGTATCATTTACATAATTTCTTATATATTTTAATACATTATATTTTATTTTACTTATTATATTAAATTCATTCTAATAATTTATATAAAATACTATTATATATAACATGTATTTATTGCACAACTTGTATCAATATCCTCAATTTAAATTCAATCATTTCTCAACATCCAGTAAAATAAATCATTCTACATAATATGCCACAACGTTAATTGCTAAAACGATAATTATTTATTTGGATTTCTCGAGTCCGAGCCCGTCGCTCGATCGTTAAAAAGATCTTTGTATTATGGAAATGTATACGGGGTGGCGCGCCAGGGTTGTGCCGCCGAAAAAAACCTGCGAATGCTCCCACGCTTTCTTATTCAGCTCGTAACCGGGCATCCGACGCCGGTTAATTTGATCCGGCACGTGTGAAAAGGCTCTAGATTTTTGTTAAGCATGCGAGCCAGAGGCGCCGTTGATTGCTCTAATTATTTCGGTCGGCGGGTAGCTCCGGAGCTTTCGAGATCTTGCGGGAGATGATAAGGGTTGTGTGGTCGGAGAGCGGGAATTGTGGGGCAATAGTCTGTAATGTGAGAATCGGGGTGCGGGTTGTTACAATGAGTAGTGTTCTGGGTTAAGCCGGGTGAAATTGAAATTGCGTCGAAGTTGGCGGAGGGAAGTTATGATAACGGATACGTATGGCAGAAAATTCTCGACAAACGGATGCAACCATATTGTTTCTTGAAGGGTGAGAACTTGGATAAATGAGTATAAACTGAATCAACTGTTACTAATTTGTTATAAATAGAATTACTATGGTAATTATTGACTGATATCCACGATGGATAGAAAATTTAATTGGAAATTACGTGAAGATTAATATACTAAAAGTTTTATCTATGGGGTCGCTGGCACGAACGTATGACTCTATAAGACAACGCGTGCCTTTCTATCCAACAATTTCTTTTTTTGTGGGCGATTTTTCTCTTTAACAATTTTTTAAATTGAAACTTTGTCGATATAAACATTATGATAGAACAATCTTAGCGGTGTCTCGGAGTCACCACTCAAAGGATTGACTATTTAAAAGACCTAGCATCTAACATATATTCTCCGACTTACGTATAAAATTATAGAAACCGGAAGACATTGAATTAACAAATACGAGATACACACGATTCAACCTTCTAAATAATGGCTAAAATAATAAAAAATTATTACGAGAGATACGTTTCATTTTTATAGTATTACGAGGGATTGCAATTTAATTTATTGATTGAATCCTCGCATTAATTCTGCGCGTTATTTCGCTTCTATTGCGTTTTGTCTTTTTACGGTATATTCATGTCTGTTGCACGCTCGTAAATCGCAATTAATTGCGTTATTATAGCACAGAGAATAAATATCCACCTTCTTGTATTATTTCGAGGGATTACATTTTAATTTATTGATTTAAATCTCGGCGCGTTTCTCACGTTAATCTTCGTGTTGTTTAATTTGTGTTGATACGGTTCTGTCTTTTATATTCTGTTGCATGCGCGTGAATCGTTATTCATTACGTCATTAAAACACATGGCAGAAATATCTACTTTCGAATATTTACTTATCGCGTTAATCTTCATATTATTTCATTCACATCGGCGCGTTCTGTCTTTTACGATGCGTTCGAGCCTCTGTCGCGTTCACGTAAATCGTTATTAGTAAACAGGTAAACACGTGCACGGCGTTTTATATTATATTCGTCGCATTGTAAATCATAAAAAGACCACGGAGGATCAAATTTTTCACAAATGCCACAAATTAAACGTGTTTAGCTTGCAACGTAAGTGAACAATTCGACTCCCCTTGCCATGTATCGACATGGCATAGACATGGTTAACCCTTTTGTCTGCAACTGGGAACCCAGGTGTTCGTCTACTATTATTCCCTCGGCGATCTTTTTTTGTTCTTCTAAGCATATCGTCGCATCACTTCGAACGTTCTCTCTTGGGACAGTGCTACAATTTATAGCTTCGAGATAGGGATTTATAATTGCTTACAGGTGTTGTGGCCAGCATACGAGTTAATGGACGCAGTAACTTGAAGAAATGGTAATTGGATGAAACCATGTTGGGCAGTTTCCCAGCACCAGGGAAAAAGGACATCCCTTTCTCGTTTTTGTTGCACACGAGCGCGCATTGTTATCAAGACGAATCTGTAGAAGCCACTTTTGCTTCGCCGCCGTTCGAGTTTATGGAGTCGAGCAGACGTAACTCATCCTCTTAACGAAAGGATTCTAATTGGAATCTGTATTGGTGCCATTTTTCATCGATTTTTATTTAGACAGACTAATTATTTATAACTTTATTTTTTAAAATCTGTATCGATGGGACTACTTACTAAATTTTATGTAAATAAATTAATTGTTACGAATTTTCTTTCGTAACATCTGCAGTGATACGACTACTTATAGCATTTTAATTAAATAAATCAGTTATTTACAATTTTATTTGGTAAACTCTGCATCGATACGGATACTTAGAAAATTATATCGAAAGAAACTAATTATTTCCAATTCTATTTCATACAATCTGCGTCAAGACAAATACTTATCAAATTTTATCTAAATATACTTAATATTTTAAATTTAATTTCATAAAATCTGTATTACTTGACGTATACTCTCTTTTGTTTAAACAGACTAATTATTTCGAATTCCAACAGAGATCGTATATTAATTACAGTAATATTATTTCCATCTACCACACCGACAGTCTCAAAAATTGCATAAAATTGAAAACGTTAAAAAAAAGTGTTCACACAAACCCATAAAAATTTGAAAAGGTAAATAGAACCACTGTACTTAATACCATCTCTGCAACTAATTTTTATAATTTTTTGCCCGTCGACTCTCCGAACGCGAGTGATTAAACAATTCCCCCGTTCATCGTCCCATCAATCGGTACCGTGGAACGCGTGGAACATTTTCATTCGGAACAATCGAGCGCGCCGAGAGGAATTAATTAGCGAAGAACGGGTTTCTCCGAAAAATCGAAGCACGCTTTGTGGCGAAAAGTATAGAGACCCCGCGCGCTAATAGATTCTGCAGAGCGTCGAATAAATGAGGAAAGTACCGGGTGGGGGGTAGGGGAGGGGGGCATTGTCAACGGGGGCCATTACAGTTTCCTTTTTAGGTTGGCTTATCCGTTTCCACTAGCTGCCGACTTAATGAAAAAGCAAAATGGCCAGGGGGATGTTCATTTTCGCAGCGTTAAACGGCCGATTGTGCGCCGCGAACGGGTATAAATGTATTGGCCGTCGTTCGGGCCGCGCGAGCCGTGCGCGCACAACCGGGCCGTGGGGGGCTTTGTTGCGACAGTGGAAAACGTCGCAGTTCATTCCGGCTGCTGGACGATTTGATTATTGTTCGACGATGGCTGCGCAGATCGGCGCGTCTAAATAGAAAAACCGGCGCTAGAACAACGGAGAAAGACAACGAGTCGGCGCGGGCAACGTTTTAAGAACTTTTTGACAAAAAAACGACCGGCTGCTGCAAAAACGAACCGAACTTCCTCCCCTCTCTCTCTCTCTCTCTCTGTCGAACCGCTGCAACCGTTTTAAACTTTCAAATGGATCCACCGTTTCAAACGACGCGGGCTGCAAAAATTGAATATCTTTCCCAGGCACCGCGAAACAAATGGCCGCCGTTACTCCGGCGAGTTTCTTATCGCGCTCGGTTCTCGATCGGGAATTTTATCAAGTATCGGTGTCCCAATTTTTGTACCATAAAGCAAATCTTCGTCTATGATATTGTTGAATACTCTAAATTTTATTTAATATAATATATGTCTCGAGTTTTCTTCTATCTTTAGAAATATTTCTCATCGAAACGAAGGTAGCTGTTGAGACGATAACGAGGGCGTTTTAAATAAATTATAAAGAGCTACGGGCATGAGAACTTTTTCACGTAGGACCCTAAATAATTGCCGAAAGTTATTAATTTTATAATTTATTGATTACATTAATACTTACTATAATTATTAATAATAATATTTTCAATAGAAATTGCTCAGGTTTCACTTTTCTACAAGCTAAAATACAAAGCTTTCAAAGACAAATTTCTAAAGAAGAAAACACGCCCATTTGGCTCGACAATATCCTAACCAGCACATAGTCGAATTCAACGACCAGCCAGCCAGGCTGTAACGTTACGACTCGAAACACCGCTAAAATAATTGAAGACGCTTCCAGCGAGCTCGCGGGGCAGCGTGGTTCGCTCGCACGGTTGTTTTCACGGCCACGGGGATCCGCCGCCAGGACGAAGGAGATTCATCATTCGGGTCCCGGAGTTATTTTACATAAAGTTCCGACTCGGCTGGTCGTCTGTCGCCGGAGGTCGGCCGGTCAGGATTACGCTATGTTTCAGGCTGCAATAACCTAATGTTGCTCCGCGGAGCCCTGCCGCCGCGCCGACAAAACATCGAATAAAGGACAGCGGCGGGAGAAGGAGAAAAGAATTTCATCTGAAAAATTGCTTCGCGCTCGCGTCCCCCGCTTTTTGGTCGTGGAATCTGTCCACCCACTCGCTATCACTCCGGCCTGATGACGTTCCGGTTCGCCGGGAGTGGGCGGACGACCATTGTGCCCCAGTCGGCGCATCTCATTTTCCAAAGCGGACCAGGCGCAATTAATGTAAACACTATTTCTCCGCTTACTTATCGTTTCGTTCGACAGAATGCACCACCGAGACGAACGACGGATGCGCGACCTGTGCAAGGTGCACTGTCTTCGCGAGCGATGCGACGGTGTGTGTAATTATTTCTCATCTGCCTCTCGCTGAAAAATCGAGGTGACCTTCATTAAAATAATGCTGCGTGTCTTTTTTGTATATTATATGAAAGACCTAACAAACTCATTCGTATACGACATAATGACTGACAAGGTTATGTAAAATGGAGATATTCGTGTAAAGAAGAAATTGTATTAAATATACATTCGAGTCAAAGTTACAATAAACGTTCAATATTGTTTCTTTGTATATAAACACTTCCATTTGATTTTATGTAATCTTAGAAATCATTCTATATGCATTTAAAATGTTAATGATCGCCTCCATTTCCAGACAAAATAATATAGAGAAATTAAATACACCGTTAAACTGCTTTCAAAATACCCTATAACTTTCTTCTCTCCTATTTTCAATCTACAAAACAGACTATAAAAAGACTATATAAAAAATTCACCCCCTGTCAATAATCATAATATCCGAAACAGCCTCTTCAATTTAACTCGGTTACATTTCTTCTCTACTTCGTCGAATTAAACTCTCCTCCTCCAATTCGGGCAATCAATGTTCCACCGAACGTCGAGCCGACCACGTGAATAATCCCGCGTGGAGATACAGCCAGAGCCCGCAATAACGACTCCATCGTTCTCCAGAAGAAACCTCCTCGAGATTCCCCAACAGTCGATGCGGCGTTCTATGACGTCCGATCGGGAAATAATCGCGGCGATACGGCGCCGTTTCAGCCGCTTCTAATTCCGGAGTGTGGATAGAGGACGCGAATAAGAAAATTTCAAACTGACGGAGGCAAAAGGAACAAAGAGATCGCGGGAGGATGGAGAACGGAAGCGGAGAGCGGTATAGAGCGGGGGAAAGAGAGAGTAGAGAGAGAGGTAGAGAGAGAGAGAGATAGAGATAGAGCAAAGTAGAGAAAGAAAGGCAGAGAGAGGAGAGAGGAGAGAGTAGAGAGAGAGAGAGAGAAAGAGAGAGAGAGGAGGTAGCAGAGAGGGAAATAGAGATAGAAGAGGTAGTAGAGAGAAAGAAAGACAGCGAGAGGGAGAGAGAGAGGGCGAGAGATTGGAACTCTCAGTGGATCTGTCAGACTGGAGTACGAGATGGGGTGAATCCCTTGTTTAAACAGAGGCACTTCGTACTCGATCCGACGACCAGCGCGCTTCGGTCCATGAACAAATGCGACCGTTCTTTGGATACTTTAATCCCCGGGATTGGCTGTAATTTATATCATTTGCTTCTCCCTTCAACTTTTTCCTCCTCTGTACATTCTTTCGCTGTCCTACCTGTTCCACGGCATTTGTAAACCTACGGGGAACCAACGGACGCCTTCCTCTCCCGCACCGTGTTTTCCCGTCGTTAGTTCAGACAGCGATCTGAGGTAAATATTAAACTTCTCTACGGCAAAGACGGATCCGAAAATCGGCTTTGTAAATCGTGCGCTACGAGACAAATATTAGACCGGGCGCGCCGGCTCTGCTCTAATCGATGCTACCTGCGGAAACTGTGTCAGGTTTTCTTCCCCGGGACACAACTGGATAACGCGAATAACGCTTGTATCGGTACGATTATTTGTTCATCTTTTTGCAAATGTGTTCGAGGCTGGAACTATTAGGTTTATCGGAAAATTATGTCCGCTAAGGTCATTTTATTTGCGACATATATTAGTCAAAAATGATATTCATAAATCGCTGTCAACAAGGCATAAGTTACGATTATATTAAATTATTATAATGATACAATAAATATTAGATGCATACCAAATTTATAGTTCTTCTTCTTTTTAAGAGCAGATAGAATTTTTCGATAGACCTAATATTAACCATCGACCATGAGTCACTGAGAACAAGACTCTGCTTCTACTAAATTGATAAGGGTTGAAAATAAATTATCATAATAATATAAATAAATCAAAAATATTATCTCAATTATCTTCCAAGAAACGCGCATTTGATATTAATTATTTCTCAATAAAAGCAACTTTTACCACGAGCACTGCTAAATCTGTGTACCAAACCCCGCGTACAAAAGGTCTCGCAATTTCGTCGAAAGTAATCGATACCCCCGGGCCGAGAAATCGCATTCTCGACTAGAACAGCCCCTCGAACATCGGTGAATGGATCGCGCGAAAAAGCTGGCAGGCAGAGAGAAGCCTGTTGAAGTGGACTCATCGTTCTCGGGACGGTGGTGCTCGAAGCAGTGGACGAAAGGTGAGCGAAAGCGGGACACGATCTTCGGGTTCTAATTCGGCGAGTGGTGGAAAAACCGAGCGAGATTTATATCCGCCAGTTGCCTGGGCCTGGACGAGTGTCGGTGCGAATACGGTGCTCGAAATTATGCAAATAGGAGCATCGACCGGCCGGAGTGTCGCCGGTATATTAGCGCTTGATAGAGCACCGGGGGTTCGCGGCGACGGGGCGAGGAAGTCCGGCCGGTGGACGGCTCTCGGGAAACTGGAGACGCGGACGAGGTCAGGTCTGAATTGCGAGAGGCCGGAGGAGGCAAGCCGCGCGACATTCGAGCCGGCTGCAGCCGTTTGAAAGCTAAGCTGAGAAATTCGGGCCGGCCAGCTTGTTCGACGAGAGAGAGGGAGAGAGGGAGGGAGAGAGAGAGAGAGAGAGAGAGGACGGTCCGCTATTAACGTGCCGGATAATGAACTCGCGTCCGCTCGATGTTTTCGGATTACGTTTGAACGTGGCAGGCTCGCGGGGGATAAAGTGGACGGTGTTGTCTTAGGGTCCGGCCACGGGTCCGCGGTCTCTTTCCCTCCTCGTCCAGCCGATCCCGGCCTCCTTTGTCCGAAGGGGAGAGCCGCTCTGCGGACCACTCATTAGCATGGTAATAGCCGTGGACCCGGCACCTGCTAAATTTTAGGTTTTCAGGCGTACCCGCAAACCGTTCAGCCGCGCTGCGCCGGCGCTAATGCCCGAACTCGTGGCCCGTTAACTTTCCGGCTTCGGCTGACCCCGGACCGGCGATCTTTAACCGGTTTTTCCCGACCTCGGCACCCGTGTTTTTCCTCCGGCGCGCGAACGGCAACACGTGCGTCGCGTCTCTGCTCCGATGATCGTCGAACCCGAAGAGGAATGGTCCGCCGCGAACTTCGGCCGTTCGACCGCGGGACAAACTTCGTTTCGTTCGGGGGGGGCTGCTGCTCCGGTTAACGAGCGTCGTTAATACCGGCGGAAAAACCTGCTCCGCTGGCTGATGCTTTCCCTACGTGCACCAGTTTCACCGGCGACCTAATGTGCTGACAAATGGCACTACGCTCGAGCCGATCGTAATCGTTCCCGCTCCGAGTTTTACTACTACTCTTCGAAGCTGATCCGCGCGTGTTAAACTGTGATTGCGACTTACTTGTCGAAACGATTCCCCGGCTATTCTCGCGCGGTGAACGGTTGCTGCTGGTCTTACCTGGAACAGAGAAAGGAGACGTGTTTTAGGCGTGATATTATGTCATGGGAGTGTCGCCTGTCGGGATGACTGGCTTGGTGATTAGATGGATACTCTATCTGAATTCAGAATTGATCGGCGAGCTTTTGAAACTTGATGCTAATCGATTTTTATTGAGTTGGAGGGATGCTAACTTAAACAAGGCGATGGGTGGATCAATTGTGACCTCGGCTCTTTATATATCGTTCAATTATATTATTCAGTTTTTAGCAATTATGCTAAAATACATCGCTGTTGCGTTAGGAGAAATAAAAAGGCTAATGAGGCTGCAAGGAATATATAATTAAATCTATAGACATATAATTAAATTAGAAAGTATAATTATATTTTTACTCAACGAGTTTATGTCAATGATATTCAGCTTATAATTTTATTTTGTGAAAATAGGAAGGCAAGATAACCTTCTAGTTTTCTTTTGTGAAAATAGAACAAAAAGAGCACGTTACAATTTTATTTAGTAAATGTGTAGAAGTATACCTTATAATTTTATTTAGTAACAGCAGAGAGGAAGATCGCCTTATAATTTCATTTTGTAAAAACAGAGAGGACGTTCAACTTATAATCTTATTTTGTCAAAGTGGGAAAGAAGATCGCCTGACAATTTTATTTTATGAATAAAAAGGAGAACTTCAATTATCTAATTTTATAAAGATATTTCCCTTGGTAATTTTATACTATCAAAATTCTAAGTCCTACTTTTCCGCAGCGGTTCGTCCAATGACAGCAGCTCTCCATAAGTCGCGTAGTCATCGCATCGTGTCGCAGTGATAATACGTACATTTAGTATTGGGATTAATTAGACAGTGAATTTTATGGAAGCAAGAACGCTCGCCGTTCACTTGAACACGCGACTATAGAAAACTCTGCCTTAAGTCGTCACGTGACTCCCGGAAAAAGGCCAAAAATGTCACGGTAGAATGGTATCTCAACAATACGGGGAACGTTCGCTCTATAATTTCACTTTGTGAAAATACAAAGGAAGCCCACCTTACTGGTTCTATTTTGCGAAAATACAGAGGAAATTCAGCTTGTAATCTTATTTTTCGGAAGCGCGGAGGAAGCTCGTGTTATATTTAGATATATTTTCTGAAAGTACAGTGCCGGTTCGCTCTAATCAGTTAAGAATAAAATTAATGTTCGCAACAGGGTTTAATATCATTGTTATCCTAATGCTTTTCGCCATTTTATAATTATAGCAGAGTGCGCGTAAATGTTTCATTCTCTAATAATTCTCTTTCTCTCTTTAACTCACAAGATGCAACATTGAATATTTCAACATTTTTAATAACTTGCCTGCTTTGGCAATCGCATATGAGTGACAGAATTATTTAAAATATAACTTTTGCGTTTATCCTTCATAATTTGTTAATTTTATTAAAATTAGCAAGAATAGTTAGCGACTGCTTTGCATCACTTTTGCTTCGACACATATAAAATCATACCATTTTATTTAATAATATACAAGAATAAAAACGGCAAAATTCATTACTAACATTTTAACAAATAAAATGAGTTATCTATAATAAAAAACTGGGCGTCGTTAAGTACCAGCGATTTCTATGCAGTTGAAAAATGAACAGGTAAAACGCAAACCTATAAACTCATTCAGAAATTTAATCACACCATTGCCGTACGTTCAATCGTTTCAAGCAATAAACCAGAGCCCCAATTTCGATCCCCTACGACTAACTCGAGCCAAACCGAGAAAATTTCTAAGTCCCATAAAAATCTCTGCGACCGGGCGAGAGCGAGCCTTTACAAGCGTCGGTTCGACGGAACGTAAAATCGTGACACAGTTTCGCCGGGGCAACCGTTCGGCTGCGCGCGGCCAATCATGCAGCCAATAATTCCCGGATAATAAACAACCGCGGGCAGACAATTTCGAAAGGTAAACAGGGTTTCTTCGATTCCGGTTCCCGGCGACGCGCGCGCCCCATCACCATTTATCACCGGGCCAATATCTGGCGGCGTTTACTTTGAACCTATGGAGTTTGCCGTGATGCGCAACAATCGTTCCCGGCGTTTCTCAGTCGGAAGACGCCTACCGTCGCCGAACCGAAGCAATCCGAAGAACCCGTCGTCGGGGGGGTTGGTCCCATCAGTATCTGTCAGGAAAGCAAGACACGTCTTCTGATCTCGAGGACGGGAACACGGTCGTTCGCGACGGTAAACAGACCGAGGGCTCGAGAAGTTTGTTGCCGTGGCTCGTGACGCTATTAAGGGATATGTCTGCGGTGAGATCTCTTACTCGATCCCTCTATTGCATCGGCGACATCCCTCTATCTCTCTCTCTCTTTCTCTCCTTTTATCTCCTTCCCTCTATTTCTCTTTCGCTCCTTCCATCTCTTTCTCTTTCGCTCCTTCCATCTGTTTCCCTTTCGCTCCTTCTATCTCTTTCCCTTTCTCCCCTTCTCCCTCTCTTTCTCTCCGTTCATCCCCTTTCTATCCAGACCCAGCCCCCTCGCAAACCTCCGGAGCGCCACACAGTGGGGTGAAGCGACAAGTTGTGCCAAAATCAACGAACTTTTGATAGGGATTAAAACGATGATCTTTTTTTCCTTTTTTTACTTCAACGCCTGGTCGTAGGTGGCTGGGATTAAATTTGAATTTGGATCGCGGAATGTTGACTCGAACGGAGATTGAAACAATGAAATGTATTTCCGTCGAAGTTTAGTTTCAATCCTCGGTGAGCAAAGACGTACGAGAAATGGATTTCGTTGCGGAGTTTTGCGATGTATTGGTTTTGTAAAATTATACTTTTGGTGTGTTTTGGAGAATTTCTATTTTTATTATTTTGTAATTCTTTACTCGATTTGTCGCGTTCGTTCGTGATTTCTCACATTTTCTAGACATATGATTAGTTCTATTATAATTAGTTTTATTATAATCATGTTTACGGTATTTTAGTTATAGATAATATATGGTATAATGTATATTATCACATTACGATTTGTTTTATTATAATCCCTGTATCATTTTAATTGTAGATAATATAATATATCGTCATATTATGATTAGTTTCATTGCTGTCACTGTCTTTACATTATCATAATTACAAATATCATAATATATTTTAATCATTACCAAAAATTCTATCTAATCGTTATTCTCTCTATTTTATCCCTCACCATACATATCGCCTATTATCTAAATCATATAAATGAAACGACCACCCAAGCCAGATAGTTCGAAATAAAGGCAGCAACGTCCATGACAATTGAGTAATTAAGTGAACTATTTGCATAGTCCGGATCAAGATTGCCACAGACACCGTCTTGCTAGGGGTTAATGGCAGTCGCTTCGTATTCTGCGGCACGCGAACCCCATCCACCGTGGGCAGGATTGGGTGAAGGATTCGACGTTCGCGCAGCATCGAAACAAAACGAGCGGCAGACGCCGAACAAACAACCGACACAATCAATTACACGAGCTTTCTTTCGGAGCCTCGGCGGGCTCCTCAGTTTATCGAACTGCGGAAGCAGTCTGCGGCCCCGTTTTCCCGGCCAAACGGCTCGTCTTTCGAATCTCACCGCTCTTTTACCCGCTATCTTCTTTCCCGGCCAGAAGAACCAACGGCTCCGAACTGTTTCGAACCATTTGGAACGGTTTGGAATTGTTCGAGGGGGTGGGTGAGGCGGTTTGGGAACGGTTCGAGAAGATCGCTGCTCGGTTGTTTCTCCGACCGTTAGACAGGGCTTCGCTGTGCCTTGAAGAAACGGTTCCGCCGTTCCCTGTTTCGACTTTATTTTTATTTTTATTCCGGCCGATGTTTGGCTCCGCGCGGCTCGCTGGCACGACTCTGCGGTTTCGTTCGACTGCGTTTTCACGTGGCAGACACATTGTTGCTGGGAAGAGAAGTTATTTTTGTTCCTCCTAGGGAGGAGCGAATGTTGTTCGGTCGTCGCCGGATTTTGCAGCGAACGGTTGTTGTTCGATGCTGATACGGTCCTCCGTTTTCTATTCGAACGACGGAAATACTTGCGCGTTGCCGATTCGAAACAAAAGCGTGCCGAATTTGTGGAACAGGGTCGGGATTAAAATTATTTGTTAAAGTGCCGCTAGTTGG
>NC_135780.1:1180888-1182707 GCF_028453695.1 Augochlora pura
AGCAGAAACGCCGGAAGGACGCCGGAACTCTCTGTATTTGTTGAAACTTAAGGAAACTATTAAGAAGGAAAATTAATTTGCATAAAACACAAAACAGCGGAAACACCAGGAAGATCCAAGAAACTATACGACGCGTTTCTCAACTTAGTGATGACTATCAAAAGAGAAGCTTTGCATCCATCCACTGTTCTCCTATTAACCAATGTAAAATACTTTCCAGTCCTAGCTTTTCGTTATCCCGCAGATTCAATGATGTTAATAACACAAATTCGGAGCTTTTTGCTAACAAAACAGGGAAACGGAGTTGCGCGAAATTGGAATTGCATTGTTGAAGTAATAGTAAATTTGGAGTAATTCAGTTATATTATAGTTTGGTTGTAATTTGATTATAAAGTAATTCTATTGCATTGTCGTTGTAATTCAATTACATTGCAATTACTTTACAATTACATTGAATTACAATTGCAAAATAATTAAATTATATTGCAATTACTTTACAATTACGTTGTATTATAATATCAAAGTAATTAAATTATATTATAATTCCATTACATTGTAGTTACAAAATAATAAAATTATGTTATAATTCCGATACATTATGGTCACAACATAATTCAACTACATTGCATTATAACTACAAAACAATTAAATTATGTTATAATTCCATTATATTGTGGTTACCAAGTAATCCAATTACATTGGAATTCCATTACATCGTAGTCACAAAGCAATCTAATTATATTATAATTAAATTACGTCATAGTCACAAAGCAATCTAATTATATTACAATTAAATTACATATTTGTCACAAAGCAATCTAATTATATTACAATTAAATTACATCATACTTGCAAAGTAATCTAATTACATTACAATTCCATTCCACAATAGTTACAAACAAATTCAATTGCACTGGAAATTAATTTAATATAAATTAGATCGTGGAATTGAATTACAATACATATTTGAATGAGCGCGGTAGACTCGAACGTGAAAAACAGAAGTAAAATTGAAGCTCATCGATAGGAGCTGTTTACCAGCAATAAAGCGTATTCGATCGGAAGCACCGACGGGATCTCGGCTATCCGTCTCTGGAACAGCACGTTCGCAGTAAACGTCGAGCACCGAAAAATCGTGTAATTTGTTGAGAAACAGGCCCGATAAAACGGTTAACGGAGACATTCGCCAGGGTTCCTTGGCAAAAACCTTAAGTGGTGGTACGATGGTGTAGAGTGAGCGAGAGAGAGAGAGAGAGAGAGAGCGAGAGAGCGAGAGGGAGAGAGCGAGAGAGAGAGTCCCGATAGGAGGACCGGCATTAATAAAACACGGAGCACGAGCCCCTAAGCGGCTCTAAACGCGATATCAAGCGGAAGATCGACTACCCCGTAAACGAAAATTAACCTAAAACTCGTATTTTACGGCCGACTGGCTGGTTCCTATTGCTGGGTCGCCTCGGGCCCGGCTGCCGGGTGAAACCGCGACTCTGGGTAATACAACATCAAAAATCGAATGTTCCTAAAACCAAACAATTTCCATTTTACGTGCAGTTATTAACAAATAATGACTCGACTCAATTTTTCATATGCGTAAAAATTTAAGGATCAATCAACGATGTTTATGTGCATGTTCTATTGTTGAATAAACGATCTTCGTGTAAAATAAGAGCATAATGAATTTATTTGGTTTTTAAATCATTTCAAGAAGGTAAAGGTTGTATATTAATATTTTTACTGAATTCTTTTCGGTGCTCTTGGGATTATTTTGAAAAGCTTTGAACTTTTTTAAAAATATTTTCAGATGGATTATATTGCAAGTCAA